>NC_142064.1:179292661-179634161 GCF_059756535.1 Pantherophis guttatus
AGTTGGTAGCCTCTTGTGGCTAGTGCAACTATACTCTTCTTGGGATCTTGTTCCTCTGAAAAACTGTGTTGGGTAGACCAATCTCTTTGCCAATTGTTGCCCTCTTCCTTTCAGATATTGTGAATCACCAAGACACGTGCATTTCCTCAGGAGTCTTAAGAAGTCTATTTTTCCTTGTTAGTCATTTTCAACTTCTTTTTGAATCCAGTTGTTTCTTGCCATACCATTAGCTCATTTCAACTTCATCAGTTTCATTTCACCTTCCCTCCCCTTCCACAAAAGATACACCACATTCTTCTTTCAGTTCTTTCCTAGTTATCACACAAAAAAACACTCTGTGGACCGTGTAACAGGTTGGTAGCAAGTTTACCTTCCCCATGCTATCAGGCACATTATAACTGAAGCTGTAAATACTTTTCCAGATTAGGCTTCAACAGTATGACTTCAGTGGGGTTGATCTACATCTTGGATGGTAGATTTTAATGTGTAATATTTTTGTGATACTTAAACATACTTATAGTTTTTTCCTCCTGTGTTATTTTACAGCAGGTGCATTAATGACATATACAGTTATCTCAGATGGAATAAATTAGAAATGTTATTGTTACTTCTGTTAAGGAGGTTAACTTGCAGATACTGCAACTTTGAGGATTTCTCAAAATAGTATTGTCCCTGACAAAACTATCAGAAACTTCTGATGACTAAATATTTGGCAGGGTTTTCTTTCGTTTGTAATGAACCAAAATAAGTGTCCATTATATGAAAAACTGAGTATTCAAATGACATATTGCAGAATATTAAAGTATTCTGGCGAACAGGGGTCTATAATATGAAAATTTTGAGATGATATAATTGCAATGATAATGAAACCTTCATGTTCCTCAACTATTTTCAATCTAATTTGTTAAGTTGTCTGTAG
Source organism: Pantherophis guttatus (assembly GCF_059756535.1). Taxonomy (NCBI): domain Eukaryota; kingdom Metazoa; phylum Chordata; class Lepidosauria; order Squamata; family Colubridae; genus Pantherophis; species Pantherophis guttatus. Next base: position 179,293,581 of record NC_142064.1, read on the forward strand.
AAATAGTGGGAATCAGTTTTACATTAACATTCAAACTTTTCAGAGTATTTACAAGAATAATGCTTGAATAAATAATAAATTAACTAATCAGTAAAAAGAAAATCTAAGTACTCAAATCAATGTGTGGGTACTTACTAAATTTGGCTTACAACTATCTCATTTTACAACTATCTCATTGGCTTACAACTATCTCACTGTCTCCTTATATTTGATAGCTAAGAAACATATATTTTGACTTTTGTCTGGAATAAAAAAAATCAAATATTGCAGAAATGTCCTTATTCACTGGTATATTTGCGTCTATCTTTCTATCATCTATCATTTAGAAAATCTTATTGTTGAACTTGCCAATGTTTGCTAAAAATGGCTTATTTTAAAGAAATTGCCATTTGTTAACTTTAGCAGTTATACTTAGGAAAGTGTGCATTTGGTTTTTGAGGCTTAGCCATCAATATTTGTGTCCTGAACACTTTTTTTAAAGCTTGGAAAATGCCTTTTTTTATTTGCTGTAACTGGTTTTGTTTTGTTTCACCTGCTACTTTAACATAATCTGTCTCAAAGCTGAATAGCAGCTCTCTTACAAAACAATACTCTTATCTAAAACTGTTCAATTTATGTTATGCGATCTCCAAGGAAAATATATTAAAAGTGAGGAATCTGCATATTCCTGAGTCATTGTTGCTGACAGTCACATATGTTTAAAAAGTATTTTACAGCTTGAATTCTAATGAGATTGCATTAGGATGCTATTTACTTTATAACAATCATAATTTATCTTTATTAATGCAAGTAAACCGGGTAAAATTGCAAACTAAATAATGTTTATATTTTTGAGCAAGTTTCAGTAATAATGCATGTTGATTGTGTAAAACAGCCTAATTTCTCTGTGCTTGTTCACATTTTAAAATTCACTTTTAATGTTTATTGCTGTCTTGAACGCTTCTGTAAAATGTGGGACAAAAATCTAATAAATAAATAATTTTTTTAAAAAGGATGCACATTTATTATCAAGCAAATTGATAGTTATGGAAAGCACCACCTCTAGATTTTTTTTTATACAAAGTACTGTTGTAGTATGATACCTTTATATACTTATTTTATTCATCAAATAAATAGAGGGATCCTGGGTGGTATACAAATAAAATAATTAAAAACATAAAAACTGAATATAAACTTGAAAATATGGGCAAGGATAATTAAAATTCAAGCCTAAAGACTAATTAAATGTTGAGGGGAGGGCCTTCAGGGTGCTAACCAACCCCACCGCTGTGGGTTCTCCTATGAGCCCAAAGTGAAATGGCAGAGTTAGGTCTTTAGCCATTTCTGGATGGCCAGGAGAGTGGGGGCCTGCCTCACTTCTGGTGAGAGAATGTTCCAAAGGCCAGAAACAATGGCTCTTCCTGGGCCCCGCCAGTGGGAATTGTTAAACTGACGGGATTCACATACCTTCCCTGCCAGATTGGGTAGAATGAGCTGACGTAATGGCACAAAGACTTTTATTAGTGTGTGTGTGTGTGTAGATATGTGTTTATATGTATCTATCTATGTCTATATCTTCTATATTCCCCCCCGCCTCTCTCTCTCTCTCTCTCTCTCTCTCTCTCTCTCTCTCTCTCTATATATATATATATATATATATATATATATATATATATATATATATATATATATATATATATATATATATATATATATGCATATTCTTTCTAGCCAGGTTTTACCTACGTAAACTTAGTTGTTCTACAGACCTAGGTTCTGTGAAGGTACAGGAAGGATATCTGAGAAGTGGGTGTGGCTCACTGACGACGCCTTAAAAGGCAGAAATAGCTATCTGAGTCTCCCAGAGAGCAACACAGAGTTGCAGTTTGTCAGCAGAAAAAAGGCCCAGAAACTGGTGAATGAGATTTCACAGAACCTAGGTCTGTAGAACAACTAAGTTTACGTAGGTAAAACCTGGCTAGAAAGAATATGCACATAAAAGCCTACAAAAAAGAAAAAAGATATGTATGTATGTATGTATGTATGTATGTATGTATGTATGTATGTTTTCTGAGGTTTTCGTATGTAGGTCTTTGGTTATTCGGGTTTTCTCCCGCATAAAATTGGAGGTGTCTTAGCCAAGACACCTCCAATTTTACGCGGGAGAAAACCCGAATATGTGTGTGTGTGTGTGTGTGTGTGTGTGTGTGTGTGTGTCTTTGGTTATTCGGGTTTTCTCCCACGTAAATTTGGAAGTGTCTTGGCGATGTTTCGACGAAGTCTCATTCGTCATCTTCAGGCTGGTGTTTTTGGCTTCGTGCTTCTAGGAGCAATGTGTGATTGCAGCTCTTTTCTTCCTTTTAACTTCTACTGGGGGTGTGAACTGATTGGGTGGGAGCTTGGCTGTTAAATTTTGATCCCGGCAGTTGCGTAGGAATGCGAGGTCACATAAAATGGAAGCTCTTTGGACTTCGAGTTTTTCATAGGTCCTGGTCAGATGGTGGATTTCCTCCCTGTAGAGGTACAATATTTGTTTTCTGAGGTTTTTGCGGGTGTTTGTATGTAGGTCTTTGGTTATTCGGGTTTTCTCCCGGGTAAAATTGGAAGTGTCTTGGCGATGTTTCGACGAAGTCTCATTTGTCATCTTCAGGCTGGTGTTTTCGGCTTCGTGCTTCTAGGAGCAATGTGTGATCGCAGCTGTTTCTTTCTTTTAACTGCTACTGGGGGTGTGAACTGATTGGGTGGGAGCTTGGCTGTTAAATTTTGATCTCGGCAGTTGCATAGGAGTGCGAGGTCACATAAAATGGAAGCTCTTTGGACTTCAAGTTTTTCATAGGTCCTGGTCAGATGGTGGATTTCTTCCCCATAGAGGTACGATATTTGTTTTCTGAGGTTTTCACGGGTGTTTGTATATAGATATTTGTTATTTGTTAGAATATTGTAATTAACAGTTGCAAAAGACAATCATATCAATCAGTAGTTGATAGTTTTAAAATAGTGTTTTATATGATTGTGAGATTAATTTAATAAAATATTTTTTCATGTTTTTTAATCATCATTGAAAGTTCAAAAAAGTTGAATGTCAACTAATTGATGGTGGAGTCCCTTATATGTATTATGCAGGCTTGCACTATTATTGTCCGATTTTGTTTGAACTTAGTACAATAATAGAGTTGGAAGGGACCTCAGAGGTCTTCTAGTCCAACCCCCCGCTTGAGCAAGACTCTCTATACTATTTCAGACAAATGGCTGTCCATTCTGTTTTTGAAAGCCCCCAGTGATGGACACCCACAACTTCTGAAGGCAAGCTATTCTGTTGGTTGATTTCTTTCACTGTTAGGAAATTTCTCTTTAGTTGCTTCTCTCCTTGGTTAGTTTCCAATTATTGTTTCTTATCTTGCCTTTTGGTGCTTAGGAAACAGTTTGACCTTCTCATCTTTGTAAAAGCCTCTCAAATATTGGAACAGTGTTATCATGTCACCCTTAGACCTTTTACAGTTCTTTGTATATGTATTTTAGCCTCCAGCCCCCTAATCATTTTTATTACTCTTCTCTGCAATCTTTCCAGTCTCAATATCTTTTTTTGTATTGTGGTGATCAGAACTGAATACAGTATTCCAAGTGTGGTCTTACTAAGTCTTTGTAAAGTAGAACTTGATTCTATCCCTCTATTAATGCTGCCTAAGATTGCATTGGCATTTTGGGTGCTGCCGCACACTGTTGGTTCATATTTAAGTGATTGTTCACTAGGACTCCAAGATCCCTCTCGCAGTTACTGGCATAAAAAAGTTTCACCTAGTCTATACTATACTTGTACAGTTGGTTTTGCTTGACAACTGTTGGTTAAATATCAATGATATTCAAACTGTTGGTTTGAATATCTTTCAGTTTCTTAATACATATTCAGAAAAAGTTATATGGCTTAAAGATGTGAATGCAGTTTTTAATTACATACCCCAAAGTTGGAATTTATCATCGAACAGCTAGTATGAGGTATATGAAAAAGTTTGTTCTTTTTTGTATGCTTGAAGACATTCAAGATTTACAGTGCAATTTACAAAATAATGGCAACCGGGATTTACAATATTGGATTAATATATATTTGCTCTTTGTTTATGAACAGGATCTTTATCAATATAATAGAAAGACTGATCAATATTGTTTCATGTAGTTAATGTTTAATGTTTTTCTCCATGTATTGCAATATATTTATGTTTGTTTTCTGTTCATTTTTCTCTTTGTATCTTTTTCCTTCTTTGTCTATAGTAAAGCAATAAAAAGTGTGCAGAGACACATTTTCTACCTACAAATGTGTCAGTTCCTTAAAGTGGTATTTCTAGTGATGGAAGTGACAGCTTTTCCCCTAGAGAGAAAGAAACAGCCTCATAGTCATTCTTTTCTATATATGTATTAATCTGAATCCCAGGTAGAATTCCATTTAACTTGGGATTTCATCATTTTATTTATCCTCACATTTAAAAAAATAATGTCCATCTTTCCATTGTTACTTTTAGAAGTAGTGTGGATATGTGAACCTTGCATATGGTTCCTTCTTTATAGCTTAACCTTTTATTAATGTGCTCACTCGCTTGTAACTGTATATGCTCAGATAAATATTATTATATTTTTAAAAACACACACGCACACACTCAGAAAGAGAGGAATTTACATTATCTCTTCTAGAAACATCTTCATTTTCATATACACACACAGAGTATGTATATGTGTGTTAGTGTAATATATACATACACTGTGTGTATATATGTTTGTGTTAGTGTAGTATGTTAAATAAGCTATCCTTAAACCATTTTAGAGGGACGCGGTGGCTCAGTGGCTAAGACGCTGAGCTTGTCAATCGAAAGGTTGACAGTTCAGCGGTTTGAATCCCTAGTGCCATGTAATGGGGTGAGCTCCTGTTTCTGACAACCTAGCAGTTCAAAAGCACATAAAAATTGCAAGTAGAAAAATAAGGACCATCTTTGGTGGGAAGGTAACAGCATTCAGTGCGCATTTGGCATTAAGTCATGCCGGCCACATGACCGCGAAAATGCCTTCGGACAGCTCTTTGGCTCTTTGGCTTTGAAACGGAGATGAGCACTGCCTCATAGAGTTGGGAACGACTAGCACATATGTACGAGAGGAATCTTTACCTTTACCTTTTTAAATCATTTTAATCCTTCTGATCACTGGGCACACCAACCACTGTACATATCAAGATGTTTCAATAACAATAACATAGGTTCAATATCCCTACACTAATGTCTCTTTTATGTACTATTTAAGCCCAGTGTCAGCTCACCAATATCCATAGTTGATTATACTGCTTTAAAGTGGAATAAATAAGAAGGAATCTATGTCCGAAGGCTAGAAATGCATTATGCTAGGAAATGCCTTTCTGCCTTTCTGGCAGCTCAAAGGTCAAATCAGAGTAAGAAATGGAACAGAATTATTTAATTGCACTGACCAATATTCATCCACAGCCTTCCATGTACTGCTCCTTCTCTTGTGGTATTTGGATAATGCGAGTTTATCTTTGAAGACCAGACAAGGCCACTTTTGCTCCTGGTAAACAGCAGTAATCCAATAGATCTTTTGCTTTGAAGTGTACCAACTCCAACTTCATTTATTTTGTTCAGCATGACACTAATTCTTACGGGTAGGTTATGTAAGTTTCTATATCATTTACTCTTGTTCGGACTGTGGTTCCGATCTCCTTTTTCCTGCTTTCACTCACACATCACATAGATCATGCAAATCACAATGTATAACAATTATTATTTTTTTTAATCCATTTATATCCTGCTCCAATCAAAAAATACTCCTGGTGGCTTATGTAAGATAAATTGTACAATTAACACATATATGGTATAATCTTCAAAATCCAACAGGCATAAATAGAACAAATAAAACAGCTTTGAACCAAAAACAAAACGCATAAAAATAAGAAATAAAGATCACAGCAAAATCAGATTATCAGCTAAGAGCCAATTTACTTCATGATTCAATTACAGAATACATGCATAAAGAAAAATCAGATTTATATTCCTGAATGTCCTTCCTAATTGTTCCTAATCAAGAATGATTGAAATAATAAAGTCTCTCTGAAAATGATCCCTGAGTACATATGTAAGAAGAAGCTCTCTTTCCCTACCCCACTGAGCTGTAAATTGAGAAATTGCTAAGAGGTAGGGCATGTTATTGGAGAGAAGTTGAATGAGAACTGGATGGACAGTTAAATTAACCAATTATTTTTATTTCCTCTTTACCCTATTCAACTGAACTAAGTGTGATAGTCTGATCAGCAATTTCCAATAAATCTAAATCTGGACAGAATGACAATTTTTCTTCTGTTTGGAAAGTACATATTGAAACAATTATTTTTCTTTTGGTCTCCCTAATATTATCTTCAGATAATATTCAGTAATACTTTCATCAGATTTAGCTTTTTGCTCATTAGCCTGTCCTTAGTTGATTATACTGCTTTTATGCCCATCTTTGATACAACAGTCCTGACTTGAATGGGTTTGTAATCATGCTGATACGATTTTTTTTTTCATTAGACAAGTTTTCAAATAAATATATTATGCTAGCATGACTTTTCATTAAGCTGATCATTAGCCATGCAGTAAACAATAGAGACATAGTTTGATGTAGTGGTTAAAGTATTAAGCTATAAACTGGAAGACAGTGAGTTCTAGTCCCACCTTGGCACAAAGTTAATTGGGTAACCTGACTTTGTTTCAGACTTATGAGGAAAGCAATGGCAAATAATCTTGCCAAGAAAACTACAGAGAATTGTCCTGGCAGTCTCCAAGAGTACGGCATAATTGATTAGAAGGAAGGGGGGAAAAGAATAGTTCTATGCCTGTGTTTTGCTCAAACTTTAATTCTTTCTCACGTTTGATGAAGCTGAATCTGTCCTTTCATATGTGGACTTATGATAGTTCAGGTACCATCCTTATATAATGGAGTTATACTTCAGACTTGATTCCTTAAAAGCATTTTACAGTTTATGGAGATGCGAACATAGTACCTACTGCTAGCCTTTCCTGGAATTTAAAGAAAGGATGTATGTTATTTAAAGGAATCACAAACAAGTGTGCTGAAGCATTTTATTTTTGTATAGAATTTGAAACATTGTGCAGCCTAGAATGAATATTTTGAAAGAGTCATCTCATTTAAATTGGAATAATTCTTCAAATGTTCTATAAAAGAAAGAGATGAATACTAAATAATTTTGTTGAAGATAGTTTTCTTTTTAGAACAGATTTCATTGCTTCATGTGGGTTGTATCTTGTAGATTTTGTTTGTAGCATGTTCACACAGTTCATAAACATCAATGAAGGTTAGTTAACTTCCTAAGGGGGAGAGAGAGAGAGAGAAATGTTTCTGTGTTCATAGTTTGTGATATGCTTCAATAATAGCTTTAGTTGCATGGTTTAATTTTGCACAATTATTATAATGTATTCTCGTTATCTTGGAATAGGAATATGACATTGCAATAAGATATAGTTTGAGACTGTATGTGTAAAGGAAGATGCAAACATGTATAGAAATCCTCCAAGGTCCCTTCTAAGTCTATTTTTCTGTTATATAGATGACATACACACAGATATATACTGTACTGTATAATACTGTACTGTACAAAATATGTATGCGTACTGTACATACGCATACATATATTGATATATGCACACACACAATACAGTCTATGGTTGGAAACAAATATGAAACTGAATCATTTTGAAACCATGGTTTGTTGACTAAAAACTTAGCTCAAATGCAATATATAGCTGCAGTGGTTGGGTTCATATATCACACTGTACTGCAGTTAAGAAGTTGGACTAATATTAGGGCAATTTCAATTCAAGTTTTCTCCCAGTCAATGAAGTTCTTTACCTAACAGTAAGACAGCCATTCTCTCTTAACTCAGCTGTCTTTATAGAGTGGTTGTGTGGAAAATCTGCAACAGAGTTTTAAATACACCACCTTAAACATCTGAAAGGATGGCACATTATCAGTGTAACAAATCAATAAACCCAAACTAAAGCCACATTATGGATTTGTTGTCCACAATACAATACCACACTGTACTGCTTTAATATTTAAAGCAGCCTTGAAAATCAAGTTGATTAAAGTTGTTTCAAAGAAAGTTAAAGGTCAAAAAGTAGAAAACTTACAAATTGTTTGAAAAAAATAAATATTATGTAAGCAGGACATTCATTTGTTTTCTAGTCAGCCGGATTAATGTGCAACATTTAATCCATCTTTGCATTTTTTATAGTATTTATTTATGGTGTTGATGAAAATTATAATATAGGGCATTTTTCCCTACTGTAAGGACAGGTCCCTCCCATCAGTATGATGTGCTGATACAATGTCAAATGTCAACTTCCTGTAAAGCTAGAAAAATAAGTAATATTGGACACATTATACTTGTTGGCTTTGCTAAGTATAAATTGCATTTATTGTCCTAGAATCCATATTCATCAAAATACTTACTCAAAAGTACTATTATTCGACAGTGATGCTTACTATTTGGTACCAGGAGTGGACTCAGTCAGGCAGAATTCTGCCTGCATTTTATTACATCCTTGGTCTTGGCTCCTATATTCAGATGTTTTTCTTTATTTTTAGAAAATAGAATTCTGCTCCTTTGCCAGATTCTCCATAGTTCTGTATTCTGATTATGAGTTCATTGCTTGCCAAGAATCTTCCCTACAGATATCTGCTCTGGAGAACTGTTCTGTGTATGGCACTGACCCAGAAGAACATTGTTCATGCTTTACAGGTAATAGCAAATTTCATTCTGAATTGAGATGTCCCTACTGAACCAAAGACTTCAGATGTAACTGGAGGAGCATAACAATGACCAAAAATTTAAGAAGCTCATAGATTTTTGAGTCACGGTTTTGGAATCCAGAAAATTTGGCACTTGGATGGGACATTGTTTTGCTTTAGTTATTTACCAAACAGAAAAATATTCTGAATAGTAAGCATCCGTGAATTGACCCTGATGATCTATCATAATTAAAATATAATTTCACTTCCACACCCCCAAAGAAGTCAAACTTAAATGGCCATATTCCCAGAAAACTTGTATGCATCGTGTATCAAGCCTTTTTAAAATTTATAAGAGCTTGATGAAAGTTCACATAATTTTCCCCCCTGTGGAATTACAAATTATGAATGTAGAAGATAAAATATTCAGATGCAAGATTTAAATATTAATTTTGCATTGGAATGATTTGGCAGCTGTGAATATGGTAGGCTGAATTATCTGAAAAGCAGACAAGTTGATTTAGAGATCTGACTGGGATATAAAGACCTGCAGCTTATTCTGAAGGGACTATGGTGGTTAAAATGACAAGCTCATCCCTGTGAGACAGGGTAGTTTCAGCAAAGTTTACAGATACCCTGTTGGTTGGTTTGAAGAATAGCTGTGACACTGGCTCAGATAAGACTTGCTTGGCAGAATTCCCTATATGGATAAGTATAAGGGAATAGGTGCAGTGATTAGTGGTTATTGAGCATGTGGACAAAAGGCAATGAAAAAGGCTGAAATGTATTAAATTAGTAGTAAATAGACAGCTGATATATTTATGAATTAATTACAAGGAAAAACATCTGTGCATGTACTTTTTTTTGTCACTGAGCAAATGCAATTTAGATTTTATAATTTAGCTACTATATTTATTTGATAACTCTGTATTTCTAGTGGTCTACATATGCAAACATGGTGATACAGGTAACCCTGGCTTAACTACCATTTGTTCCATGATGGTTCAAAAGTTACAAATGATAGTTATGACCAGTCTTTGAAATTACGGCCGATGTAGTACCCCTGCAGTCACTTGATCAAAATTCAGGTATTTAGCCACCTTCCCATATTTATAACTGCATCATATGTTTCAACTCTCCCCATTTGCCTATCTCCTCCCATCTCTGCCCTTTTGATTGCACTGCACCTTGCTGCTGTCTGCCCCATCCACCCCCTTTCACTGATCTTTTTCTGTATTGTGAGACAACTGCTGGCCCTGCATAAAGTATAGTGAAGTCTTTTAAGACCTGCTGCCTTGCAGCTTGGCTTGTCAGCAGGGAGAAGGAGAAGGAGAAGGTCAGGGAATGGATTGATCCAACCAGAAGGTCTACATATTTAAAGAGTGGACATTTCTTGATCTGAGGACCTGAAGCCATATTATGTGATATTAAAAATGTTTCATCACTAGTTTTTTTTTAAAAAAATGCATTATTTCATATACTGTAATTCTGCCTATGCTGAAGTGTATGGCTATTTCAAGAAGATATATTCTCCAACTTGTGGCAATAAGCAATAAAGACACAATACACTCTTTAATATAAATTCCCCAAGCAGCAACTGTCTTCCGTAAAAATATTTGTTTTTATAAAGAAAAAGATACATAATGCACAAGTGAGACTATTCCTATTAAATAATTACTGCTGGGAAGTATTGTTTCATTACAACATATAATTTGTGTTCACTTTATACACATGCCTTTATTTTTCACATGTACAACCAATTTTGGTAACTAATATTTTTCAGTCTCATATAAAAGTTCAGCTTTCCAGTGTTTCTCAAAACAAAACTGAATGTCACAGCTTGCTTTATTTTTGTTGCTTTCAAATATGAAACCATTAAAAAAAAATCAAAAAAACCTTAATCAGTCCATTCAATTCAACTAAATTATATATTGGAATAAATTAGGGGAGTACCTTTAAATATCAAATTATCCATGTAAAATTTCAAAGTTAAAACCATGCATACATCATCTATATCATTCCAGAAATATTGGTAACATGGCATATGGAAATATACCTGGGTAAAAAGTGTCATCCTAGTGCAATCCCGTAACCTTCTTAGATCATAGTTCCAACAAGAAACAGGAATGGCTCAGGCTGGACATAGGCTGAAGCAGATAATAGTAGTAGCAGCAAGATGACAAAATAATAATAATAATAATGAAGTGAAACAGTTATCCAGAGTAACTGTTCCAGAGTTAACTGCTTATTGACAAGAGTGCCATAGAAACAACCTTTGTGTGGGGATAATTCTTAGTTCCTAATAATTGTGATTCTTTTTGAGCGTCCCCATGGAAAGCAAAGATCAACTTCTGGAAAGACTAACTAGAAATAAATCAATGGATGAACAAAAAGCTTGTCACATTATAATTGAATTTATCATTTAGAAGGAAGTGGAGATATTCCAGAAGTTTGAGTATGACCCCTATTAGCCTTGATCATGTTGGCTGGAATGGCTAAGAGTCCCAGCAATTGCTGGCAGGTCATAGGGTCCAAAGACTGATATAGAAAAGGCTACACTACTTTCATCTGATAGAGGCCACCTAAATACACAAATGTGACCAACATGTTATATTTTTATTTGGGGAATGGAAAAAAATGAATAACAACATCTTATTCTGTCTAAAGTTTCTCAGTCTGGGTTTCAGAGAAGGCAAAAAGTGTATTGTCCCTAGTTGAATATTCCTAATTGAGAAAAAGTCTGGCATAGGATTCCATAATGACTGTTTTGGGGAGATTAAAGGGGTCGTCGGTCTTTTAACAGTATATTTATCCTTATCTGGGAAGTCAATGCAGATCCTGATTTCAAATTGTAGCTTGTTAATGGAGAGAAAATTAGTAAGTAAATTAGTAATCTGAGGTTAGTTGTACTGCCAAGTTCTTTATATTGAATAATATCTTGCTACTAAAGCTGCATCTCTTGTAGAAGGACCCAAATGAATATAATCAGGCAATATTCTTGCTAACTAGAGAATGGAAATACTCAATATTTGTGGCTATTTCCACAAAAACTTAAATGTGCAGTCTAGCAATAGCACTTAGCACTTAGATTTGTATACTGCTTCACAGTACTTTACAGCCCTCTTTAAGCAGATTACAGAGTCAGCATATTTCCTCCAACAAACTGGGTTTACCCATCTTGGAAGGATGGAAGGCTGAGTCAATCTGGAGCCTGGTGAGATTCGAATTGCCAAATTGCAGGTAGCCGGCAGTCAGCAGAAGTAGCCTGCAGTACTGCATTCTAACCACCGCAGCATATTAGCATATTTTGTCAGGTTTTTAACCATTTTTTCCGGAGCAGCTGACACTGATAGCAGAAATGTTAGAAATCAAGGATTTAAAGAGATCCTGTGGATATCCAACCAAATCTAATCCCATATGAATATATATAATAACTGATACTGGTAATATTATCTTGATTTGCTTTTGACTTTTGAGAATTACACAAGACTTAGAATTATTACATAAATACCATATATAAGAAACATTATTTTCCTTTTATGTACATTTTTTGTCTTAACTAGATTGCATTTACTATCTTATTGCTTGCTGTATGAAAGTATTTTTGACTCAGGGAAAAAAAACTCAATAACACTGGTTTGATTTAATAATCATAGAAGTCACGTAATAGAAAGTCAAACTTTTTTTAAAAAATGTTGAAGCCTGCACTTATCATTGGAAGGAAGAATAGATGGTTGGACGGACATGTATCCATATCCACCTATTCACTGGTAAGTGTAGGCTTCAAATATAGTTGGAAAGTTTTTCAATTAAATTGCTAATATGATTTTAAAAGTCCAACAGCTGTGAGTAATTATAATACAAGCATCTGAATCCATGTGCAAACAGATTGATGCAGCAATCCTCTTGCTAACTCTTTGCTTCAATAATTAAACATATGTTAGCAGGATGCTTAGTCTTTTCTGTACAGTATTTCCCCTTAATTATTATTTGGATGTTTATAATAATTGGTGACAGCTTTAAAGTATTAATGATATAAATTGAAGTTTTTCTTACTTTGGCATTCATAGCTCAGTAATCACTCCACTGCTTTACAAAAAGTAAATGTAAAAAAAAAAAATTGCTCGAAAGGTAAAGATACATAAATAATATATTTTGTGATAATCATAGTATGGGGTGATAATTGCTAATCTGTAGCAGAGTATGGTTGGGTTTGTGGCTTTTAAACCATGAACAATGGCTTGGTATAAGTGCAAGGCTGTCTTTGATTTGACTCCTTCAATTCACCCTCAGCACCCTGAGGTCACCATTGACATTTGGTGAAAATTTCAATGGGCCACATTTTCTGTTTCCACCTCAGATACACCCCCTAAGTAGACTCCCTGAATTCTCAGCTTGCACAAGCAATAGCTTTCTGGAGAGCACTGATTAGTAAAAGCTAGATTTAACTTTCAAGCATTTAATCAAGCATCCAGATCAAATCATATATGTCCTTTTAGGGAATTTATTACTCTTAATTATTAGATGTGTTGCAAAACTGTAATTTATCTACATGAAGCTAAATCGCTTTAAAATGAAACTACTTATTTCCTTTCAAATAAGATATATAAAGGGAAAAATGCTGGAACAGATTCTTTTCTTGGTGGTATACATTTATTTATCGGCAGAATTTCAGGATTATTTCTCATTTACAGTTTATAAAGTTCATATATTAGAAGTTAATTGCCTAAGAATAATTCAGGTCACTTACCATAAAACCGATAGATAGCATTTTACTCTTTTATTTTATTTACTGCTTGTTTCAGGGAAGATGAGCATTTACTGAATGGATGGATACCTGGCAGTCTGTTTGCTGTCCTTCTGTTGGTATACGACTGCTTTAGTTTCCTAATAATCTCTGTTGGTATGGAGATGAGACAAACAGCATAAAAGAATGGCTTGAGGTGATTGGATGAATGAATTCTGTGTTCATTAACACCACAATATTCAATGGCTCAGTGTGTTACTTCAGCTTCATAGGACATAATTACATGTTTTGATTAGCAGATACATTTCCCTATCCTCAAGATGTCAACAAGGGTTCATGTGTATGACATGTATAAACGGGTGCTAATTTCACTAGTCACAGGTTCCCTAATTACAGTTGTAGGCTCTCCTTTCAGTCGAGATTGGTTTTCCATTAGTTCTCTGTGGCAGATTGCTGGGATGCATCCCTGCACAGTGACCACAGCCGGTAGGTAGAAGTGGTTAGAAATAATGTTTTACATCCAGCAGAGTCAACAATTGCTGAATGATTAGCTGCTAAAATGTAAATGATTCATATCCATTGGGAAGAATTTCTGCATCCTCATCAGTTACAAATGCAGTCCTTGAAGGCTCTTTCTTTGAAAGCTTGACAAGATTTTTGAGAAAACAGCTGCAGTAGTAGATCTACTTTGAAGTATAACATGGGCTTGGTGGAAAGCAGGCTGCAGAAGATAATATTTGTAATGACAAAAAGAGAAGGGTAAGTAATGCTGTTATAGTGAAAATGAAATTGTAATACTGTACAGTGACTTAATCCTGGGGCAGTGAGTGGCTGGTTTCTGTGCTTAGCCTGAGAGTTGCAGTCTGATTTTTAATTTTTATTTAAAAATATAATTTTTCTAGGTATACCCATTTCAAACATCTAGGTGGCAAGAAGGTGATGGGATGGCAAGAAGATGGCAAGACGGTGATGGGTAGCAGCACTTACTCCTTAATGGAGTTACATCTACATGGAAGGAAGGAAGCAAGCAATAGAGAACCAAAGATTCTATCTTACTGTAGGCCCAGTATTCTTCAACATTTTCATGATTTAGACAAGGGAGTAGAACTCATAAATGCAGATGACACCAAGTTGAGGGGAATAGCCAAGAAAAACACTTGAACATTGGGCCCTATCTAACAAAATACAATTCAGCGGTGATAAAAGCAAAGCTTTACACTTAGGGAAGAGAAATCAAAATGTCCCACAGTCATATGATCGCTTTTGTGACTTTCTGATGAGTGAATCTATCTTACCCATTGACTTTGCTTAACAAGTGTGTTACTAACTTAACAACTGCAGTGATTCACTTAGCAACTCTGGCAAGAAAAGTTGTAAAATGGGAGAAAAGTCACCTAACATGGTGCTGGATAGCACACAGCAGGTGTGGCTAAGAGTGTTCATTGGTTATGCTGAATTGTGTTTGATGAATCTGTATGTGATGTTGCGATGTTTTCTGGTTTTCTGAGTTGCTTTATTTTCCTATTTTCTTTTAATATTGTCAGCCACCCAGAATTTCAGATGGGTGGCCATATAAATTAAAATTATAAATAAATTCAGAAACTATGAAATCTTGCTTTAAATAAGGAGCAGATATGAAAGGCTTGAAATTCTTCCGTGTTTTGGATTAATGAGCCAACTCCCCCATCTCTTAGGCTCCTAAATCTACAATTGCAACCTCCCAACCTCTCAAATGCACTTCTCATTCCTTTCCAGTCAGAAAAGATTCTCCTCTTCTAGCCCTTTTCATATCATTGTACTCTGTTGGTTAAGAAAATAATATTGGTATTAACTTGATATTTTTAAATCCTGAGATGAACTTTGGAGGTTATTATTATTATTGTTATTATTTTTACTATTAAAAAAATATCAAAGCAAAAAAAATAAATTAAAAAAATAGGTGGGACCTTGCTCAATAGCAGTAACTGTGAGAAGGATCTAAGAGTTCTACTGGACACCACTTAAATATGAGTGAGAAGTGAGATGCAGGTGCCAAAAGAACCAATACAGTCCTAGGCTACATCAACAGAGGGATAGTATCAAGATCACATGAAGTTTTAATACCACATTATATCGGTTTGGTAAGACCACACTTGGGATACTGCATCTAGTGTTGGTCACCAAGATAAAAAAAAGCTGTTAGAGACGCTAGAAAAAAGTGCACAGAAGAGAAAAAAAAGATGATTAGGATACTGGGGGCTAAAACATGAACAGTTACAGGAACTGGGTATGTCTAATTTAGCAAAGAGAAGAACTGGCAGGATAGCAGTTTTCCAATTTTTTTTTTATTTTTTTGCTTTAATTTATATGCCGCCCTTCTCCGGAGACTCAGGGCGGCTTACAATGCGTTAAGCAATAGCCTTCATACTATTGTATTTTTATACAAAGTCAGTTTATTGCCCCCACAATCTGGGTCCTCAGTTCAGCTACCTTTGAAAGGATGGAAGGCTGAGTCAACCTTGAGCCTGGTGAGATTTGAACTTGCAGTAATTGCAAGCAGCAGATGTTAATAACAGTGCTTAGTCCACTGTACTACAGGCTCTTATTTATTTAAGGAGTAGTCACAAAGAAAAGGGGAACATTGTATTCTCCAAAGCACCCAAGGTAGGACAAGATGAAATGGATGGAGATCATTAATAAGAGATCCAATCTAGAACTAAGGAGAAATTTCCTGACAGTAAAGAACACTTTGTCAGTGGAATAAATTGCTTCCAAAAATTGTTGGTGCTTGTAGGTGCTGCACTGGAGGTTTTTAAGAAGAGATTGGACAACCATTTTTCTGGAATGGTATAGGATTTTCTGCTTGAGTATGAGGTTGGACTAAAAGGCCTCCATGATCGTTTCAAGCTCTGTTATTCTGTTAAATCACACTATAAATTATTCAAGTTATTTTTTCTTTTACCTGCCTTGTAGGAAAGAAAACAATATGACTTGTTAAGTTTATGCGTCTTTCAATAAATGAGCAGTGATAATTTCTTATTGTTTAATAACCAAGATTAACTAAAGAAGAAATTTTAATCCATTGTAAGAAACTGCCACAAAGGTTGCACATAACACAGATATTTAGTTGGTAAATCCAAATCTCCTTTAAGTACAAATTTCAATCCCATTTGCTTATATTACTCTCAATAGATTAGAGCGTCATTTGTTGTTTGCAGGAGCATTAAAATATAAAATGCAATAAAGTTAAACTCTTTAGTATTAAGGAAAAGATTCATTACATTTAATATTTGAAGGTAAATTAATTCAATATCCCATATTACTTTGATTTTATTTTATTTTCTAATTTAATTTAATGTCAGGGAAGGCGCACTGATACACTTTTTCTTTTCTACTGACAATTATTATTTTAAACTGCCACCTGGTTCCATTTAATCTTAAAATAATTGTTTGGTTTTCTTTTTGTCTGTACATTGTTAGGAACATTAGAACTATTCAATGAGATTCACAAATTATGTTTTTAAAATAGTCTCTATGAAGTTGATATAATAGATGATTCCCCATGAATTCTGCATCTGTCTTTCAGTGTGATTGGCTACAGTTATTTCTTCATTGCAGATGATATTATCGTTACTTATCACTATAGCTATTTTTTGCCTTCTGCATATAGTTTTTCAGTTCAACTTGATCACAATTTAATTGCTTTATGTTGTATACAGAGACAAAAACAAAAAGCAGGATCAATGTGATTCCTTTCTGGATGCGTAGTTAACATGCAAGCTCTAGAGTTATACATCTTGTTCCCCACATGTCAGTTTGTGGGATTTTAATTGAGCTGAAGAAAATATGTAGGGATGTCCCCATTAGAATAAACAGTTGAAAATTTGAGGTGTAAATGCAGGAAACATTTGTGCTGCAAATGAGCAATGGAAGGAACAGGTATACAAGTCATGTGGTCAGTTTACTATTTATGTAAAAAGAATGACAAAAGTTTGGTACATTAATTCTTTGTAAATATTAGCTCTCCAGTACAACCTTCACTTGCTCTCCAATATATAACTGTTTCTTATAGTTTACCAATGTCACCATGGAGACAGAAATCCATACAACTCTGTGTTCAAGTATTATTTCTGAAAAGATTGTCAAGAAACTTTTTTTTGTGGGGGGGAGTAGTAAGAAGAAAATGAATGACCTGTGTTAAGGACAAATCCAGACTGAATTAGCCTAGGCCTATCAATTGGGTCTGTTTGACCTGGAGCTCAAAGAACCAGTCCAAAATTGATACAGTCATATTTATTTTATTAGCACAAAGAAATAGTGCTGCCAGAAAGAAGGACTGAGTGAAATGATACAATATAATCTAAGTAGTACAGTGAACAAAAGCAACCAATTTGAAATTAAGCAATACTTATGCCCCATTCAGAAGTCTAGCAATTACTGATCACATAAAACCACATTTTTAAGCTCCCCCTTATCACATCCCATGCCTTTCTTCTTATCATCTTTATCCCATTCTACTCAGAGCATTTTTCCCATCCTTTCCCATAATTGTAACGGATCTTCTCAATTGACTTTTTTCACAAATAACTCACACCTGCTAACTATGTCAGTATAGCACACTAACATAATGGAAGCTGTCTTGCTTCTTTCTTCCATACATCCCTAACACCTGAAAACCACTTGTGATAAGATTCTACAAACACAAGAGCAAAGAAATGAATAAGTATTAAGAATGCTATTAAATTGATTTTTAGCAATATTATTTGCTATAAATCTCCTAAGGTTTATATTTTTTGAATGTATCTACTCGGAAGTTCAGTATCACCTAATAAGTGCATATTAATAAGTGTATATTACAGTGTATAAGGCACATACATATAGTAAGAAATTCAAAATACTTAAGTGATGCTTTGAAATACAGAGTGATGTTTTAAATAAAAGTAAGATCTTTGCACTGATACTTATATGTATTTTTGGTTAACTAGATGGATAGCTTTTATTAGATTTGAATCATGGGGGAAAAAAGAAAATAGGGAATAAAACTATTTTAGTTAAAAGGAAAGCTTTACTCTAACAGTCTTTTTTTGTTCTTTTTTACTAGTACATAATAAAGATTTAAGCTGTAAGTACGCTAACAGATCCAAAATCTTCCTGCTGCAGAATCCACTGTACCTTAGGGGACAATAATAATAAGTAGAAGATAATCTTAGCCAAGAGAAGTATTTCACAGCAAATTTGGCGAAAATCTGCCAATAGTATTCCTAAAAAAGACAGATGCTGTGTTGAAGCTTGCCTGGAAGCCATGCCTTCTCTTATTTCAAGCCTGGTTTATAATCCTTGCCTGGAGGCCCTGCCCTCTGGTTTTATATCCTTAGTCCTAGATGAAGTTTTTCTACTTTATTGAAGAAAACCATTCTGTAATATACTTGAATATATTATACTCATTATTACACTTCCATAAGGTGTAAGGGAATCCTTTCATCATCTGAGGGTAAACATTGTCTTAGTTGCAGAGTTATAATAGCACCTCCATTGGTAGGGGGAAAAGACAGTTCATGGAAGAAACAAGCACCTTTATAATTAGTGATTGATTTGACAGTGATAAGAGATGTGCAGAGTATTGTATGATAAAAGCATGTTTCAGTTGGTTGGGGTTTGAAACAATCTGCATGTTTTGAGAATTATTCGGAGTGTCAGCTCAGTGTTGTGATGAAACCTGGAACACACAAGGCTCACTTTGGAGTACAGTTTATACCTATCTCTTATTTAGTAGCTAAGATTTACTTTTTTCTCTTGAGCACCCACAGCCAGACATAGACACACAATGCTCCTGAGTGTGTAAGAATCTGTATGAGCTTTCTCTATGTTGGCATTCTTTAAAAGTTACCAGGAATTTACTTCAGAATAAGAGGTACGTACTAATGGTATTCAAAACATACTGAATTCTGATCTTAAAAGTGCCCCAACACTGTCTAAAGTTTTCTAGTAGCTCAATATGTATGGTGTATCAGTAATGTTACTTACAGAATTGTCCAGAAAAGAAAAACAAACACATACACACACACACACACACACAGATCAAAGATCTTTGCTAATTCATTGTGGAACTATAGATCACCATATAAGTCTTCCATCTTTCCATGCTTGGGATCAGGTAATGATAATATTGCTTAAGGGCCGGATATCATTCTAAAGATTTTTTCAACCTGAAATCTGTTATTCTTTGATTTGGGCCTCTCTAGCAAAAGTTTGGCCATTGTAGTTTAAAAGTAGTGAATTATCACAGTTACCACTTCTTAAAAGCTCTGCATATAACAAAATTGCTAAAGTAGAATTTGTTACCGCTTACTCATGTCTGGCAAAGTTAAGTGCCCTTCCATATTTTACAGAAAATCTGCCTTAGCATTCAATCAAAAAAACACTATATCTTGAAAAGCAAAATAATCATTTTGATAGTGCTTATTTTGTGTCTCTCATCTGTCTTTAGGCAATCAAGAATAAAGACCTGGGGGATGAGCTTAACATTTAATCTTTCTTCAGTTTCAATCTGTATTATAATAGGCTTATATCTGAAATTACTACGAACTTCCATATACTATGCATCAATAACTTTGTCTTTCTGAAATCCATCCCCCAAATCTTGAATTCTGCTATTGCCATAATCATCCTCAAGAAATTGCAGCTCATCAATCAAAAGGGTTTTTTCCCCCTCCTTCACATACAATGAGCATATTTTTTCTCCATAATTCAAATCAGCAGTAATGGTTTTCTCACCACTGATTTATCACTATAACTACTTCATGCACTTCCTGATATTGTGGTATTATTCTATAATAGTAACGATATTATCACTGTAATTTTCTGAGGGATAGGAAATGTGTAGCCATTTGGGAATAGCTCAGGGGTGGGTTCTACTTATCTTTACTACAGGTTCGCATTGTGCGCACATCCACAAATCACCTATGATGACATCCAGGTCAATGGGTGGAACCTTCCACCAGTTTTACTATCGGTTCTTGCGAACCTGTCCAAATCGGGGGCAACCCATCACTGGAATGGCTGAACTCTATCTCCCAGCAGCAACAATCAGCATGATCAGTGGTGAGCATATGAGCAAGCAACATCTGATGGGCTGTTTGTTCCCTATCCTTCCTTTTAATTTAAAACCTGTTGCTTCATACTTGTTTATCTCCCAGGTACCACACTATATATCTCTAATGTTACTTTCCGATCAATAGATATTGAGAGAGAGAAATTGACTAATTTTCTTCACATATCAATTGAAGTTATTTATTTTTTTCACCATAGGATTGAGCCCCTTGATATTAGCATATGATATTAGTACTTTTATGGCTTTTCACAAGAGGCTGTCCTTTCTTTGGGAAATGAACAAGCCAAAAGAACGTTAACACAACACATTTTGATTGTGGAAGTACAACAAACCAGGCTATACTGCCTATGAAAGTTTTCCTGGGCAGCCAACTTTATATGTTCAGACATATGAGATACTTAAAACAATATTACAATATCCAAGCTGAAAAGACTAAAAGATTATAATAAGTCATTAAACAAGCTGTGGAATAAAGCTAATAAATCTGCACACTACCGATAGAGTTCATTTAACTGACCAACAGAGTGACATAATTTAACACCTACAGAGGATAGTGAAATAAAAGCAATGAAAAGAAAGCACAGTGAAATGACAAGATTCATTGTTGTCTGGTTTTTGAAGAGCCTGGGTACTGTACTGCAAAAAAAAAAAAAAAAAAGTGTAGTTATTTCTAATCTGAATGATAGATGACTTTCTTTTTATATTTCTCAGCAAGATCATTCATTCTTTAAGGTATTTTCCCATGTGTGCTTGCTTATACATTTTCATAGAATGAAAGGCAGAAAGCATCTTTTAGTAGATTGTTCATTTTTAAAATGAAATTTACCAGAATGAGTTTGTCAACCAGTTTTCTGGGTCAACTGGATTGTTTCAAGCATTTCTCAGTGAGATTTCTAATAGTGGGAAATATTCCTGGAAATACAAGTTTGTTATCCACCATTGCCAACCTTTCATTGCAATAATAGTTATATTAGAGTGGCTCCAATGTCTTCCAGAAAGTGCTTTTGTTCATAACAAAAATGATGTGTGACAGACTAACTAGCACATCACCTTAAGGTTCCTGGCTCTAGGGGGCGGTGCTCATCTCTGTTTCAAAGCTGAAGAGCCAGCGCAATCGGAAGACATCTCCTTGGTCATGTGGCCGGCATGACTAAACGCCAAAGGTGCATGGAATGCTGTTACCTTCCCACCAAAGGTGGTCCCAATTTTTCAACTTGCATTTTTTACATGCTTTTGAACTGCTAGGTTGGCAGAAGCTGAGACAAGTAATGGGAGCTCACCCCATTATGTGGCACTAGGGATTTGCACCGCTGAACTGCTGACTTTTCAATTGAGAAGCTCAGGGTCTTATCCACTGAGCCACTGTGTCCCTTTAACTTCCTATATATACATATATTTAAATATATACACCACCTTAACTTCATATAAACCTAACATCCCTTAATTTTTTTTCAGACTTGAAAACTTCATTTGAGCAGATAATGTAGCATTTTATCCAGGAAACATCAATATAAAGTCAACTTGGAATAAGTAAGCATGGTTGTGACTGGGCAACAACTACAATAATGAATTATCTAATGAACAAGCAGTCAAAGTTAGTCAAAGTTAATGTTTATTTCAATCAAAGATCACTATGGAGTGAAATAATTACCAAATTTTAAAAGTGAAAAAGGAGGAAAACCAGATATAAAACACAAGATGATAGAATAATATAGACAACCTACAAACTAGATAAGACATCCAGCCCTTGCTTATCAATGGAGACCGAGTGGAGCAAGTGGCCAGTTTTAAATTCCTGGGTGTTATCATAAAAGAGGACCTGACCTGGGGCACTCACATTGCACTACTGGTCAAAAGGGCCCAGCAGAGATTATACTACCTGAGACGTCTCAGAAAACAACAACTAAATGAAAAACTGCTGGTGATCTTCTACCATTGCACCATAGAGAGTATTTTAACTTACTGCGTATGGTTTGCCAATTGCATAGTGGCAGATAAGACAGCACTCCAGAGGTTAACGTCATTGCCCAGAGGAGTATTGGTTGCCCTCTCCCCTCTTTGGAAGAGCTTTATAGCCCCCGCTGCCTTAAGAACATTCAAATCATTCTTAAAGATCCATCTTATGCTGGGCACTTTTTTTTTTTAACTATTACCATCTGGGAGACGGTACAGGAGAATAAAAACAAGGACAAATAGGCTGAAAAACAGCTTCTATCCTAGGGCAGTAACTATATTGAATTCTCTTTATAGTGCACTATTAATGCAATATCAGGTTTTCAGTTCAGTTGTATAGAATGTGAAGGATGTGTGTTTGTGTTTTATTTTTTATAGTTATAATGTACACTGAAGATGGCATTTAATTTCATTGTATGAGGTGCAATGACAATAAACTAAACTAAACTAAACTAAACTAAACTAAACTAAACTAAACTAAACTAAACTAATCCTGGAGATTTTCTCTTCCTCACTAAGCAATGTATGCTCATGTCTAATTTGGGCATTCCTAAACATATATCTAGGACACGGTGGCTCAGTGGCTAAGATGCTGAGCTTGTTGATCGAAAGGTCGGCAGTTCAGCAGTTCGAATCCCTAGTGCCATGTAACAGGGTGAGCTCCTGTTACTTCTCCCAGCTTCTGCCGACCTAGCAGTTCAAAAGCACATAAAAAATGCAAGTAGAAAAATTGGGACCACCTTTGGTGGGAAGGTAACAGCGTTCCATGTGCCTTTGGTGTTTAGTCATGTCGGCCACATGACCATGGAGACATCTTTGGACAGCACTGTCTCTTCGGCTTTGAAACAGAGATGACCACCGCCCCCTAGAGTCGGGAACAACTAGCACATATGTGCGAGGGGAACCTTTACCTTTAAACATATATCTGCTTCACAATAAGGGTTGGGCTTACCTTGCAAACAGATGCTCTCAGGCTAATATAAATGTGGTACATACTGTATAATCAAGTTAATATTTTAAATTAAATATCTGCCTAAGCATTGGTGTAATAGAAATTGCCGCATCAACCATCCATCAAAACAGCTTTGCACAATTAATACTATTGAAAGAAGAGGTGGAATGGATACCTATATATACCTTTGCCAATAAAAATAAAAACTGATTCATGACTGCTGTGAAGGATATTGCTTTAATTCCTGGTGCATGTGTTTTCATTTTTATATTTTATAGTCCTATGTTCATGGCATTGCCTCTCTGTTCTTTCTAAAAATCTCAGGTGTATATAGTTTTCAGCTTGTCTAAGAACTGTAGTGATTGTAGCTAAACTACTTTGATCAACAGATCTCCTCTATGGAGCAAAAGAAAGCCGCTATAAATTTCTCTCAATAATTGTTTGTTGTGTCAGAATCACATACAATATAGAAGCAAAACAAGAACACACGCTGTCCCCAGAATGAACAAATCCAAAGAGGATTAATCATAACTAACAATAGTACTTCTATCACTAGAAGAGCAGATGTGTTCTTTGTAGACACTTTTGACTCTTTCTCTGTTAGAGTCTACAGTGAAAGATATTCCCTTGTGAATTTAGTTTTAAGAAAACTGACAGTTTATCAAGAGGTGTTGAAGTTAGTAGAAAGGCTTCTGAAGTTTGTCAGTGTTTGTGTATATGTGTAACAAAACTGGTATCAAGCACAACAAAGTAGAAATTAAGTGATGCATGAAACCCAAAGTTGTTCTACTTTCTATTACTACTAGGTATTGCAACTAGAAGGTTTTTGTTTGTTTGTTTTTTGCCCTTAACCTGCTATAAAAACACATTAATAAAGAAAATACATGAAGGGCACTTCAAAGGGATTGTGGTATTTATCAAATGGATCAGATAAGACTTTGATGGTTTGGAACTCAATCTTACTTCTAAAAGTTATTTTTTTTCCTTGCATAGTACATAGGTTATTAATCTTATCGCGAAGTTTCAATTGACCGCAACAGTTTCCCAATTTTCAAAATGAGTGTTTTTGTGAGAAGTTGTTATTGCTCTGTACATAATGAAAACAATATCATATATTTTGAAAGTTGGGGTGGTTAACACCTGCTCACAACATTCTACGTATAAATAAAATTATTAGGCCAATTTCAGATGTCATTTGAATATTATCAGTGGAATAAAACTGATTTTCTATCAAGTCATACTTTACTAAAGCCCTACTAAAATATTCTGCCTTAGGTTACATTGGATGGTAACATTGAGGCAAAGGAGCATAGTATGTTTTAGATTACTATACCAAGGAAAAACAGCATTAAAACTGCAAAGCCAAAAAAACAAGGGATGTCTGTAAAGTTGATGTCACATAGAAACATGAAATATCGTTTTACCCTATTTTATATCCCATCTTTTTTATTTTTACAAATAATTCAA
The DNA here is from genome assembly GCF_059756535.1 of Pantherophis guttatus. Classification (NCBI taxonomy): domain Eukaryota; kingdom Metazoa; phylum Chordata; class Lepidosauria; order Squamata; family Colubridae; genus Pantherophis; species Pantherophis guttatus. The sequence continues at coordinate 179,318,550 of NC_142064.1, forward strand.
GGCAGCGAACAAATCCAACACACCTTCTTCCCACAACAATAGTCCTGTGAGGTGAGTTTGGCTTAAGAGAGAGTAACTGACCCAAGGTCACTCCGGCTGGCTTTCAAGGTGAAGGCAGGACAAGGACTTACAGTTTCCTCCTTTCTACCCTGGTAACTTAATCACTAGAGCAGAGTGACTCTCAAATACAAATACTTAAAACACACATTTGTATTTATTTATTTATTATTTATTAGTCGCATTTCTATGCCCTCCAGCTCCCTAGGGACTCTGGGTGGCTTACAGCAAAATCATTGTGAACAATATCTCATAAAGTTTTTTTAAAAGAAAACATTAAAAACCCATAAACTCCATTCCATGGCTGGATGTCACAAGATCGCCGTAGCGAGAGCAACAGCCCCAGGTCGGAAAAGCCAGGTCTTCACCGCTTTCTGGAAAGCCAATAGGGTGGGGGTTGTCCGGACCTCAGGAGGTAATTGGTTCCAGAGAGCCAGGGCAGCCACAGAGAAGGCCCTCCCCTGCGGGCCCACCAACCGACATTGTTTAACTGACGGGACCCGGAGGAGACCAACTCTGTGGGATCTTACCGGTCGCTGGGAGCTATGCAGTAGAAGGAGGTCTCAAAGATAACCTGGCCCTGAGCCATGTAGGGCTTTAAAGGTAATAACCAACACCTTGAATTGCATCCGGAGACCGATAGGGAGCCAGTGCAACTCGCGGAGAATTGGTGTAATGTGGGTGTATCTAGGTGCACCCACAATAGCTCACGTGGTTGCATTCTGGACCAACTGTAGTCTCTGAACACTTTTCAAGGGTAGCCCCATGTAGAACGCATTGCAATAATCCAACCGTGAGGTGGCAAGGGCATGAATGACTGTGAGGAGGGTTGCAATTGGTGCACCAGGCAAACCTATGCAAAGGTCCCCCTAGCCACAGCTGTCAGATGTTGTTCCAATCTTAGCTGTGAGTCTAGGAGGACACCCAAATTGTGAGCCCGTTCTGAGGGGGAAAATTTCTCCCCCCACCCCCCAGGACCAAGGATGGACAATTGACATAGTCAATTGACAAGCCATTCAGTCTTGTCTGGGTTAAGTCTGAGCCTGTTGACTCCCATCTAGGCCCTCACAGTCTCCAGGCACCGGCACATCACACCACTGCCTCACTGAACTGATGGGGGGTGGAGATATACAGCTGGGTATCATTAGCATATTGCTGATACCCCACCCCGTATCATCGGATGATTTCACCCAGCGGTTTCATGTAGATGTTAAATAGGAGAGAGAGGACCGAGCCCTGAGACACCCCGCAAACGAGGGGCCTAGGGGCCAACCTCTGTCCTCCTACCAACAACGACTGTGACCAACCAGAGAGATAGGAGGAGAACCACCGCAACACGGTGCCTCCCACTCCCAACTCCCTTAGTCATCCCAGAAGGATACCATGGTCAGTGGTATCAAAAGCTGCTGAGAGGTCAAGTAGCACCAAGATAGAGGTATGATCCCCATCTCGGGCTCACCAGAAATCATCCATCAGCGTGACCAAGGCAGTTTCCGTGCTGTAGCCAGGTCTGAAGCCAGACTGAAAAGGGTCCAGATAATCCGTTTCATCCAATGACCACAGGAGCTGAAGTGCCACCACTTCCTCTACAAACTTTCCCACAAAGGGTATTCATTTTTCTAATGAAGGAGAAAGGATTTCCAGACATTTGAAAATGTGAAATAGTATATTATTTGTGTGTATACATATATACCATATTTTTCGGAGTATAAAACGCACCGGAGTATAAGATGCACCTTAGTTTTTGGGGAGGAAAATAAGAAAAAAGCTGGTTGGCAGGTGGATCAGCCTCCTGGAATACCCCCAATCAGCTGTTCGCAGAGGTGAATTTTAGCAACAGGTTCCTTGGTTGTGAGTTCTGTGCCTTGCTTTTTTTTGCTTTTTTTTCTGCCTCTGAAACTCTGTTTCAGAAAAAACTTTTTCCTACCTCTGAAAGCTTCTGAAACAGAGCGTCAGAAAAAAAGCCTCTGAAGCTCTGTTTGGGAGCTTCTTTTCTGAAGCTCTGTTTGGGGCTTCTTTTCTGAAGCTTCTTTTCTGATGCTTTTTTTAGCTTCTGAAACCTCCATTTGAGAAGCTGGGCGGGGCTACATTCGGAGTATAAGACGCACCCAGATTTTCACCCTCTTTTTGGGGGGAAAAAGGTGTGTCTCATACGCCGAAAAATATGGTAGATCCACATATGTGCATGCAAATATACACATTACAGCTGAATGGAAAATAATGCCTCATATCTTTAAATAGGGATATTTTAATAAATGAAACATGAAGACTGAAATGAGCACTTTTGTCACTGTATTTACTTCTCCAGATAATCCCTAGCATTCACTATGCATATCTGCCAATGATGAGCAAGCTTCTTAAAGCCATTGTAGAAGAATTCCACACTTTTATTTCCCCAGTTGGGCCTTGCTAGTCTTTTACACAGATTCCAATGAAGGTGTTCATTCCAAATTGAGAAAATATGCAGTTCCATGTTATGAAGCCGGAATCATAGATCAGATGATAAGATGATAAGACAGTGAGATCCAACTTTGTAATTGCCTCTTTGGTGGCTAATGAAGTATGAGGACTAATATTGTCAAATTGCACAAATTTCCCTTCTTTTGCTTCTGAACTCTGCTGAATCAGAGTATTGTAATGTAACTCTCTCAGCTGATAAAGGTTGCAGGTTGAAGGAAATCCATGTGAATAATACAATTGGCATCCTCCAAATGGTAACCAGGTTTTTTTTTTATAATAAAGTCTGGTTTGGAATTTTTCACCCCAGGTTAGGTTTGTGAATTTCCACTTTGTTTTTAGACTTTGTTTCAGAATCATAATGATTAAACCATGTTTTGTTACCTGTTATGATGCTGTAAAAAAATTCCTCACCTTCCTTCTCATCACAGGGCAACAATTGGTGGCAAAGTTAAACCGCTGAAGTTTTCTGCTAATAACATGTGACAAACATATCTTGCCTCAATTTCATGACATTAAAGAACAATAATATGACCCATTTCTTGAGAAATGCCCAGCTTGACAGCAATTTCCCTTTGAGTGATTCGTTGTTTGTCCTTAATCTAGTCATCAGATTTTCTCATATGAAACTCAGTTGCTATCACAGGACATCCACTTTGTTCCTGATCATACAAATTAACTCTTCTTAGTTCACCATCCTAATATATTTTTGGTTCAGTGGTGCACAGCATTCATGTCAAAACAGTCATCATCATATGCAACTTGTTTTCAGGGTTAAATTTCAGCTGGAGGCATTTGTTCAGAAGTCAAAAATTCAATCATAGGGCATTGCTTAAAGTGCATTAATGAATATTCACTGTGGGCTTCAATTTCATGAAAAATAACAACTTAACCTTTTCTCACAGCAAATTCCTGCTACCTAAAGTGAATGAATGGATACTAAACATACACCAGACCTTTAAGTACTGCCTTCTGCTGGCAATTTATAATACTGAAGGCATTATTTTTCATTTAATTTATAGCTATACCCACACACACACACACACACACACACACACACACACACACACACAGCAGTGGTGGGTTTCAAAATATTTTACTATTGGTTCTGTGGGTGTGGCTTGGTGGGCATGGCTTGGTGGGTGTGGCATGGGAAGGATACTGTAAAATCTCCATTCCCACCCCACTCCAGGGAAAGGATACTGTAAAATCCCCGTTTCCTCCTGATCAGCTGGGACTCAGGAGGCAGAGAATAGATGAGGGTGGGGCCAGTCAGAATTTTTACTACCCGTTCTCTGAACTACTCAAAATTTCCACTACTGGTTCTCCAGAACTGTTCAGAACCTGCTGAAACCCACCTCTGATTAGTAGTATCGATAAGATAGATGATTGATAGATGATTGATAGATAGATAGATAGATAGATAGATAGATAGATAGATAGATAGATAGATAGATAATCTTATATATGTGTGTGTATACAAACACACACACAGAGTTACCTTTGTTTCTTTGTATCTTTAGACCTATCTAGTTCTACCTATATTTATCTGTTTATCTGGCTGCATATTCTATATTCTATCTTGGAAGGCAAATAAAAAATTTGCAGGACTCATAATTCCTTCAATTTCTGTGCTAATGAAAAGACACCCCCTCCCCCAATTGAAAGAGTTTATAGCAGTAGGAATTGTGAGGGATGTACTTAAGGACCCCTGCTTGAAGGAACCAACAAAAACAGTTCCCTAGTTTGGGGACATATATAATCACACACAGTCTCTTTCACTGCACTACTGATTCCTAATAAACATTTCATATAGGACCTTTTTTTAAGAACTAAAAAAGCTTAATTTCTTTATTTTGGTCTCCAATCTCATCTTCCACAATAAAGTTGAACATGATTTTGCCTTTGGTTTTCAGATTTTGATATCCATATCTTCTGTAACAACCTCTGTGCTACTGTAGGCAATCTGATTGATCTGTTCAATAGGTGTTGATGTATTTTTTATTTAGTAAATAGATTAAAACAACATCTATTTAAATAGATGTTGTTTTAATCCTTGCAAGCACTTCATTCACATCCTTCATTATAGGTCCTAAGTCTTTTTGGGGTTACTACTTTCAACTTCTGGCAATGTTTGTCTTTCTACTGGTAATTCTGCATATGCCATAATTTTCTCTTTTAATTTTTCTTGTTGGAGACAGGGGAGGGTGTCAGATAATACCATGTTTCCCCCAAAATAAGACCCTGTCTTATATTTTTTTGAACCCTGAAATAAGTGTTTGGCCTTATTGCCATGCACTCAAAATTGGGTTTATTATCAGGGGATGTCTTATTTTGGGGGAAACAGGGTAGATTGTTTCAGTACTGGCCTGTACTGGCTGTCATTACTTCTAAGTTACAATAGTGTTTCCTCTATATTTCCTATTATTGATATCTGAATTTCTTCTACTATTCTATTATTGTTTTGGGGTCTTCCATTCTCACAATTGTTCTGAATCTCTTTCAGTTCTTCATGTCTGGTAATGAATCTCTTTTGATCTGCTATTCATTAGTCAGTGATATTTGAGTCTGGGAAAAATATTTTCCAGTGTTCCAACATTTGCTTTAAGTAGCCATGCTCTGTTAGTTCCAATTTATAATAGCAGTCCATAATGGAACAATTTTCTATTTTGCTTTGCCTGTGGTTGTTGTTCTTCCAGTAATCTTACAAGGCTAAATCTTGATTGCACAGAGTTAATCCTATTGTCCACTTGGACAGACACCCAAGCACTCTAACATTTGACATAGTCCTTGTGGTCTGGGAAAAGACTGATCTAGTACAGGATCCTTTTTCTGTTTTCTTAGCGTATTAAATGGGTTGATCGATACACTTAGTCTGGCTCTCCTGCTGTCTGGCATGGGTGATCCTTCTGGAATAATACATTATTACCAGTATAGTCCTAAATCCAGGGGTGAAATCCAACCGGATTGGGTGAACCGCTAAGGGACAATTGGCATCGGTTCACCGAACTGGTACAATCACCCCTGGTTGGCCCCACTCACGCCCACTTGGTTGCCGCTCACCTCTTCTGGCTCACTCACCACTTCCAGCCGCTTGGCGCTTCCAGCTGTTAGGCCCACCCACCCACCACTGCCCCATGGCCCAGCTATTCACCTTGCCAGTTGCCTTGCCCCCTCAGCTCACCAAAGGTAAGCAATGCATGCCCCCTGCTCACCCTTCGCCTTTGATTGGGGGCCGGGGCCCAGGGATGTGCCATTTCCCAAGGCCCTGGAGCCACCGCCCACTCGCTGTCCGCCTCAACCAGGTCAGGGAATCTACCATTCCCCAGCTCTAGCCTTGCCCCAGAGCCACTGCCCACTCCCTGCCTGCTGCCCATTCTCCCTTTGCAACGCACCACTGAAGGCAAGACAAGCTAGGGCTGAGCCATCACTGCTGGGCTCCCCACCAGCCCGCATCTCGCACCCCTTGTCACGAGATGCCTGCAGCCGCAGTCTCTCTTTTTTTTTGGTGGGCCTGGAGGTGCTTCTTGTGCCAAAAGATGCAGTGACTGCAGCCTTTTTGCAAGCAAAAGTTACTGGAGCCATTCCCCATTCACTGCCATCGCTGCCCTGTTCCATGCGTTGGCCACGCACGCGCACACCATTTATTTATTCATCATTCATCAGCAGCAGGTTGGGTGTGCGTGGCCATTGCATGGAACAGGGAGGAGATGGCAGCGGCACGTCCAAGAAGGGGAATGGCTCCGTGGTAACTTTCACTTGCAAGAAGACTTCAGCCGCTGCATCTTTCAGTGCAAGAAGCGCCTTCAGGTGCACCAAAAAATAGAGACTGGGCTGCAGGCATCTTGTGACAAGGGAAAAGGCAGAATAGAAATTATTTTTTTTTCCTACTGGGTTCTGTGGGAGTAGTTTGGTGGGGGTCATGTGATTGAGTGGTTATGGCTGTGAGTGCCATTGAGTTGGCCATGCCCACTCAGTCACAGGAATCCCCACCACCAAGCCACACCCACAGAACCATTAGGGAATTTTTTTTTAATTTCACCACTGCCCCAATCTCATCAGAGAATTACAATACACATGATAAGGGGTTATCTATTATGAGGATTACTATTATTATTATTGTTGATGTTGGTTGTATAGTCAGCCAGATGCGTAGACTGGATTTGGCATTTTTATCCACCTATCAATTTCTTCACAAGGACCTGGAATAGGCAGATGTTATCATTTGACGGCATTAAAGGTATTGTTGCAGAATGTAAAATGTTCCAAATAAAACTGCCTTTTGCAATTGACTGGTGATGTTTTTGTCAATGGTCAAGTGGTCCTTCAGTTGTTTTGGGATTGAACCCAAGGAGCCTTTTACTATTGGTATTACCTTTGTCTCTTTTGCCACAATCATTCTATTTTTATTTGCAGTCTTTGTATTTTGTTATCTTCTCCAGTTTTATTTTTCTTTCAGTCTGCTGTCTCCAGGTATTACCATATATCCAGATATTTTTTATTTTATTTTTTGCATTTCTTATTTATAATGGTTATATCTGGGGTGCTATGTGTCAGGTGCTTGTTTGTTGAATTCTAAAGTCTTGAAACAACAGCATGATAAATAGCAACAATACTATTTCTATTACTTTGTCTATTTTACACTCCCACCAGTTCCTGTTTGCAGGCAAATGATATTTCTTGCAGATCTTCCAATGTACCATTGCTGCTATTTGTCATACTGTTGTTTGTAGTTAGTCTGTAGTCAGTCTTCTTGCAACAGCTTATTAAGTGATCCACTGTTTATTCACCTTCTTTGCAGAATCAGTATTTGCTGTTTGTTGTCATCTTTTCAATTCTGACTTTACATTCATTTGTGCTTAAGGCCTGGTCTCCTGCACCAGAATTACCCCTCTGTCTCCTTCTCAATTTCCCTGCTCTTAGCCATCACAGTTCTTGTTATTATCTGGTTTGCCGTTTTTTTTTTTTTTTAATGTGTTGGCCATGTAATGCTTTGCCCTGCAATGCCTCTTTTCTATTCTTCATTTGGTCTTTCTTGTAAGCCAGTTTGGTCTTTCCAGTACTCAGTAAACCTTCCTGGTATACTAGCTTCAGTTCATCTTCTTCACTCAATACTTCAGATATTCTTCTTTCTTCATCGACAGCCTGTGTACTTGGAACATTCAACAGCCACCTATTTTCCTTGCTAGGTAGAGCCTGTCAGCATGGCTGCATGAATGAAGGGCATGATTCATTGCCATTATTTTTCTAGGCTTCTTATTCCAGGTTTTCAGTTCTGCTTCAGTTCAGTCCACCATTCCATCTTGTATCTAATTACTGAATTGCCCATGTGTAATTGCGTTGATGGTATTTCCTCTGCTGAGTTTGGACTTTAAGAACTTCTTTATTGTCCTGATGTATTCACTTTTAACTTTCTTCTTGACTTCAGTGTCCTTGATGTTGTCAGCTTGAAGGATGCCAAGATATTTGTAGTGATTGTCTTCATTCAGATTCTTGATGTTATTTCCAAAGGTATCTTGATTCCTTCTGTTTTCACTATTTTTCCCCTGTTGGTGTTGAGGCCACATTTGTCCAATCAAAACTCCATTGCAATATCTTGACTGTATGTATGGAAAGTGTTTAGCAGCAAGTCTGATGGTGTTTTTCCATACAGCTTCAAATCATCCATGTAAAGGAGATGGGATAGCTTGACAGATGTTTTTGATGTTTGATAGCCATGACCTGAGTTGTTCAATATTATTGTCAGAGGGATCAGTGCACTAACAAACATTAGTGGTGAGACTGAATATCCTTGAAAGATTCCTCTCTTGATATTAACATGTCCCAATCTATCACCATTGACCAGTCTTTGTCTTCCATTTTGCTGTCAATCTTTGGAGAAAGCTTCTGGTGTCGCTACTGACTCCGGCTATTTCTAGGCACTTGATTACCTAATCATATACACCCACATATACCCTCCTATATTCATACAGATTTTCAGCACTTCTCTTATATATATATACATAGATTTATGTGTTGAAATATGCCTTCAGGTGTTTCTTCACAACAGAACTATATAGACACAGACTGAAGTCACTTTCTATCCATTTTCTGTAGCTTTTTCAGGATAGGTTGACAGCTTGCACTGTATCTTTTTACTCAATCACTTCTATTCATTGCATGCCAGTAGTATTTTCAGAATAGCACTCAAAGATAAGGAAGAACCAAACATGAATGGACTGCTGTGAATTTATCAATATTCCACATTCCCATGATCAAAAGTCTTGCCATCTGAGTGGCTTTCTGGCCTGTTTAGCATGTAACTTTCCATATGCTGTTGGAGCTATCCAGTGCATTTCTTATTCTTCCAGATAAAATAAGAGCTGGTGACTTAAGGAATAAACAGGAGCGAAAATGGCTTGTCAGTGCCAAACCTTGTCTTGGCAGCTGCCTCAGCAGAATACATTTGATAAACTGTGATTGACAAAACACTATAGAGCTGTAGCTTGAAGCTGAAATCAAGATTCACAGGGAAGTGGTCTAAAATTAGAATAACAGTTTAAGTACACAGACCTGTCACAAATCACTTGAGGTGCTAAAACTTCAAGTGGAAAGAAGAGAAACTTGATGTGGATTCATCAAATGAGTGGAAAAATAATTGATATTACAGCTTATAATCAAGAAAGTTGCATTAATTTTTACTTCGGTACACATTTAACATTTCAGATAACATCTGTATTCTTCATTAGCAGTTAGGGAACTTGTTTTCAAATTGCCTAGTCATCTCTAAAATTACAGCAAAACTTGAAAGTATTATATTTTAAACATCTTTTACATTTATTCATAATTAAGTTATACATCAGGAAAGTTGTAAATGAAGTGAGAGTGAAGTTGCCATGATTTATGTGGAAATGTTAGTAGCAAATATTACAAAATATGTATTTGATTTAAAGGATGTGTACTTAAATGCTTCATGAATATTTAAAGTACCTAGAACTGTTACTAATGACTTTTTTTAAAAAAATGTATAGTACTACCATATTTAGATGAAAAGGTATTTCAGGTGTCACAACAGTCCCATTAGTGATAATTAATGAGTTTTTTAAACAAGTTATTCAAATGTCTCACACCAAAACTGCAATTGTTATGGAAATCTTCCACAGTGATTGAATCACTTCCCCTCCCCCCATGTTTCTAGCAGACCAGAAGCAATCAGAAATACAGATTCTAAACACAATTCTGGATAACAGAATTCTATAACAGGAGTAGCAAATATAGCAAATTTATATCATTGTTCCAATAAAAGAAAAAAAAAGAAAAGATAGTGAGAAGAAAAGCGCTCAAAACCAGAAATGGGAGGATTCACTTAGATCCTTCTGTGACCCTAAAAATGATCATGACTACCTGTAAAATTCTGCAGGTTTTGGAACTAACACTTGAACTGGGTAGAGGGGAGTGTCATAGAGCTAGCATAGGCCCACTAATGAGAATTTAGAAGTAGTTCCCAGATGTTTGACTTGCATGGTTTGCTAAAGCTTTTAGACTCAAAATCAACTGTAGACTCTGAGATATATGACATAGCCTTGCTTGGTAAGAGTCTTTTCTGCATTCTAGGATGGATTTTTTAAAAACAAGATTGCCTTCTGTAAACATTAACGTATGGTCCCTTCTTATACCTACTGTATTTTCACACTTGTCCCACTGTTTAAGAGACTTTTTGTCATGAAGATAGGATAACTGTTTGTTATAGACATGATAGTGCTTAAGAATTGCATTCATACATTCAGTTTAGGGGCTGCCTGACTTCAAACTGAGTTTGGGCAATTCATAGGACAAAGCTATGTGAAAATAATGGTCTAAATAAAACAGATGGTCAACGCATAACAGAGATATCCATGCAGCAGGGGATCTAGTTATTCTGACTCAGAGCCTAGGAGAAGAGCCAAGTCTTTAAGAGCCTTCAGAATATCATCAAGGGGGAAGCCACTTGGATTTCAAGGGGAACATTATTCCAGAAGGCAGGTGCTGTAACACCTGAGGGCACTGTTAAGTTAAGACAGCATTTAAAACACTGGGATTGTCAGCTGGAAAGCTGGCAGCCTAGGTTCAAGACTGAGCACCACAACATGGAGTGAGGTCCTCTTCTTGCCCTAGCTCCTATCTATCTAGCAGTTCAAAAGCTTGCAAATACGAGTAAATAAATAGGTACAAACTTCGGTGGGAAGGTAACAGCACTTCATGATGTCATGCTGATCACATGACTGTAGAAATGTCTTCGGACAACACTGGCCCAGGGATGAAATCCAAATGGTTCTGACAGGTTCTGGAGAACCGGTAGCGGAAATTTTGAGCAGTTTGGAGAACTAGTAGTGGACATTTTGAGTAATTCAGAGAACCAGCAAATACCACCTCTGGCTGGCCCCAGAGTGGGGTGGGGTGGGAATGGAGATTTTGCAGTATCCTTCCCCTGCCATGCCCATCAAGCCACACCATGCCCACCAAGCCACGCCCATAGAACCAGTAGGGAAATTTTTTGGATTTCACCCCTACACTGGCCCCATGACTTTGAAATGTATATGAGCCCCACCCGCTATAGCTAGCAACATAAAGTCTGCAGGGCAGGTGCCTTAACAGAAAAGGGACATTTCATGTGGTTTAAAAGATAACACTGTTTAAAAGATTAACACCGAAGGGACCCAGAGTGTGCCCACCCTGTTGGAGTACTGGAGACATAAATAATAACCATTAATAAATAAAAATAATTCACATTGACAAAGCCATCATCAGTTAACTGCAAAAGGTAGCTTTACATGGAATAGCTTACATCCTGCAATGATACCTTTCATACTATTATACAAGAATATCTGCCTTTCCTAAGCAGGACTTGGGAAGGACCCAGTATGTGAATAAAAATGCCAAACCCAGTCTAAATATCTGGATGACTATGCAACCAACCATAATAAATATTAAAAACCATATAATAATAAGCTTATCCCAGGTCCTTGAGAAATACTCAATAGACCAGCGATGTCAAACTCACAGGTCATGGGCCGGATGTGTCACATGCTGGCCACACCAACTCCTGTTTTAGCGGAGGAGAAAAAAAGTTGTGATATGTCACGTGGGTACAACGTGATGCCGTGAGTTTGACACCTCTGCAATAGACAGACAAAAATGCTAAATCTAGTGTGAACATCTGGCTGGCTTTAGGATGATCCAATAATAATAATAAATAACTAGACTCTGTCCCATGTAGGATTGTATATGTTATAACCAGCATTCTGAATTGCACTCAAAAGCAGACAGCTAACCAATGCAACTCGCAAAGCAGAAGTATCCCATGGGGAATTCCATCACTGCTTGTGCTGCTACATTCTAGTTGAAACTTTCAAGTGTTTCAAGGAAGGCACATAGCAAAAATTGAGTTGGGAAGTGCCTAGAGCATGAGTTAGTGTTGGGAAGCCTCTCAATCTAGGAAAGGGCAGAAGTGTGGCTCCTCTGAGATCCAAAACTGTGGCAAACTAGAAAGTGTATGTATCTTTGATCACATGTGTTATGAGACTTGTCTGTCCTACTTAGATAGTTCCTGCGTACCATTAGTGGTTAACAAAAAAAAAAACTTGTTCTTTTTCTGTGACACATGAGGCAGGATAAGAGTTGACAGCCATAGATTCAATGACAAAACAAGCAGCTGAGAGAAACACTGAGAGCGTAAAACTGCAGAGACTGCTTTATTCTTATCTATCACCGTATGTTCTTAGTCTTCACATTTGTAGCCATTAAAAGCTATTAAGATGTAGAAAAGACAGCATACTTATTTGCAAATTTGGTTAAGTAAACATGTTTCTATAAGTTCTTAGTGGCTGCTGGTTTGCCTTACATCTCCTTTCTCATTGTTGTTAATAAATGCTCATGTCCTCAAACAGCATTCTTCATATCCTTTTACAGCCAGAACATCTGTCTTTGCTTTGCTTTATTATGTTCTTTCCATTATATTTTCCCTTGTTCCCCTACAGACTCCATTATCAATATTGGTATATGAGTATATCACCAAATATACAGCATGTCAGTAAACCAATAGATAATATATTAAAATGAAATGCCATTTAATATATCAATAATAGCCAGCTATGCTTATCCAAGTGAAAAATGTGCATATATCAGCCCATTTTGTCAAATAAAGTTCCTGCATTTAGCAGATATGCATAATTGCATGATTTTCTCTAGATTTGGATGGGGGAAAAGTATGCTTACTGATCCAGTGATGTCATCAGGTGAATCTGTCTGAACATTTTCATTTTAGCTTATAGGACAAAGTTTGGTTGATTTGTCACATTTATTTGGACCTTTATTATCCTAATTTTGGCAATGCTGTTTGGGCTATTCTAGGGACGCATATTGGAGTTAAGTGAATTACCACAGCTGTAGTATATACATGGTATATGGAGTATTTGCAAAGTAAAAGAACGCCATGAACAAGGTGTTTTTTTTTTTAGCAATATTCTCTGGGCCAATATTTCATAGTGGCCTCATTCTGAAAGTATCTTCTATTTATTAACATACTTTAAGTGTGTGTGTGTGTTGGGGAGGTTGTTCTAGGGTTTTTTGATAGATTTTAGCATGGGTGATGGCTGATGACATCTAACATCTTAATTTTAATCTTATTCATGTTTTATCCTTTCTATTTAAATCACTTTGAGAACATTTTGCTATTAAAGACAATCTAGAAGTATTTTGAATAGATAAATATGAGGCCCTTTGGAACAAATCTGTAGTACTTGTCTGTTTAGCTCAGGCAGGGGTGGGTTCTACTTACCTTTACTACCAGTTCGCAGTGGGGCAACACGCTCTTCTGCACATGCGCAGAAGCATTTTAGTGATGTCAGGGTCGGTGGGCGGAGCCTCCTGCCAGTTTTACTACCGGTTCTATAGAACCGGTGCGAACCGGGGGCAACCCACTACTGAGCTCAGGGATAACGATACTTACAAAAATATTATCAGTGATAGCCGAAAAACCTTTGAATACTTTATAGTATGATCCAAAGACCTTGCAAATCATAACTTCATATTATTGTGACATTCAGCTTGGAGTCTGATAATTGATGGTTTTCAGGTGGTTTTTTTTTTTTTTTTTGTCTGCTTTCATTTCTCTAGTCTAGGGCTTTAAAAAAATCTCTCTTCTGTCTTTCAAACACAACTAACTCTTCATCACAGTTAGGACTTGAACAGGTCTGACTATTTTGACTGGGTACCGATTCTTTTGTTTTTTTCTGAACGTTTATGCTGGATTTAACAGAAATGCTCTTTTTTTTCTACTGACATTATGTTTTCACTTAAAGGTATAGCAATCTGATCAAGGAATTCCTAGTTCTGTTTTTATTCCTCCCCTCACCAAAAACAAAATAGAATGATATTTGACAGATGAATTCCACTTCACTGCTTACTGATACCTCTTGCTTTAAATGCTTATCTGTAAGTTCCACTGGGACAGAGCTTGGCCTATTCATTGAAAATGGGCTACTTTTCCATTTCAGATAGTAAATGAAAAAACAGAACATACTATTGTATTGCATTTTATATCTTAGTTTATAGGGAAAGGTTTGGGTGACTTATCATATTTATCTGGACCTTTATTATCCTAATTTTGGCAATTGGTTTGGGATATTCTAGAGACGTATATTAGAGTTAAATGAATATACTGCTGTATTCAGCAATATACAGCTGTAGTATATTTATTGTATGGAGTATTTCCAAAGTAAAGGAACACCATGAATAAGAGGGTGCAGTTTTTTTAAACAAAATATTTCATACTGGCCTCATGGTGAAAGACACTTCTATTGATTAACATGCTTCAAGTGTATGGTTTTATTGTGTGTGTCTAGGTTTTTCTGATACCAGATTTCTTAACCCACGCCTTCAATGTCGCTGCTATAGCTTCATTTTTAGTTTAATGATTGCTGAAAATTAAAGATAGCAAAATAAATTTTATAGCCTTGCTAAATATTTAAGATATGTGGAGTGATTCCTTAAGGAAAGTAACAAAAGGTTGGATGATGCCACCAATTACTGGCAAGAATTAATGAAATTATATATCATACTTGTATGTTATATATATATATGTGTGTGTGTGTGTGTGTGTGTGTGTGTGTGTGTATGTATGTGTGTGTGTGTATATATATATATATATACATATACATATACATATACATATACATATATACATATACATACATATATATATATATATATATATATATATATATATATATATATATATATATATATATATATATATATATATATATATATATATATACATGCATACACATACACACACAGCATATGAAACATACATTTGTATGCCTATACAGAAGTTATATCAGTGGTGAGTTGCTCCCGGTTCGCAACAGTTCGCAAGAACCGGTAGTAAAATTTTTTAGTAGTTCAGAGAATCGGTAATAACATTGGCTGGCCACGCCCCCGAACTGGTTCCCAGCCTAGTTGCAGCTTGCTTACCCCGCCCACCTCATCAGAGGTTTTTTAAAAAAACTTTTAAAAGCATTTTTTCTACAACCTCTTTGGCTGAAAAAATGCTTTTAAAAGTTTTTTAAAAAGCCTCTGATGATTGCTCAGCTGGGGTCTTCAGAGGCTTCTGAAAACATTTTTTCTGCAACCTCTTCAGTCGAGGAGGTTGTAGGAAAAAAAAATCCCTTTAAAAGCCTCTGGCAATCTTAGCAGATTTGCCTGATCGTCAGAAGCTTCTAAAAGCCTTTTTTTCTGTAACCTCTTAAGGTTGTAGAAATAATGCTTTTAAAAGTAAAAAAAAAAGTCGGTCACACCCACCCAGTCACATTACCCCCCCAAGCCACGCCCACAAAATAAGCCATGCCCACAGAACCGGTAGTAAAAAAATTTAGAACCTACCCCTGAGTTATATATATATTTATGAACTAATTATTATATATATTCTAATATATATTGGTGTCCAGTTCAACTATCTCATAAACCTTTTTGAAAAGGAAATCATAATATTGCAGAATACAGTACAAATAGAACTTTATTGTCCATTTTAACCAGGGGTGAAATCAAGCAGGTTGTAACAGGTTCTGGAGAACAGGTAGTGGAAATTTTGAGTAGTCTGGAGAACCAGCAAATACCACTCTGGCTGGCCCCAGACTAGGGTGGGAATGGAGATTTTGCAGTATCCTTCCCCTGCGGTAGGGTGGGAATGGAGATTTTGCAGTATCCTTCCTCTGCCATGCCCACCAAGCGATGCCCACAGAACCAGTAGGGAAAAATTTTGGATTTCACCCCTGATTTTAACATGACAAAGCCAGAGGTAAGCCAGCATGATGTTGTGGTTAAGGTTGTGGACTAGAAGCAGAGCGACCCAGTGTACAGTCTTCTTTTAGGAATGGAACTCAGATGGGTGACCTTGGGCCGGTTACATCCCCTTACCAACAAATCAACAGATAATTCCCCCCTCCCTTTTTGCATTATTAGCTTTGCTGCAAGAACTAAGTAAGTGGATCCTGCAACCATGTAGAACAAATATTAAGTAAAGCAACAACCACTTCTTGATAGGATACAAATTTAATGGATAATTTTATTGAAGAAATTACATCTATTTACCATAATTATTTGTTCAAGTTATAAGTTAAATAGAATGGATTAAAGCCCATGCAGAGATATTTTAATGGAAATTGGATTTTTCCCCCTGCTTCCTATATCTTTATCCAATAAAATGTAAAAAAAAAAAAAAATTCCAGCAATTTTACCAGAAATCCTCATCTTTATTTAAAATAAGTGTCACTCCAGTAGAGCTACTGTATCTGGTTCTGGGATTTTGTCAAGTATTGGGAAAAAAAGGCAGAGCATGTTAGGAAGCAAGCAGAACACTTATGTTTGAAAAATTAAAGCAGGTACACCCTTTGGATAATTGTAATGATAGCTTTGAAGACTGGCCCCAATTCTTTGTGTTTGGGCATACATAGGGGCAGGGGTGGGCTTCAAAAATTTTAGCAAGGGGTTCTCTGCCTGGTTGCTGGTGGGCGTGGCCATGGTGGATGTGGCCTAGTCGGCCTCCTGCACCACAGTGGGGGTGTGTTTTTGCCCTCCCTGGGCTCCGGATGCTTTCCTAAAGCCTCCGGGAAGGCGAAAATGGACTCCACAGGCTCCAGAACCCCTCAGGAGGCCAAAAACAGACCCGTTTCCTGTCTTTCCAAACTTCCAGTAGGCCCATTTTTCACCCTCTCCAAGCCTCAGTGCACGTCGTGCAAAACGGATCACTTGGGGACTCCTGGGAGGGGAGGGGTAGGCGGGTCCAGCCAGGAGTGGGATTTGGGGGTTCTCCAAACTGCACAGAATCTTAATTAGAGGTTCTCCCAAACCCCTGCGAACCTCCAGCAGCCCACCCCTGCATAGGGGTCACTTCCACTGGGTCTGCTAGTGAAGCAGTTGTATGCATGAGGCTGCTTTGCTGCTTTGAAGAAGAGGGTTTGTTCTATTGGCAATTACCTGCTTTCTGAGGTGGCCCTTTTGCTATATACAGCCATAGATCAGTGGTGGGTTGCTACCAGTTCACCCTGGTTTGGACGAACAGGTAGTAGCAGTGGCTGGAGGCTCCGCTCACCTGCCCAGACGTCATCAAATATGCTCTGTGGCATGCACGAGCGAACTGGTAGCAAAGGTAAGTGAAACCCACCACTGCCGTAAATGATATTCCTTGCTGTCACACCAATTTGAAGTACACTGAAAAGACTTCTAAGAACATCTCATAATGTTTTTCTGCTGTAAATTATGAAAAAACCAGTTAAATTGGGGGAGAGAGCTTAAGGCATCTTGTATATCAGATAATTGCACTAACACTGCCCACATCTCTTGCCTTGTCTTTTGTGAACCACCTGCTTATGGGAAATGAAATATCCAAATTCCTAATTTTAGTTCTGGGTAATCCATTGTTAATGTGAGATTGTTTCAGAATTTTTTTATAGCCAAGTATTGCTGTGAATAATATAGATATGTTGGCTGAAGGTGGATGTCATTTTGAGACTGAAATTTTGCTCTTGGGACATATTAATCTCTGCATCTTGATGTAAGGTTTCATGGAGACCATAGATTTTGCTCAGATAATCACAGTTTTGACTTATGTAGGTGAACACCATTCTAGATCTGAGTTTTTTTCCTTTGGAGAAGTGAAACATGAACTGAATATGGAGTATGCTGGCATCTGACCTTTACTGTGTTCCCACATATTGAGGACAAAGGACCCATTGAAATGGCCTCCTTAAATGCCTGATTTCTGAGGCTACTTGGGACTTTCCAGATGATTTGGCAGGTAGTTCTGTCTTGCACTGGGTGACTCCCTGGAATTCAGAGAGAGCAAAATAGTGTATGAGATTATGCCTGTGTGCCTTTGCCTTGGCAGCTGATTCTCAGATGTGGTGTAGGGGATGAAGAAATATATAAAAATGATACTTAGAGTTTTGTTGACATAGGATCAAAATTTAAATGAAGAAATACTATATGTGCCAGTGTTTGGGTCTACATGGTAAACATGCCAGAATCTATTCTTCTGCATTCTTCTCATGTCCATAATTTCTGGTTCAGGATGATACAGATAATTTTAAGAAAAGATATATTAAATGAGAATGCTCTTTATAAGCAAAGTAACATTGATTTAGTCAGATCTGGATGTCTAACAGAGCAAACTGAGTGGTAATCTGGGAAAATGAAAAAGGTACTCTATACTATAAATTCTACCACTCTAGATTGGTTCCTGTGGGCAGTGAGGCACCAACAATTTTGAGAAATATTTGAAAGTATCTGTGTTTTGTTGTTGTTGTTGTTTAATCATGATTAAAGGTAAAGCATCTTTTCTTTTATAGTTCTATTTCTTTTCTGTATTAGAAAAAGAAGAAAAAATCTAGGATTTTCACAAGTAAATATTAAATGAATTGCAACAAACTAACAAATGTGTAAATAAATGCTACAGCAACACATTTCAGTGTTATAAATTATAATTATGTTGACTATTCTGCAATGATTTTTAAAAGATGAAAATGTGTAATTAAAAGAAATTTGATTTTGTGAGGGAACAGATAATTCTGGATTCTACTTCAGAATAACTGGATTTGGAAATAATTTAAAGAATGTATCATGTAAATATGAAGAGCTATGTTTTTTTTAGTTTAATTGACTTGGTGAATGTAGTTCAGGAAGGAGAAAAGTCAATAACTATTTCTTTGGTGTCAAGGACAAAGAAAGATCAAACAACTTATCAGAAATAAAATATAAAAAGGGTATAATAGTAAAACATATCAAAATATGGAATTGTTTTACTTACTGTAAGGACAATAGGTGAGGGGGGGGAATTTATTATTTTCTTTCAGTTGTATAATCAGATGAAGAAACAGCAGGCTACATGGGGTGTAAATAGAACATCTCATATTCTGTTCTTGCGAGAAGCTGTTTCTGCCTGTTACCTTCAAAGGTTATTTCTATTTCCTCATACCCTCATAGTCTCCAGTTGCATGTGAAGAATGCAATTTCATTTGCAAAGGAATTAGCATGCATATCATTTTTACTTTCTATATTTGGTGGAGAAAAAAGGAGAAAAAAAGGAGAAAAAGAGAGATTATTAAAACAGAATAAAACAAAAAATGTTTTTGCACCGAACTGTACATAAATGAGAACTTTGTGTTTAGTTATTGTTACAAAAGAGAGAAATTTGCATCTAGATTATGCATGTCTCAATGTGTTATGTTTGGGGTATTATTGAAACACTGACATATTTTGAGTATTGTTATAACTGGTATTTAAATTTATAAAGAACACTCTACTACAATTAGGATCAATTTTCAGTTAGACTGGGATGTTATAATTATTGTCAACAATTTTGAAGTAAGTAGGTGAGAAAACAATTTATATCTTGCAATTTATTTTAGAGTATAATGCTTGTCTTTTGTTCATGAATAGATAAGAACAGAGGACACAGAAAAATGCATTCTTTGAAAAGGAGGTGTTGGAGGATGAAACATTTGAATACTTTTGCAAATGTCATTTAGTACAACTAATATTTCTAAATACTTAAGAAGGTGCAAATTGTTTCATTAAACACTTCTTCTATCAGAAGTGCCTCAAGGTCCTCTTGAAGTCTTCTCTAGTGGTGGGATTCTGCCGGTTCTAGGTGGTTCGGCCGAACCATTTGTTAAATTGCTGGTTCGCCCCGCCCCTTGCCAATAAATAATGGGGATGAGGGGCGGGCGAGCCAGTAATTTAACAAACGATTCGGTGTTTTTTTGCAATTTATTGGCCTCGCAGCACACCGAACCATTTGTTAAATTGCTGGTTTGCCCGCCCCTCGCCCTGCCCTACCTCCCACCCACACGGCGTCAGCCTACCCTAGCCCAGGGCTGAGCAATTGTAAAAGAGCCTTCAACTTCCGCCTAGCCCATTCTGGGAAATTGTGGAGAATTCTGGGAGTTGAAGTCCACAAGTCTTAAAGCTGCCAAGGTGGGAGACATCTGCTGTTACACTGTAGAATCCTTTCAAGCATGAAGATGGCCAAGTATCCTCCTTGAGAGACAACAGTTGAATATCAGGAGGGCTAATAGAGGGCAGGGCTACATTTGTAAATTTTTGCATTTTTGCAGATGGTGCAATACGATCTGGTGTCTGCAATGGAGAGCAAAACCCGGCTTTTTCTCTCCCTGTAAGTGCGGCATCAGGATTCCACCTTGGTATATTTGCAGCACAAGGCAGCTCTCATCTCCTGCCGCTTGGGACTCCGAGCGGTAAACAGCGTCTGGTTCGGGGAGCAGCCGGATTTTGCTCTCCATTGCTCTCTCGGCCCCCTGCAAGCTCTCGTCTCTCTCGAGGAGCGCTCCCTGAAGTGGTGTGGGAAACTTTGGTTGGGCTTCTCGAGAGATGAGAGCTTGCAGTGGGCCGAGAGAGCAATGGAAAGCAAAATCTGGCTGCTCCCTGAACCAGACGCTGTTTACCACTCTGAGTCGGCAGGAAACGAGGGCTGCCTTGCACCGCAAATATACCAAGGCAGAATCCTGATGCTGCACTTACAGCAGAGAGAAGAAGCTGGATTTTGCTCTCTATTGCAGACACCAGATCGGCCTCCTGCAAGAGAATGAGAGAGAGTGGGGGAGAGAGGGAAAGAAAGAGGGGGACAGAGAGAAAGAGGGAGAAAGAGTGGGGGAGAGAGAGAAGGGAGAGAGAAAGAGAATGAGAGAGGGTTAGGGTTAGGGTTAGAGAGAGAAAGAATGAGAGAAAGGGGGAGAGAAAGAAAGAGGGGAGAGAGAAAGGGGAAGAAAGAGTGGGGGAGAGAGAAGGGAGAGAGGGTTAGGGTTAGGGTTAGAGAGAGAAAGAATGAGAGAAAGGGGGAGAGAAAGAAAGGGGGGAGAGAGAAAGGGGGAGAAAGAGTGGGGGAGAGAGAGAAGGGGGAGAGAAAGAGAATGAGAGAGAGTGTGTGGGGGAGAGAGAGAGAGAAAGGGGGGAGAGAAAGAGAGAATGAGAGAGAGAGTGGGGCAGAGAGGGGGAGAAAGAGGGGGGAGAGAGAGAATGAGAGAGAAAGAGTGGGAGAGAGGGGAGAGAGAGAGAGAAAGGGGGAGAGACAAAGAATGAGAGAGAGGGGGGAGAGAGAAAGAATGAGAGAAAGAGTGGGAGAGAGAGAGAAAGAGTGGGGGAGAGAGAAAGAGGGGGGAGGGAAAGAGAATGAGAGGGGGGAAAGAGAGAGAAAGAGAGGGAGAGAGAGGGGAGAGAGAAAGAGAGAATGAGAGAGGGGGGAGAGAGAGAAAGAGTGGGGGAGAGTGCCTGAAGGACCCTATCCCGTCACTGGGAGTCCAGGTGCTTCAGCAAGCAGTGCGCTGGATCCGTATTAGTGGTCTGCAAAATTTAAAATTATGAACTTGGTGGTCCCTGAGGTCCAAAAGGTTGGGGACCCCTGCTCTGGAGGATAGCTTAACTGTGCTTGCTTGCCAAACCAGAATTACAGAGTTGGAAGGGACTTTTGGAGGTCTTCTAGTCCAGAGATCTCCAACCTTGGCAACTTTCTTTGCCTGGGCCTGATGCTTCCTGAGAGGCAGGGGGGCAGGGGGTCTCTCTGAATGGGACTCTCTCCCCAAAAGGCTGGCCCCAAAGCCCTAGCTCAGAGGTCTTCAAACTTGGCAGCTTTAAGACTTGTGGACTTCAACTCCCAGAATTCTCTAGCCAGCATAGCTGGCTGGGGATTCTGGGAGTTGAAGTCTGCCAGGCTTAAAGTTGCCAAGGTTGAAGATCACTGGACTAGAAGATAAATGATGGCAAAAATGATGACGGTCAAAAGTGCGAGGACCTGTCAGAAATCACTTTTTTCAGCCCTCTGGGTAGTCCCTATGTGCATATGGACTACTCAGAGGGCTGAAAAAGTTATTTTTGACTGGTCCTTGCACTTTTGACCAGTCCTTGAACTTACGATGTCCTCACATTTTACGTTTTGCACCCTATCTTGTCACCGTGGTGAAGAGAAGTAGTGGTGAAATGACTGACACGGTTGTTAAGAATGCCGCAATGGGCATAAATGTGAGGATTGTCATAAGTGCGAGGACCGGTCAAAAGTGTGAGGATCAGTCAGAAATGACTTTTTTCAGCCCTCTAAGTAGTCCCTATGCACATAGGCATGCCCACCCGGTCACATGATCAGCTAGCCACGCCCATCCAGTCACATGACCACCAAGCCACACACCCAACTAAGCCACGCCCACAGAACCGGTTGTTAAAAAAATTGAATCCCACCACTGGTCTTCTCCATGTATCTATATATCCTTTAGGGCCCCATCAGTAGACTTCAGAAGAGTGTTGAAGCACCTGCATCCCATCTTCAAACATTTCTGGCTGCTTTATAGCTGCAAGGAAAGATATTTTCTCAATGATTTTACATAGGCCTGCAATCAATACATTTGAGCTTCAATATTAACACTGTTAATTCATTATTCCTTCAAAGACATCAAAATAATACATCTGATTATGTGCATAAAGTCATCTATTCAGTTTTACCTTAAACTGTTCCATGTTATGTGGAACATAGGAAATAGAAAAATATAGAAAGCAAAGGAAACTAAAAATATGGCATAAAAAAGATATGTAGCTAGTTTTAGTTTATATCAATGTCATCATTATGTCTTTTCCTTATAGCAATAGCATTATATACTGCTTCATAGTACTTTACAACACTCTCCAAGCAGTTTACAAATTTGACATATTGCCCCCAACAATATGGATCATCATTTTATTGACTTTGGAAGGATGAGAGGCTGACTCAAACTTGAACTGGTCAGGATTGAACTGCTGTCAGTTGGCAGAGTTAGCCTGCAATACTGCATTCTAACTACTGTGCCTCCTTTTATGTCCTATACTGTATCCAGCCATCTAATGTACTGCTTTTTGTTCTTTAAACTTCTTAATTTCTGTCTTTTTTATGGTATCAATAATTCCATCTTGTCATGACTTTCTTGGTCTTCACCTTTCTTTTCACCCATTCACTTTTTCTTTATACTGTGTATTTGTTTTGTGATTCCTCATTTACTTTCTTTATACGACCAAACTAGTTTTTTTAAACATCACCAATTCATTACTTGCTGACACTTTCTTTTCCAGTTTCATATTTTAATCTGTACATTTCTTAAGTGCCTCACAATTAAGAAAATAAATCATAGTATACATTTACATCTCGATTGATATATCTAACTCTTATGTCTGTATATCAAATTGGACAGAAACAACGAGTTTTGTATAGTTGTTTTCACTTCGTTCAACAAATATTCATTCCTCTAAATAGATCACATGCTACTCAATGACTTTTTTCCAATGTATCTTTGACTTAAAATGTCTCCACTTCTGCATATTAAGTGAACATTATATCAAGGTAAAATAATGATTCATTTGCTTTAGGTTCTTTTCAATTTATATATAAGTTGCATTCACTTACTCCACTTTTCTGTCAAACCCATCTACCCTAGAGTTTGATACATTAATTTTCAGATCCATACTTCTCCTTGCATTATACAATCTATTTAACATTCATTGTAAATAATTTGGATATCTGACAGTAACAGAACATCATCTGCATACAAAAATATATGAATATTGTTGTGACCTTGACTCCCAAGCCTGTCCTAACAGAGGAAGAGGACTCAGAAGATGATGGGGAGGAACTGACAAAGCCTCCCTCTCCAGGACCCTCCTCTCTGGCAATGCCTCAGGTTTCATCCAAAGGCCAAGAGGAACAGCCTGGGATATGCCAGGAGGAAAGCATATCAGAACAACAACAGATAGGGAGCGAGGATGATAAATCCTGGCTTGATCCCAGGCAGCATCGGAGGGAGAAGTGTGCACAGCAACGAAAGAGGTGTGGGAGGGCCAGAGATTGAACTGAGTCACTGAGCCACACCCCACAAGGAATAAAAGTGGGTGTGATTGCTCTTCAGGCTTTGTGACGGTCAAAGTTAAAAACCTGAGAGTCACATTGCGTTACGTGAAATCTGGCTTGTACATATTTGGATTGTACCTTGGCTAACTCTTGCTATGGGGATTACTTTTTTGCTACTGGACCGGACTGAGGATAAACTCTCTCTCGCTTACTGTGAGTGAAAACTGACTTGGCAGGCATTTCGCAGTTTACTGCCAAAACCCTTATCTGTAAGGGATTCTAGTCTGATTGCATAATGAAACCTTGGCAGGCGTGCCTGGTTGTGTGTTTGCCTGTGTAGGGAAGGGGGGACAGAACAAATATTCATGTTCCTGACCAATATACCTTCAATGTTATCAGAAACAATCTCCTATAACTTATTATTTTAGTTTACAATATCAGCATGAACCCCATATCACAAACTTCTACACTAAATCACATACATGAAACATTGTAACTTTTCAAAAAATCAAATATCATCCCTTGATTAAATAACGAAGGTTTGTTACACCTCCTTATACACATCTTATTCTTCTCACAGTCTCAAACTGTTTGCTAAGCATGTCTTAATTTCACATATGCTTTATTTCCATCATATTACTATATATTTACTATATTCAGCAGCCAGCTTTCATATTTATGGAAAACATTCCATAATTTAGGCAAACTCATTTTATTACACATTTTATTTTCTTCTTATATATTTAAAATTGATTTAGGTTTTCATAAGGTAAAACAGATTGTGATCTATTACTATTGATATAATTGACCATCTTAAAATATGGCATCCAAAAGGCACACATTCTCCCCTCCAAAAAAAATCTTAGTTAAACAACTCTTTTTCCAGTCTCCAAATGTGATTTTTAATCCAAGATGCCTGAATCTACCATAATAGTATAATTGTGGTACGTCTCATACAGGATTGCAATAACCTGAATAGTCTTCAAGCAAAGCAGATTGCCATTGAATGATGGCATGTTTATGTATTTATTTACTTCCAGGACTCTTATACTCCCACAATTACACATTCTGGATGATTCACTTAAAAACAAAAACAAAAACATTAAGAGCATAAGTATCAAAACAGCTCTGGAAAACATCAGTGGCAGTCAAAATAGGAAGCAAAACATATATGTCAATATACAAAGAGCTGTGAAGAAAGTGGTATTTTAACCACTTTTTAAAACCTGTTTAAAACAGTCTTCTGCATAAACCAGACAGGAAACAGGAATCAATTAACTAATTCTACTATATTGTAATCTAAACATAATTTTGCACACACTTCCCTCTGCCATTTTTAACTGCTTGATCAACTAGGTTGGGTACTTACTTTCTTTAATTAACCATCAAGCAATTGGGGACTCCTGCTTCTCTTGTGTCATTATTACCTAGCCAACATATTTCCCTCATTTCCTAAGGCTATGCGCACATTCCATTACATCAACTAACAATAGTGGGAACTAACTGGATAAGTTACAGAGAACTATTGTTTGGGAGAACTCGCTTCTTCACCTTAAAAATGAAGGAAGCTGGGATATACCTTCTCAACCAAAAGGAACAATCTGGTCACATCAATTTGAAGAAATGGTCCAATAGGTTTCTTGGGTCTTCCTCCAGTAGGGCTTTATAGGTATAAAGAATTTCAATATGAATTATATTTAGGCTTGAATGATTTGGTTCCTTATGGTATGCCTAGAAGATTCATAATCTTCAATGTTAGTAATCATTTCCATTTCTTGTTATGTCCCTTCCAACTCTTCTCTTCTCTTCTCTTCTCTTCTCTTCTCTTCTCTTCTCTTCTCTTCTCTTCTCTTCTCTTCTCTTCTCTTCTCTTCTCTTCTCTTCTCTCCTCTCCTCTCCTCTCCTCTCCTCTCCTCTCCTCTCCCCTATCCCCTCCCCTCCCCTCCCCTCCCCTCCTCTCCCTTCCTTCCCTTCCCTTCCCTTCCATTCTTAGTTTATATTGCATTTGTACTACTTTTGACTAAATAAATACACGTTATAGATCACAAAGCTAATATTCATCCTCCTAGATGTGAAAGTGAAAAATTCCAGGTATAATTATAACACATTTATGCCTCTTGCTATTTTCAGTTGAATAATCTGTTTCATTAAGTCTTTATTACATCTGCATGTTCTATATTGAGTGTTTCTATCTTGTCTTTCATACTTTGTTTATTTTCTTTAGTATATACTGTGTGTAAAATTGTAAAAAACCATGATCAATTATGTTTATGCTTTTGGGTTTTTTTTATTCTGCTAAATCATGGGCAAGTGCCATACTTTTGAAGAATAGCTTTACCTACAGGATATAAAATAACCAGTGGACTGCAAATTCTTAAAGTTTACTTTTTCACTTTCTTTGCTTCCACATAGATGAAAATATAACATAGAATCCAATGATTTATATTTACAGTAGTATAATTATGTTATATATTTATATAAGTGGATTGATTCTATTGTTCAGTACATTTGTAAAGAAATTACTTTATAAAGAGGATAAAAGAAAAAGGTTTGGAAAAATAGAATGTTAAACATACTAAGCATAGAGGTTGTGAATCAATGTGCAAATATTAGGTAACCATATTGATTCATAAGTGTGGTTTATTTGCAGAATAACGAAAGATATTCTATGTAAAGACTACATTGATGATATATTTAAAGTTTGCTTACTTGTTTTAAAATTATTGAAGATGGTAAATATGCTTTATTTGTCCTGATAATGTCAAAATACATTACTTTTTCACTGAGATTATTTTTAAAGTTCCTATTGAATGTGAATAAAAAGTTAGTAAGTAGATTAGGTGGAACAATGGTTTCCATGAGAATGGAAGGATTTGCTTCAGATAACCATAAATGCAAGATTTTTAAAGGGGAAGAGGGGGCGAGGGAGAGAAGGAAAGAAAGAATGTTAATTTGAAATTATGTCATTTAGGCTGATGCAGCAATGGCAGAATGGGAGGAAAAAATGATTGAGATATTTTTGATTGTGGCAAGAAAATCCAGGATTCTAAAATAGACTAACATTCCATATTGATGGCTAGACTAGCCATGAATTTTATTGATGTCCTGCCTTAGGAAAAACTTCTGAATAGTACTTTCTGTTCAGGCAAATTAGGCAGTCTTTTTGATTATTTGCTTCACATTATGTGATCAAGATATTTAATATGTTTATTTAATATTGCCCAATCATAAGCTTTACAACTAAACATTTCAAGATTTTTAATTTGATATTTTGTATGAACCAAATGTTGATAAATTCCAAGAAATGTAAATCTGAGCGTCGGTGATAAAATATTATTTAGCTTACTATGAACTGAGGTAGGAAGAATAAAACATTAAACTTAAATTCTCCATTGAACAGAAAAGCCAGTTACTTAGGAAAAACATTCTTGCTGTTTAAAATTTTTTTGACGGTGTTATTTTTCTTTACATTTAAGCAGCATTTCCATTTTCATACTGTTCATTACTCGTTTCTTGAAAACGTACTCAGACAATACTCACAAAAAGAATGTTAGCTAGATAGCTTCTAAAAATCCATTTGTACTTTTAGTTTCATATAGCTTTCTAACTTAGTGCACTCCAGCAACTGTGTGTGTGTGTGTGTTTGTTTGTGTGTGTGAATACATGTGCAAATGTGCCGTATGTTGTTTACATCAACTAGCAACTTCCTAACTATATCCTGAAACTTATTTTTTTTAATAGAATCACTTCAGACCTGAATTATTGAAAAACATCTGTAGCTGCCTACTGAAATGTATTATTTCACCAATCTTCAGATAAAAACTTCATGGATTATTTCCCACTGAGATTTTGCAAGTTATTGAGACAAATATAACTGCAGCCATTCTTCAAATGTATTACTGAAATCAATTCATTCTGATTCCTGGCCTAAACTGAAACCAAAACAGGTTTGAGATGATATGTGTTAAAAGAAGGGTATCTTCATTTTTTTTTTTTATAAAAAAAAGGCTTTTAATAAAAAATTGTCAGTCAGAAAAGATGATACTAGAACTTTACATACATACATACATACATACATACATACATACATACATACATACATACATATTGCTCCTGGAAGCACGAAGCCGAGAACACCAGCCTGAAGATGACGAATGAGACTTCGTCGAAACGTCGCCAAGACACTTCCAATTTTACGTGGGAGAAGACCCGAATAACCAAAGACCTACATACAAACACCCGCGAAAACCTGAGGAAAATATATATATATATATATATATATATATACACATACATACATACATACATACATACATACACACACACACATATACATATACATATACATATACATATACATATACATATATTGGCCATCATAGACTACTATGGCTTTTGTTCCTATATTGAATCTACTGGTGATTTCAATATCTTTGAACCATTGGATCATTGCTTAATTTAGGTGTGAGAAACATCTTTGATAAAACACTTTTTTTTAAAAAAATGGATCTTGTTTTTAAACAAGAAAACTATGACTGGAAGTTTTTAAATAAATGTTGGATACACATTTCTCTAGGAAGGTCTGAGGATTAATGTTCTGGGCAGGAGAATGGAGTAGAAGACCTTCAAAGTCTTTGCAGACGTGATGACTTAATAATGCTTTCAGTATCTGAACAGTTATTCAGAGTGTGGGAGAATTCTACACTTTCTCTTCTGATATAGAAATTATCAAACATTAACTCTAGGTGGTCATCCAGCAATTTTGTCAATGTATTCTAGAAAAGAAATATATAAATATATAAAGAGAGGAGGGAGGGAAGACCATCGTATTTTAAATCATGGGTTGTTTTATTTTGTTTTCTTTTTTCAATACATTTTTAAATTGATTGTGTACTTACAGTTGTGTACTTCTTACATTTTGTGACAATATTCATTTATGAATTAACATTCTTATCAGAAAAAAAATGCTTAACTTAAGGTAGATTGGGTCCATAAATTCATGATTTTGATCTGTATTGAACAAGGGTTCTGTGCCGAGATAAAAGCCCTAGGGACAAGTTCTATAATATGGTAACCTCTGTCACCACTACATCAGTAAGACATATATTCATCTGCAGCACCAGATAGATAAAACCAACTTTTCCTTTGACAGCGATGAAAGGCAAATGTGAAAAATGAGTCATTCGGGCTGCTCTTTCTTTGGACATTATCTTACTTTTTTGCTTTGTTTTTCAAATTCTCTTTTTCTGAAGATTGTATGAATTGATTATTGAAAGATATATTTGAGGTTTTTGTGATTATTAGTTTGTATGAATGGAGGAAGGGAGAAAAGAAAGATAGGACAAATGAGATGGACTAATGTCAAATGTGAAATAACAAGTACTATTGCCCAATGCTCATTAAAAATAGAAAGTCTGCTTGTGTTAGAGTGAGCTTTCAATAGATGAATAATTCATTTTATTTAGTTCAATGCAAGAAAATAAATTTAATAATCTATACTAATAATAGCCAGTTCAGAAAGCACTAAGGACTGCAAGGACTGTTCAACCCTGAGCGACATATATTCTTTTCTGTTGGAATAAATTTAATAAATACAGCTTGCATTCTGCTTAGATATTATAACTAGTGTCAATCAGTCTTTGATTCTTTTTAATTATCCCAAAGTTATCACTTTTGTTTTACAACATTACACTATGCAGATTATTTAAACAAAAGCTGTACAGAAAAATTAACCTGATTTTTTTCCCTACACATTCCAATTCAGTGTGCTTATTCCCATGGGTAAAGTGTGGTGTTCTTGCATTTTTAAAAATACAAGTACTAAATTACAAAGGTTCAGGGCCTCTGCAGTGACAATCATTAGCTTCAAGATAGCGCATGCAAGTGGAGAACTGAAGCCTCATCTCTTTCTACATGCATATTATAATATGACAATTTAATTGTTATATATGTGACACATACTGAAGAAAGCTGAAACTCTGATTACGTGGTCACTCCCTCCACTTTCAAAACAGTGGCTTGTGGATGCTTCTGTAATATCTGTGAATGTCTTGATTTTCATTGTTCAGCTCCCTTTTCATTGTTCAGCCTCCTTGATTTTTCATGTGACATTCCAGATTTCATCACTGAATTTTTTTTGATAGTGAAATGTAGGCAGCCATAGTGACTTCAGAGAGGAAATGATGTGCACCAGAAACAGAATTACAACCCTTTCCACCACTTAAACAACAAAGTAAACTCCAAAGTATCACCAATTTGATAATTGATAAATTTGAAAGGAATCCCCAACTACATTGATATTAAAATAGAAAGCGGAACAGGGGAAGAATCAACTTGAAGAACTGCAAGCTAATTTTTGGCACCAATAATTTATGCAAAGCTGATTTATTCCAATAATTTCATTTGGCCTTAGTATTTCAACTAAATGCATACTTAGCCCCACAGAAATATTTAACTGAAATTCTTTTACATTTTTAAAAAGCATGTTTTTTTAAAACAAGAAAAGTGTTATAAATTATTCTGCCTAGTAATGATTCAATAATGAGATCAAGATAAAGCTTTAAATAAATACCAGAATAAATAATACTATTTAAAGAAAGAACATATGTTAAAATAAACAGTAATTGATGAACTAGTTTAATATTAATTTACATCATAATATTAAATACACACTGTATTCAGTACTTAACATTTAGGGCCGTGATGGCGAACCTATGGCACGTGTGCCAGAGGTGGCACATAGCGCCCTTTCTGATGGCATGTGAGCCATTGCCCCAGTTCAGCTCCGCTGCACATGTGCGTGTGCCTCCCACTGGCCAGCTGGTCTTCGGGTCTCTGCCATGCATGCATGGGGGGTGCATGCAGGGGGCTGCATGTGCATGTGTGGGGAGCTAGGGCGCATGTGTGTGGGGGGCAGCGTGCACATGCGCAAGGGATGGGGTGCATGTGGGAGTGCATGCATGTGCAGGGGACAGGGCATGTGCGGGTGCCAATGTGCGCAGGGACTGGGGTGCATGCACAGAGCCCACACACCCATTGCATCTTGGGAGTTCAGTCGCGTGCATGTGTGCTTTGGGCAGTCGGTCTAGAAAAGGTTAGTCATCACTGGTTTAGGGAATATATCAAGCAGAAAACTCTAACTGTATTCATCATCTGAAATCTATGCTTCCTAATTATACTTCATAGTGGTGATAGCTCTTCCAAACCACATTGGAAGGTTTAGCGGACAAAGACTATCCAGTCAGAATCTATTATCATAATGCTGGATGGCACCTCATTCACTTATATTTAAAATAAATTTTAACTTTTTTTAAAAAAAAAAGTTGGTTAATAGTTATTAATTCCTGGCTTTTACTTATGATAAAATCAACTGCTTTTAAGGCTGGATTTTCAGCATAAATGCAAAATCCCCTATTTCTCAATAGTTCTTAACTTCTTGACTAAGCATTCCTAAGTATTATTCATGACTTTTTGAAGTATTCTTGAAAAGCTGCTGTATTTTCTCTGAGCCTTTAAAAGCAAGAATAAGCTTCATCAGACAAAGAAAACAAACAAACAAAGTTCTCAACTGATTATTCCTAGACCTGAGCACTCGAAAATGACATAGTTTAAATCACTCTTGGCTTTGATACCAGCTAATGCAGAGCTATATAAGGGCCCTTCGTAGGATCACTAATGGTAGTATAACTCGCAGATATGGCTTCTATAGTCAAATCAAAAAAAGAAAATATATGTGAAACATAAAATGTCTGTTGTTTTATTTCAATTAATTCAACAATTGCATCTTCTGAGATTAACAATTATATTCTGATTTGAACTATAGTTTTGTTCAAGCGTTTGAGAGACCAAGTTTGTCCAGAAGAAGGAGAGGGGAGAATAAATACAAGTAGTCTTTGACCTACAACAGTTCATTTACTGACTGGTCAAAGTTACAACAGCACTGAAAAAAAGTGATTTATGACCGTTTTTCACACTCATGACCATTGTGGCATCCCCATGGTCACATGATCAAAATTTAGATGCCTGGCAACTAGTTCATATTTATGATGGTTGCAATGTCCCAGGGACATGTGATCATTTTTTGGTGACCTTCTGATAAGCAAAGTCAATCCGGAAGCCAGATTCACTGAACCACCATGTCACTAACTTAATAACTGCAGTGATTCACTTAACAACTGTGGTAGGAAAGGTTGTAAAATGGGGCAAAATTCACTTAACAAAAGTCTAATTTAGCAACATAAATTTTGGCTCAATGAGCATTACCACTATTCCTTTTGGTCTTTTTTCTCCCCCTCCCCTACTTTTCCTCCTCTTCGTCTTTTTTTTTTATGCTTTTCTTTCCCAAATCTACTTTCTATTCCTTGCCTTGGCCATTTCAACTTTGAATAAGCCCTAGAAACTGAGAGACCATGATTATAAAATTTTGGAATCTTTTTGTATTATTTTTGTAGTCTATTTATGGAAGTACATTGATGTTCTGCATATACAAAAAACAAGCTACTATCTTATTTTTAGAAGAGACATTTTCAGTTCCACTGATAAGAACTCAGCCATCAGAATTCTTATTTAAACAGAATGAATCAGCTAAACCTATATGTAATAGTGGTTACAGCATTGAACAGACTCCAGAGGTTCCTGGATTCAAGGCTTAATCTGCATATGAACCCCAATGGATGACTCAAACAACCACCGTCTCTCAGCCCAGTCTACCTCATGAGGTTTTAATGAATTTAAAATGGAAGGTGATATACTAATATGCTGCCTTGGTCTCCATTTACAATCATTTAGTCATAATGTATTTAGCAAGCTTTTTTTAAAGAAAAAAGAAAAAAAAAACCAGCTTAGTTCTGGGTTTGGTTTACAGTGGGAGAATTTGTGGTTGTGATTTGGGTTTTTTCCTGATCTGCGTGGGCTTTGTTTTCAAGGATGCCATGCTGCATATTGGTGCTGAAGCTGCACATTTATTTATTCATTTAGTAAATTTAGAGGCCACCCATCTGATCTACATGACTCTGGGCAGTCCACAATTAAATTTGAATGAAAGCTCAATGGCAAAACTAGGTTTGTAGCCCCTTGCAAAAGGCCAGCAGGATCAGGGCAAGTCTAGTGGGGGAGGAAAGAAATGATATTATTTCCTTCTGGGTGCTTGCAGAAGATTTGGTCACACTGATGGATGATCTCTGGCGAGCCCGAGGTGGAGGTCATTCCTCCATCTTGGTGCTACTTGACCTCTCAGCGGCTTTCGATACCATTGACCATGGTATCCTTCTGGGACAACTAAGGGAGCTGGGAGTGGGAGGCACCGTGTTACGGTGGTTCTCCTGTCTCTTTGGTTGATCACAGTCGGTGTTGGTAGGAGGACAGAGGTCGACCCCAGGCCCCTCGTTTGTGGAGTGCCTCAGGGCTCGGTCTTCTCTCCCCTCCTATTTAACATCTACATGAACCTGCTGGGTGAGATCATCCGACGATACAGGGTGAGGTATCAGCAATACGCTGATAACACCCAGCTGTATGTCTCTACCCCGTGTCAATTCAGTGATGTGGTGGATGTGATGTGCCGATGCCTGGAGGCTGTGAGGGTCTGGATGGGAGTCAAAAGGCTCAGACTTAATCCAGAGAAGACTGAGTGGCTGTGGGTATTGCCTCTTAAAGACTATGTTGATTGTCCATCCTTGGTTCTGGGGGGGAGAAATTGTCCCCCTCAGAATGGGTGTTCTCCTAGACTCACAGCTAAGATTAGACCAACATCTGACAGCTGTGGCTAGGGGGAGCTTTGCACAGGTTCGCCTGGTGCACCAATTGCAACCCTACTTGGATCAGGAGGCTCTCCTCACAGTCACTTATGTCCTTGCCACCTCACGGTTAGATTATTGCAACGTGCTCTACATGGGGCTACCCTTGAAAAGTGTTCGGAAACTACAGTTGGTCCAGAATGCAGCCACGCGAGCTGTTGTAGGTGTACCTAGGTACACTCACATTACACCAATTCTCCGTGAGCTGCACTGGCTCCCTATTGGTCTCCGGTCACAATTCAAGCTGTTGGTTATTACCTTTAAAGCCCTACATGGCTCAGGGCCAGGGTATCTTTGAGACCGCCTTCTACTGCATAACTCCCAATGGCCGGTAAGATCCCACAGAGTTGGTCTCCTCCGGGTCCCATCAGCTAAACAATGCCGGCTCCCACGGGGGAGGACCTTCTCTGTGGCTGCCCCAGCTCTCTGGAACCAGTTACCTCCTGAGATAACTACCCCCACCCTATTGGCATTCCGGAAAGCAGTGAAGACCTGGCTTTTCCGGCAGGCCTGGGGCCATTGATCTCGCTCTTGTGATCCAGCGAGATCCGGCCATGAATGGTGTGAATGAGTTTTAATGTTTTTAATTTTTAAATGTTTTATAATGATTTTAAATGCATTGTGAGCCGCCCTGAATCTTCAGAGAGGGGCGGCATACAAATTGAATTAATAAATAAATAATAAAATAAATTTCCTCAGGATAGGAGGCCAGTTATGCTGTGATGTAGAAGAACCGTGCTTTTCTTAGGAGGCCAAAGCTCTTTCAGTAGGCTTATATTCAGGTGTGGAATGGAGAGAGGGGAGCAGACACTTTAGCCTTCTATGCTTGAGAGCAAAGGGAAGAGAAAGAATAGGAGTGAATGGATTTTGTTTACTGAGGTGTATTATGATTTCACTGCAAATGGAGCAAGGGGAAAACTAGAAGTTGCCTGAGGTAACATCCCTGCTTATTTATTTATTTATTTTATTAAATTTATATGTCACCCATCTTACTATCAAGGCAACTTATATGGCTTCTCCACAGTTGTTCAACGGAAGAACAACTATTATATTTTTCTTTCCAGGTTGGTTGGTTTTATCCATTTATCCATGATTTGTTTACTGCACCAATGTTCTTTTAACTTCTTATCCCTTCATTTCCACACCACTATCACCATCCAAGATCTGTATCTTCCTGAGAGGTAGCTTGGTTCTATGAATCTTGAAGCTAATTAGGCAGAGCCCAATCCATTAATGCAGATCTCTTCCTATGAACCCCTGTCAGTCTTAGGCAATGCCATATGTAGTAAGTTGGTATGGGATTGGTTATATAAGAATGTTTCTCTAAATAGCTCAAAATTGGACAGATCATGATTAGAACTCTAATGTCCTCTAACATAACAACACTTTAAGGGCTTCCTTAATGGCCAGCAGGTGAACTTGGATGAAGGCCAGAAAGCTCAAGGTTAAAACTCTTCAATTTTAATATTTAGATGTTTTATCCAGCTGGTAGATTGCAATCTCGAAACAATATGCATAGTATGATACCTCTGAATATTTTTTTTGGATTATTGTTTCCAGAAATCTGCAAGAAATATATTAAAAATAGATTTTTTTTTAAAAAAAAAGAATGATAAAGGAACAGAAACAAAACTACAACGTGAAAGAAACTATTAAAAATGGGACCAATAAAATGTTAGCAGTCTTTTAAAAAACTTAAGAAGGGATACTATGGTTAATCATCCATAATTAGAGCTTGTTTTTCCAGAAAGGCATTTGTGGGGTCCTTGTTGCTATGACTTTGGTTTTTCTTGCAGTTGTTTCATTATCAAACTAGGTAACATCATCAGTACTTGAAGACAGTGGGGTTTGCTATTATTTTGTACACTAGTAGTCTGAGAGTGGGAGTCCTCTTGATGATTCCTTGATTTAGCTGTTGGTTATGTTAGTTTGTCTGAAATGGTAGTTCCTTGATTGGGGTATTGTTTTACTTCTTGATTGCTGGTCTAGTGTTAATCTTGGTATTAATCTTTGTTCATTTAGGTGTTGATTGCTGGGTATTTATAATATTGTATATTAATTCTATGTTTTTATTATAACTATAAATTAAGCCAAATTTTGAATAAAATGTCCCTGAATGGGTGGATTATTTAAGAGTCCTTGCTGTTTTGGATTTGCTAACCAAAGGATAGAAAAGTAGCAAAATGCAATTAACTTCAGCAATATTACTATTTCAGAAATTAGTAGTAGTCAGACACAGGTAATCTTTTCTATGGGGGTTGAATTGACTTGCTTCCATGCTGCACAGAAAAATAAGGAGCTATTCATATATTCCCTTAGGCATCTGGGTTTCTGCTGCACATAACTCCTAGTTGGTGTGGTATGATAAATAGTATGCTTGCAAGGTAATATGCAGTTTAGAATTCTGACTTTCCATAAGGATGATTAGGATGAAATTGAGTTTTAGTTGCACTTGTGGCATATGGGCAACAATGTGCCAGACTTGCCCAGTGTAGCCTTTAATGTAATCAGGGAATCCTGCATGTGCTACAGACATGACTAATGGGGGCTAACCGAGAATATGTGTCTATGGAGATTCTCAGTCATCCAGATTATGGTTGTCCCAAAGATTTTTAAGGAAAACCAAACTCCAGTTGCCTTTTCAAAAAACACCTTTGGGATAACCTAGTATTCACTTTTCTAACTTCCTTCAAAAAGTTATGTGAAAGCCTTGAATCACCACTGCCATGATGGACAACAGAAAGCAAACTCTATGGGCCTATCTGGTGATGATCACAGTTTTAGAAATATTACATTTATCTATTTTTAAGAACATAATTACATTTTCTTCAAATTTTCTTGAAAGGTCTTGTTACATGCTTTGAACATTCCTTAAACACAGCGACATTTTTTTTTCTGAAACAAAGTTAATTAATAAAACATATTGTGACTGGTCCATAAGGCCTAATTGTTTTTATACCGTGTACATAGTGAAAATAGTGTTATTATAAAATAAACTATATGCATAAAATAAGAAAAAAATGAAACTAAACTAAAAAAAGGAAAGGAAAATTACAAAGAAACAAACAAAATAAAGCATAAAAAGCATAAAAAGGAAAAAATATAAATGAAGGGAAGGAGAACAATGAACAGTTAAGATTAAAATGGATGACAACTGAAAAGTGATTTTGATGTAAATTAGAAATAAAAAAATAGAAGTAGAGGAAGAAGTGGATAAACAAGCCTTCAGTATAATAAATAAAATGTTAAAACATGAATAGATGTATTGGGATGAAACTGAAAGTGACAAAATTTTGAAAATATTTTAGAAATTTAATTTGAAATTACTGTGATGTGTCAAAGAGTAAAAAATAAAGTAAATAATATAAATGCTAGCAAGTAAGAAAAAAAATCATAAAAATAAAACAAAATACAAAAAAACCTGTTTTGGTTTCCATAATGGTATGATTTATTTAAGGTGTGTATAAACAATGCATCTTTGCTTATCATTTGGATGAATGAATTATTGTTTTCCTGTAAAAAGGAAAAAGTAGAAAAATTGAATGCAAATAAAAAAAAACCCTATATGGAGATTAGCTTGTTAAAAGTTCCTGGAAATGAGTTTGGCAGAATTTTCATGGAGAGATGAATTATGAGAATGAGAAGAATTTGGAGAGTGCCGTTAATCTATCTGATGTGCTGATTAGATGCAAAGGCTAATTTTTACCTGCCAGAATGTCACTGAAAAATGGGAAAGAAAGTTTATTGTACATTTAGTGAATGTGTATGACAAAATGAATAAACTCAAATGTTTTATGAAATATGAAATTAAGGCTTGATTGCTGAATGCAATAATAGTATATGTTGGAAGTACATTGTCCCTGAAAACCTAACAAATAGTTAAGACAAGTGGTATAAAATCTCTTTGCCTGTTTAATAACGTTTCTTGGTAAAAGTGTAAGGAATCCTTTTGCAAATTTAGCATAATTTTGGTTGGGAATATTAATGTGTGTACTGTTGTTTACATAGAACAACAAACAACGTTGTTTACAAAGAAAATGCATGATGGTATGATTTATTTAAGGTGTGTATCCCAAACTTTTAGTTGTTTGTTCCTACCTTAAAAATAGACTTCGCTAGCTTGATCCATGATTCATAGAAATCTATCCAACAAGTAGTCCATTGAAGGCAAGAACCCAAATAGGATTGAAAGATTGCAGTCCATCTCTACAACAAATCTCTCTCAAATATGGTTTGAAGGAAAACCATTAATATTTCATATAAATAAATATTTATTTTAGCATGCTGTCATAGCTTAAATTGTTTAATTTTTTGTCTATTTCTTCATTGTAGCTTGTTAATGTGTAATAGCATTTATTACAAATGCATATTCTGACAGTAATATTATTTACAAGAAAATGTAATTTTAACCTGAAAGAAAGGTTTGGCCTAGCTATTAATTAGCTTCTCTTTTCCATTCAAACTGTTAATTTACTGTTAACTGTTAAACAATACAATTGTTAACAATTGTAACAATTCTGAATGTACTACTCCCATTTCTTTCTGAAAATTTTTGTCCATTAAATTGTAATTAATCAGCAGGAACTTGTTTTTAAAATCTTGTTCAGTGCATGGAAGAATTTAAGGTCTATCTAAATTATGATAATTTTTGTTGCTGTTTAGAATGTATCTATTTTCAACGAAGGAAAAAAAAATCTTAAAAGAAGAAACTTTTTTCCCTCATACTTTTCTCCTCAAAATGGTTCCAATGTTATAAGGAACCTATGCTATTTGATGGCATTCTATGGGGGGGAAATGTCATGTTGGATTTATTTTCATTTCTAGATTTTAGATAAAAATTGATTTGAAGTTCAATTCATATTCAGCAGATTAGCTAAGATTACAATAGAAGATAATATGTTAGATAAATTTAAATTAGGATTAGGTTGAATATGTGGGCAATGGAAATCAGTATTCACACTGATTGTCAAATATACATTCAAATATACATCCCGTATATTTACTGATAATGACTTTGTCTTGGGAAGTAGTGGCACATTTTGGTAATTCTGCCAGTGCAGTTTTGCAGAACTTAATTGTAATCACAGTGAATGTTTTTCTCCTCAAAATGGTTCCAATGTTATAAGGAACCTATGCTATTTGATGGCATTCTATGGGGGGAAAATGTCATGTTGGATTTATTTTCATTTCTAGATTTTAGATAAAAATTGATTTGAAGTTCAATTCATATTCAGCAGATTAGCTAAGATTACAATAGAAGATAATATGTTAGATAAATTTAAATTAGGATTAGGTTGAATATGTGGGCAATGGAAATCAGTATTCACACTGATTGTCAAATATACATTCAAATATACATCCCGTATATTTACTGATAATGACTTTGTCTTGGGAAGTAGTGGCACATTTTGGTAATTCTGCCAGTGCAGTTTTGCAGAACTTAATTGTAATCACAGTGAATGTTTGGCTAGTGGGCTAACTCTAGAGAAATACTGCTGGGGTATACTAAAAATATATTATTGACAGTGAAATCTAATGAAGAGAATGCTAAATTGTGTTTATTTTATTCCATTTAGATTTTCATACTCAACTTTCTGAGACATTGAAAGACAGACAGACTGGCTGGCAGCAGCTGGCTGAAACAAAGAATTCTCTAATACGTAAGATTTTTATCTTGTTTCACCCTGTATTTCCTATAAGTAAATTCAGTTTTGTTAGTTGGCTATTCCAGCTATTCCAGGTATTCCAGGTATTTATGGAACATTCGCTCCATAAATGCCAGGAATAAGCAGACACTTACGTGTTTGTGTTTGTACATGTTTATGCATATATTTCTTGTTTTAGTCAATGTTTGCTATTAAAAACATTGGTTTGGAAAATTCAATGGAAAGGTGTAATAGTAAAATGTATCAGGAAATATTACTTGAAACTTATAGTTGTTTTCCACAATTTCAAATGAAAGTATGAAAGATAATTAGTTTTGATTCATTAATAATGTTGTCTTCTCTTTAAGCATTAGGCGACAAAATATAATAACTTCATGAGTTCCAGCATCTACACTTAATAATCTTATGACTTCTTCCAATATAGCATTATCTTTCCAGAATATTTGAGTAGGTTTTATAAACTCAGATCCATATAGGTTTAGATGGAAGTGCAATAATTTCACCAGTCAACTTGCTTCCTTCGCCTATGTATTATAGGCTATTATTGTATTGTTAGTGCAGTATTATGAGAACAGTATATATGTTACTGCATTTAATAAGTGACAATATAAACTTATGTAGCTTTGGGCTTTTTACAACATTCGCTCCATAAATACCAGGAATAATTTCTTTTTTAAATTATTGCTGCCATTTTGAGTTACAGTGTTTGCTTTGATCTATTTTATTATTTACCTGGGATTCTGGTTCATCCATTTGTTCTTGTTACAAAGAATTTTAACAACAACTATTACTGGTCTAATTCACATATTATTCCAATCTTAATAGATGATTTGCTATTGAAAAAAAAAAAAAAGCAAAACTAAGCTTTCCTATTCTTCAGAAAACACAAATATAAGCAAACCCTGACCATTCTTCTATGGATTTTATATCATATTTTAGATTATTTTCCACAGCTGAAACTTGGGTAAATAAATTACATTTGAATCTACATATAAATCCTAAGCATATTCTGCTTTAATGACTGATGGGCACTATTTCTTCAGATATAAATTCAGTGCAGTAATGAAAAAGCTCAATATTGTTCGTAATGCTATTCATAAGATGATGCAGATGTAGGAATTGGCAATTATATCAGCTTTCCAGTACTAGTAATTCAGTGAAAGAATTATGACCAAATTATGCATTTTGGGCTGTCAGTAGACAGATGGTGGTTGTTTTTGTAATCTGTCTGAGGACAGAGTCCCGTAATCGCTGAAGCATTCTTCAAAAAATCACTGTTAAACACAAGCACACACAACTACAACTTTTGTTATATTGTGGCTACAGGCTTTGGTCTTAATTGTATTTGTCAAGCATGAAAGGACTTCCTCTGTTCATAGAAGGCATTTGATGCAGTTGATGATTCTGTAGATGGATGGGAAGTTAGTACACCATTACCTACGAATCCTTCAAATTTTCCAGCACTGTTTTTAGGGGAAGCAGATCTGACATTTTCTGCTATAAATAGTAAAAGAACTATAGAGAAGGGCTAGAGAGAGGTTCCGTGATGATGAGCTCCAGCATGAGTCCAAAAGCTTGTAAAACATAACTCGTGGTCCCAGTGACTGACCCAGATTGGATCCTGTAACATTATCCTGGGACATATATATTCACCTTCCTTTGTGAGAACTATAGTTTGTTATTGGTCCTGATAATTGGAAGAAACTCAGAAGGAACATTTGTGGGGGGATAGAGTCAAGACAGTGTTTATGATGATGTGATATATGCTCTATGCTCTTCTGTATGCAGTGCATTGTAAAAAGAAGAATGGTTTCACGTAATCATAACTATTACCTTCAGTTTTAAATCTACTCCTGCCCTCATCCCATGGATGTCCCTGAAAATCAAGATCCAACTAAAATTCCCATTTTTACTTCATTACATTGTTAATATGCCAAGGAGAATGGGAGATCTTCATTTCTCTTCATCTGGAAAAAAATATGCTGAATCTGGGGTGAATAGATGGGTGGGACTCAATACTCCTTGCTACTGATGATTTTTGGTTTTACATATTGCAATTCCCTTATGGTATATTCATCTTAAGGAATATTATTTCAACATCTTCTTTGTTTACCTTTATGCCTTTTATTTAGAATTTCGTCACAGCAACAAGAGACATAAGAGAGCTATTTTTTTTCAGTGCTTCTTACTGAAATGATCCCAGAAAAAATTTCCATCTATTTGGTAGTTGAATCATGCTATCAAATTGTCTTTCTGGTGATGTCATCATTAGAATAAGGACAGTGGACACTTTTCTCTTCTTGTTTATTTATTTATTTGATTTTTATACCGCCCTTCTCCAACAGGACTCAGGGCGGTGAACAGCCAAGATAAAACATAACATATAAAATTTAAAAAACAGTTTAAAAGACATTAAATAATTTCGGTCCTCAATTTAAAACAACCCAGTTAAAACCACTTTAAAGGTGGTCACCAACACCTTGAAGTGCACCCGGAAGACCACCGGAAGCCTGTGCAGCTCGCACAGGAGAGGTGTCACATGGGAGGGCCCTGTTGCTCCCATAATCTCCCGCACGGCCGCATTCTGGACCAACTGGAGCCTCCGGGTGCACCCCAAGGGGAGCCCCATGTAGAGAGCATTGCAGTAGTCCAGGTGGGAAGTAACGAGTGCCTGAGTGACTGTGCGTAGGGAGTCCCGATCCAGAAAGGGATGCAACTGGCGTATCAGGCGAACCTGATAAAAAGCCCCCCTGGCCACAGCCGTCATATGCTCTTCTAAAGACAGCCGTGCATCCAAGAGGACGCCCAAGTTGCGAGCCCTCTCCGTGGGGGGCAGTGATTCGCCCCCAATAACCAGCGATGGCACCAGCTGGCTATATCGGGACGCCGGAAGCCACAGCCACTCGGTCTTGGAAGGGTTGAGTCGGAGCCTGTTTCTCCCCAACAAGGCCCGCACGGCCTCCAGGCACTGGAACATCACTTCAAGGGCATCGTTGGGGTCTCACCACTGCTTCTTTCAAGGCGGCCGGTAGGACACCCTCACTCAAAGAAGCGTTAATAATCCTCTGGAAACCAGCCTCGTGTAACCTCCCGGGAAGCCAGCACCAATCAGGACGGACACGGGTCCAATAAACATGTGGTCGCGTTCAGCCGTCCCAGAATCCTGTCCACGTCCTCGGGAGCCACAGGATCAAACTCCTCCCAGATAACACTCTCAAGTTTATGCACTTAATTTAGTCATTTTTTTAAAGCATCAGTTCATGGGAAATAATATTTTTACCAGAATACATTTGGTTCAATTTTAGATGTTTGGTATCTAAAATTAATTAGTTCTGTGGGGGTTTTTTTATTTATAAAAAATGTTTACTCTAAGTTATATATAATGTACTTATTGATTTTTTTTAGCTTTGTACTTGTTTTTAACGATATAAAACTTAGTTGGCTGGATTATTTTATTTGTTTGTTTAAAGCCTTGGTAATAGAAAATAAAACTTTTCAGTTGCCTATTGCACTAATGACTTTTATTTTCCTTTTTGAAATATCAGTTAAAGTAGCATTGAATTCTTTAAGAGTAGATCTTTAATTGGTTTTTAACAACATCTGAATTTCTTAAGACAGTGTGATAGTGGTTAAAATGTTATAGCAGGACACTCTTAAACCTAATTAAAAAGTTAATACTAATTGAACAGAGTTTTAAATTAATGGGAGTAATATGTTGTCGGAACTAGGCTAGTAGATGGAACAAAAATCCATTGTTTAAATTCTTTTCAGCAATAACCTCACTTTGTGGTCTTAAGCAAGCTAGTCTCTACATTAACCTGTTAGTGCTCTACTGGAAAGATATGTCAAATGCTAAGAATTTTTCCTAGATGTGAAAATGTATCATAAACAGATTTAGTAAGAGAACAAAACAAAAATACTGGGACTTCCCCCGCCTCAATATTTCTTGTTCCAGAATTATAACTTATTTTTGTCTTTTGCTTCTTGTACTGAGAACTTAAGAAGCTCATCTTTCTTTTGATGTCTAATTTAAGGAGAAATATCAATCTCAAATTGGCAGAAAGGTTTTTATTCACCCAAAGTTACATGGTAAGTAGGCTATATAAACTGAATAAATAAATGGATAAGTTCCATGAATTCTATTAACTCTTTGTGTCATCTGACTGTCAGATTCAACAGTTAGTTGGGGCCTTGTTTATGGATAAGTAAAAAGAGACGCTAAAATGTTTCTGATCCACAAATGTGACACTATTCATTAGTTTGAATAATTTGCCTTTGATTTTGTTTCATCTTATATTTTCAATAGATACAAATATTTCATGATCAGATTTATATTAATTCATTCATTCATTCATTCATTCATTCGACAGAAGAATCTTAGCCTCTTGTTTGGCCATGAGCTGAGTATGTTGTATTATTATTATCAGTAATGCTCATCTGTTCCTGGTAATTTTGTCACACATCAATTATTCCTTATCTTCAAAGAAAAGTATGTTTAAATA
Organism: Pantherophis guttatus; assembly: GCF_059756535.1. NCBI lineage: Eukaryota > Metazoa > Chordata > Lepidosauria > Squamata > Colubridae > Pantherophis > Pantherophis guttatus. The sequence goes on from NC_142064.1 coordinate 179,362,420, forward strand.
AGTCAGATGTTATTAACTCCAGTGGGATTTCATTGAAGTTGTCCCAGTGATAAAATTAATAAATTTGATGCCTTTCTTGTAGTTTTTCAATATTGACTTCCTACAGGTTTTATATTTGAAAAGTTAGAAACGATTGTATGACATAGGTAAGCAAAGTTGTATTTGTGTCCTGTGGGTCTTTGCATTGATTTCTGCAGTACCAGTTTCAGATGAAACAATTACTTTCTTTATAACATGCTGTTTTGTCCATGAATCATTTACTATTGCAAGTAAACTATTTTATGAAATATGTGGAAGAAAATAAAAACATTTCTGAGAAAGAAATATATCTCTGAAGAAAATAATTAATTGTAGATTGTGTTCTAAGAGAAAAAATAGGCAACTTCTGATTGTAGAAACCTGCTGGGCAGATATAATCTTTGGTATGGAATTTGTGTCTTCAGTACACTGTTATTCAAACTAACTAATTTGCAGAGCTTAAGGGTGGGGGAAAACTTCAGTTTCCAGCTTTTAGCATAATATTCCACTGGGTGAAATTTATACAATTTCTACATGTATTTTAAAAAAAATTGAAAGCATGAAAATAAATGTTTGTATTACAAAGAATTTAATGGTCACATTTTCTATAGCACTTTTACATATAACATCCAGCAAAAGAAATCCACTTTGATAGGTGGCAACTTTTTAACACAAGTTTTGACAAGACAAACACCATCTGTTACCATTGGTTTATTTTATGGTGTTCTTATGCTGAGTGATTTTACTCTATTTTTAAAACTTTTTTTTTTAAAAAAATCAGAAACTCTTTAATGACACATCTGGTATTCAGAAAAAGTGCATTTGGGTGACTTTTATATAGTCACACATTTCAAGAAAATCCTGGCTGCAAAATATTTTGCTTCTCAAATACTAAGGAACAAAGATACAGATATAATATTCATGCTATTTTTGTCCAATGACATGTACTGTATATAGTGTAGTAATAATGCTAGGGATGTTATAACTACACTTAAGGATCTGAAGACTGTGTATGAAAGTACATGTTATAACAATTTTGCAACAGCTAAGCCTAATCAGTACTTGAAAAGGAGTCTCTGAAAACTTTATGCAGATCATCTTGGCTTCCATATGGAATAAATTAAGTATACAACTATAATTAATAAATGCATTAATTTATTTCCATGGTAATGTTAACTGCAAATATAACTCTGGCAATTAAAAAAAGGCAACAATTAAAAATGTGTGTGCTTTGCTGGATAGTGTCACTGGTGTCTTAAGAAGATATAAATACTTTTAAGTTCTTACAGGATCACAGATAGGCCTCATTATTTTATGCGTTACTTTGCAGTAATCCCATTAATTTCAATGAAAGCTATTTTCAAGGAAATTGAAGAATGATACGCAGCACAAATGTCTGGATGTCAGCCCAGAAGTAAGTCCTAATTAATTCCACGGGGTTTATTTCTAATAAGTGTGTGTAGGTTTGCAGCTTGGCCAGGTCCCAATGATTTCTCTTTTACCTACTACATGCTTTAAGCATGTGTAGAAGCAAGTGCCAGAATAGATCATCTTTATTTAAAAACCATTTTAATTGTTTTAAACAATTTTTGCCACTTAATACAGTTTAATGGATTAATATGGACAGCTACAAACATAAATGAATAAATAAATAAATGAATACTTTCTTTTTCCTCATTTGAAGGCTGATTGAAATGTTGATAAGTAACACATATTCAACAGTATGCTGCTGCAGTTCAGACATAATTCATTTTTCCATCGTTATTTAATTCTTTGGTATCTCTCATGCATGAAAGATCCATAATTCTTGATTATACCTTGATATATTCCAAATATTAAGGATATTATCAAGAAGAACATATGTGTCCTTGAGAAGCAGAGATTGCTCCAAAGTATTATTAACAATCCTATGAATTACCAATCAAATATGCCATGGTTTAGAACCATGATGGCGAACCTATGGCACACATGCCGGAAGTGGCACGCAGAGCCATGTTGCCTGGCATCACCTATTCCTCTTCTGGGTTTCCGGCGCACACCTGCACTGGCCAGCTAGTCTTCTGGTTACTAGTGCACATGCGCACGCGATGATCATCTGGCCTTCACACATGCAGCAGTGTCAGAAACTGGAAGATCAGCCAACCAGCTGATTGTTATGCACGCATGCATGCCAGTAACCGGAAGACTAGCTGGCCGGTGCAGTTCATTTAGAAGTTCATTTCCCGGTACACGCATGCACACTGGGCATCTCCTCTTAGTGTGCACTGCCCATGCCATTGATGCCCACATGCAGCCCCAGGACATGTCCAGAAACAATACATCCAAATGTATTATTCCAAAGTGAACATAAGTAATATCAATGGCATTTACTTGCTTCAAGCTTTTATAATGAACTTGTGACTTAGAAGCCCAGATTAATTATTGCAAGAACTTCAAGAAGACATTTAATAAATTGTCAAGTAGCACTGTGAAATATTTCACCTGAATATTAAATTCTCCACAGACAATTTAGAAAAATTCAGCATGATCACACAACCTATGTTTTTATGGATAAGGGATCTTTTCCATCTATTTTGCAGCATACCTTGTAGGTTTTGAAAGAGTTCCATGAAGTCACCCTATTTCTGCCCCTATATCAGGGTCAGAGGAAAACTCTTGAGAGTGAACCCAAAGTTATATGAATTACATAACTTCTTACTGCAACATGAATGAGTGATGTCAAATGACAGACTTGCAAAAGTGAAAGATTCAGTCCACACTGGTAATCAGTGTGGTGAAAATACGTAACATTGTCCAACCAACAAATATTTTAAACAGGGTGGATGGCATTTTAGAATTGCAGATAAAAAAGTGCTTTGGGTCATAATATGTCTACAGTTTCTTAAAAGAGCTGAGTCTCTCTCTGGAAAATACAGTATATAGTATGTTAAGTTTAAAGTGCTGCTACAGATGGTATGACAGACCCAGGTATGTTCCAAACACCTTTTCTCCTTCAGATTTGAAACACATTAGGGCCATGGTATTGTAATACAAGGAGTACAACTTGTGTAAATTAGCCTAAATTACTTTAAATGCTTATCATAACATTCTCACTGGCATGGTCAATTTAATTCAAGTTATATTTATAGACCCTTTCCAAGCACTGGAAAATTGTACCCAAAATTTGGTTTATGATATGGTTTGAGACAAAGCCTAAACTCTTCAATATTCATTAATCATGTTTGTAGGCTGATATTCATACCTGAACATTTCTAAACATTTCTAAATGAAACATTTAGAAGATGAACATTTCTAAAATATTTCTAGATGAAGATTAAAAGCCAAAGCCAACTGAAGCCATTAAAAAGATTATCAATCAGAACCACAAATAATAATATTCTGACATTTTACTGTTGCCCCTGCAATATGCATACCATCCATTTTACCCTATCTTTTGTTTTTTAAAAAGGCAAAATTAGTGAATGCAAAATACAAGATGCTTTAATACACACGTTTAGTTAAATTAGAGATGGTGGCTAATCAAATCGACATTATAAGGATAATAGGAATAACTGACTGTGTTTCATTGATTTTCTATCTTAGAATTTCAGGTGAACATGATTTTCCCTTTGTGTGAATATTTACTACAATTCACTGGGCAGCTTGAGAATTGTGCTCAAATGTAGTATATAGAATGTTATTTGAAGGTCATATTATACCTTGAAGCAATTTGTGAAATTAGAAGAGTATCTGCATATAAAATGATGAAAACCTGGTTGGCATTTAATTTAGGAAGGTGAACATTTATTTAAAGCACTGCAATGGAAAACTGAAAATATAAATATGAGGTGGAATATGGATTTATATTTAGCATTCCTGAAAAACATTATTGCAATTCAAAAGAGATGATAATTTTTCATGTAAAGCTTGAAATTAAAAATATTCATAGTAGTCTAATTTATTACCATCTACTAATCTAGAAATAAGATCAAAGTTTGATTCTAAATCAATGAGTCCTGCAAATAGTTTGCCTTTGACTCTGTGGGTGTGGGTGTGCATGTGTGTGTGTGTATTCTCTAAATATCAATTTATGTCAGTTTTGTTATAGCTAATTTTTAATTTGTTATTTTTTAAATAGTTGTAATCTTTCTTTATATTTTGTGTTGCTGTCATTTGATGATAATAAACACTCTCCTACTAGTACTGATATACTGGAAAAATCTTCTTGGCTACCTTTATCCTTTAGAAATGGTGATGGGAATACATTTGGGGAGCAGATGGTAGGTAGGATGTTTTTAAAAATTGGGCAGGTTATTTTCTTAAAAGAGAAATGGATAATGGTGTCTGAAGCTGCTTAGTCTAAGTGATAAGTGATTGATTGATTGCAATTTGAAGCCCAAATTATCAAAGCAAACTTATAACAAAGCTCCCTTTTCCCTTCTTTTGTTCAGTGACCGCTGTTGTTCCTTGTTTATTCTGACCAAAAAAAGGTAGGCAAAAACAGAGGAAATTGATAAGAGTAAATGGTAATAAGCAGAAGAGAATAAACAAACATAACCTGTTCTATTCACCTAAACAAGTATTCTTCCTTTTTCCTACACATAGACTGTGTATACCTGCCTAAACTATCATTCTGATGTTTGCTATGCATATCTCTAATGAGATATGAGCTGTACTTTATGACAAAGGGTAATATAGGGTTAAAATAGTAACCTATTTCTAATTTTCTGGCAAAAAAATACCCCTTCAATACTTTTTATCAGGAACCTGCTGTTTTTCTGTGAAATATGTATTAGAGATAACTTTGAGTCTTGCATTGACAAATGCCTTCTTAAATTCTGTTTGAAAATTCTTAGTTTATTACAAAAGTAGATGTTCACTTGGACTCCTTGCATGCACATCTCTTTGCAGAAGTGCTTCCTGAACAGTTTATAATGTGAATGTAAAAGTTTATAGTTGCTTGCACAGAAACAGGTAGATAATGTTTTGAGTCTCACTTTGCTTGCTGAAAATTTACCAGAATACTTGGCTGTCTGTCACTTTCCAAATAACAAAAGCCTTTATTTCATTACAAGATGGCTACTATGGCACATATACATATGGATTGTGAAAGTAATCATGACAGAATATTTTACATTTGATAAAAGTGCATATTATTTATTTATTTATTTATTTATTTATTTATTTATTTATTTATTTATTTATTTATTTATTTATTTATTTAATCTAATTTTTATACCGCCCTTCTCCCGAAGGACTCAGGGCGGTGCACAGCCAAGAAATAAAACAAACACATATATAAAATTAAAAGCAATTTTAAAAACATATTAAATAATTTGGCCCCGATATCATTAAAAAATTAAAATTAATGTTTAGGCCAGCTCAGCTTGTTGGAATATTAGTCTATAGACAGGGCCTCTTCAGGGTGCTGTCGGCCAGACAGTGTCGGCTGGCGACCCCCAGGGGGAGAGCTTTCTCCGTGGGCACTCCCACCCTCTGGAACCAACTTCCTTTGGAGCTCCAAATGGCCCCTGATCTTTGCTCGTTCTGCCGCGATTTGAAGACCTGGTTGTTCCGCAGCCTGGACTGATGGGGGGGATTTTAATGAATTTTAAATTGTTTTAAATCGGAACTTTAATTTTATATCGCTTTTAATGAGGAACTATACATTTTTACTGTTGTGAGGCGCCCTGAGTCCTCGGAGATAGGCATATAAATTGCATAAAATAAATAAATATTACCTTAATTAATAGAACCGAGAGTATATAATTTAACACTGAGGATTTTGGAGAAGTTTCTGTTATCTGCCAGATTCAAAATATGCCATTGCCATAATAGATATAATGTAGAAAAATTCTTCTTGCAGAGACATATTAGCAGAATGTCTGAAATAACAGAGTCAACAGAAAAGGATAAGTATAGCCCATTATTAGATTGTAGCTCTGTCGACAATGCAGCCCTGGATCTAGTGCAGGAAATGTTGGCCCATTTATTTCAATAAGAAGGGAGAACATCGAAAAATGGTTTATATCATACCAGTTATACACTGAAATACTATCTTTAATACAGAGCATAGGAAATAGTAGAAATCTGTATCCAGGAAACAGTTATAAGTGTGATGAAATGGCATAGGATTTATGCTGTAGCTATATGCTTTCAGGCTGATGGTAAATAGAAACAAAAATAGTTTCTCTATTGCAGAACATAAGTTTGTTTCTAGAATTCTTCCAACAAATCTCCCAAGACACACATGCAGGCATCTGAACTGATAGCAGATCTTAAGAATTATCCAGATAACTATGTATAAATATAGATCTCACTATAGATAGAGTAAACAGTACAAATAAATGCTATGACATTTAATGTCAGCAGTTGTCTTATACATTTCTCCCTCTCCCTTCTTTTTTTTTAAGGAAAGAGTTCAAGATAACATATACAAATTGTCTTTTTGGAATGGTATTATGAATACCAACCTATTCCAAACCAGTTGCTCCAGTATTATATTTGTAGGTTTTTGCTTTAGAAGACCACACTCTGGTATATGTCACATGTGTATGTAATGCTATGCTGTACCTGATAGGCACATAAAACCAATTACCATATTTTTCAAAATATAAGACGCACCTTTTCCCCCCCTAAAAGGGGGTGAAAATTTAGGTGTGTCTTATACACCGAATGTAGCCCCGCCCACCCACTGTCCCCTGCCCTTTGGCCTCTGCCTCGCAGCAGTTACCTCCTTGCAAGCAAACAGCAAGAAAAAAACAGCTCCTTTCAGCTTCAGCACAGCCTAATTAGCACAAGTTGATTGGATCGGCCTCCCAACTCTCAGCTGATTTACTCTCAGCTGTTTTGCGCAGGGCTCTGCTGCTTGCTGCAAAGAGGTAAATTGCTGGAGCAGATTTTTTTTTCCCTTGTGCTAATCAAGCTAACCTGAAAACGAAAATGAAAGTAAAGCAGGCTGTTTGCTGTTTGCTGCAACGAGGCAAAATTGCTCAGAGGCAGAGGGAGATTTCTTTTTCTTCTTTTCTTCACCAAAAAAAGTAGGTGCATCTTATACTCCGAAAAATACGGTATGTCTACTGATGCTAGTTAGAACTTCCTTCCTTATTAGGTTTTTTAAAAAATTCATGCTGCCTAAGTTAAATGTATAGAATATATCATTTTTCCTTCCCCATCTCAAATATGGTGCTTATTTGCAAGCAAGACAAAGTCTGTCTAAGAAAGTCCCCCATGACCCCTTTATTTTCATAGTTTACATCAGAAGCAGACAAACATAGGGTGACTATGTTATTTAGACTCTTATTTTGAGTCTAAAGGGTCCAGAACTGTTGGCACCAGAATATTTTTCCCCAAGTTGTAGTAGTTAAGTCTGAGGATTGTATTGTTGTATTTTGCATTGTTTTTTTATTTTGTATTTTTGGATATAAACAAAAAAAAAAAGCTTCCTACTACGTTAAACATTTAAAGATAATGGTGCAATAATTATGCTATCATCTTTCAGCTTGTTGCAGTTGGAAAGTGAAAAAAAAGTGGTTTGAGGTCTGCTTATTGGTCTCGGCTTTTTTAGGATACCCATTCCTGGTTTAAATTTACCTAATTTAAAATGTTTATGATCATAGCAGTCCCCAAAGAGAAGGAGAAGGATGAGGCTCTGCTATCGTAAGTTATTTATATGGCTTCTGTTTTTCTCTCTCCTAGGCATGTCAGGGTTCAGAGATGATATACTCCAACTACAAATAATTCTCACTAAAATGACAATACTTGAGACCAGAAATGTTGTCAATAAGCAACGTAAAGCACACTGTCATGTGACTGTGCTGCTTAGCTATGGCATTTCTGGCATTTCTGGTTGCTATTGTTAAGCGAAAACTGCACGGTCAGAAATAAAATGTCATATGCTCTCTGTTTGTGATCTCCTGCAGGCTTTTACGTTGCCTTTGCCTATTGGAAGCCAGTAGAAAAGGTCACAGATGGCAGTCACATGACTTCAAGATGCTGCAATATCATAATATTGCCCAAATTGCAATCATGTGACTGCAGGGAAAGCACAACGACAAGCAACTAGGAAGACTGGTCATAACTGCCACTCATTCAATGATGTATGTTTAAATGGTTGCTGAACAAGTCATCATTAAAAAAGAGCTAGCTGAAGTGGTCATTACACTTTTCCCTTTTGTAAGGAAAATCCCTCTGAAGGACTGGTTTTCTCCCATGAACAGAATCTGTCCTACATTCAGTCCTGTGTAAAGCAGAAGGGTTGTCCACTGCATGACATGCCCATAACCAGGACATTTTAACCACCTCGGACAAGAGCTGAGATGGCACAGTGATTAGAGTGTAGTGCTGCAGCTACTTCAGCTGACTGATAGTTCAGCGGATCAGCGGATCAAATCTCACCGGCTCAAGGTTGACTCAGCCTTCCATCCTTCCGAGGTGGGTAAAATGAGGACCCAGATTGTTGGGGGCAATATGTTATTTAGTATACTGTCTTTGGTGTAACCCACCCAGAGTCCTCAGAGAGTGGGCGGCATAGAAATATGAATAATAAAATAAAATAAAATTTATCTTTGCAAGATCCATTGTACTACTGCTAAACTTGCACAAAGATTATCACTCTGTCCATCCCTCATTCCATGCACATTTGCTTGATCTGGTTTTTTTTAGCAAACTATTCAACAAACAAACACAAAGAAAAAGATTAAAAAAAATATGAAACTCTTGTGTGGGGGGGGTGCTCTTTCTCATGGACTGAGAGTAGGTGGTACTGCCAGGTGACATAAAACCACTGCATAGCATATCAGTGGATTAAAGAGGGAGCTCCGGGAAGTGAACCGGGAATGCTACAATACTGCCATTCTGGCTTAGAAAATGTAGCTTGAGCTATGGTCACTATTTCTATAGCATAGCAGCAACATTTCTTTGGCTCTAGCCTAACTGTAAGATAAGATTGCTGTTTGAGGCTATTGTTTTCTGTTGTCACCATCCATAAAAAGTGGCAGGCATCTCATTATCTCCTTGATCCCCCTACCAGTTGCTGCATTACCTCTTACATTCTGAAATGACAGGTAGTTGGTTAGTGCTGAGAATTTATTAGGTTGAAAAAAAAGAGAGAACAGCTTCTGCCTCTTCAGCTGCATTTTTCTTTTCGAATTTGTTTCAGAGAAATGTAGGCATATTTTCCAATACAATTGAACCACGGGCTTATAAGAAAATAAATATCTCACCAGATAACAAGGGGCATTGTGGGAGTCAAAAAAGGCCCGGGAGGAAAAGTAGTTTCTGTTTGTTTGCTTGCTTATTTCAAACCACCAAGTAGCATTTTGTGCAGCAGAAAAATGAACTACGGTACAGCATAAGAAAGATAGATAGGACTGACATCAATTGATTTTTGCAGTCTTTCTATTTGCAATCTACATTATTGACATTGCTGCTGAGACGTTTCAAAGTTGGTAATACTTAAAATGTCAGGAAAATATATTCTATATTGGACAAAAGCAACGCTTAGAAAAAGGGTACTGAAGCACAAAAAGGCTGGCTTTTGGTTAAAATAAGGCTCTTGAAAGGGACACACACTGTAGATCCCACTTAGACTGAAATATTGCAAATATGATTTTTAGTGTTTTGAAAAACGGCAGTCTCGGTACGCTGGTGGCTTTAGATCTAATGTATTTACATTAGATGCAAATGAAAAAAAAGGTTGCTACGTAGAATCCTTTTTGAATCTTGAATCCTACTAAGGGATGTTCAAGCAGTTAATTAACCAGTTGATACAGGAGAATATATAAACCAAGGCTGATCTAGCTTCTCTCCTTAATGACCTGACTACTCTGGGAAAAAATTTCGTGTGAATAAGCCATACATGTGAAAGACCCTAGATGCTCTAGAATTTGGATAGTTTAGGATTCCAGATTTTCTGGAGGGCTCTGTTTATTTGATTTTCCACATGAAGCATCTTTTGCTGAAGAAATTAATGTTGCATGTGGAGACAACTGTGTCACTTGTCCCTATTGGGAAGTAGTACAGCTCAGCATGAAATGAATTCAGCTGAACTGATAAATAATACCTAACTTACAATATAACTGGTGTATGTTTTATATCTGGGTGCCATGATGGGAATGCTTTCATCCTAATTACAGGTAGTCCTCAACTTTTTACAGTTCATTTAGTGATCGTTCAAAGTTACAACAGTACAGAAAAAAATGACTTATGACTGTTTTTCACCCTTATGACTGTTGCAGCATCCCCCTGATTATATGATCAAAATTCAGACGCTTGGCAACTGACTCATATTCAGGACGGTTGCAGTGTCCCAAGATCCTGTGATCATTTTTTGCGACTTTCTTACAAGCAAAGTCAATGGGGAAGCCTGATTCACTTAACAACTGGGTTACTAACTTAACAACTGCAGTGATTCACTTAACAACTGTGGCAAGAAAGGTCATAAAATGGGGCAAAATTCCCTTAACAAATGCTTCACTTAACAATAGAAATTTTGAGCTTGGTTGTGGTCATAAATTGAGGACTACCTGTATTGAAAAATGTCTTCAGGATGTGGCCCAATAAAAAATAATTTTGGTGATTTTGGAAAATAAATGAGAAGCTCAGTTCTAGTCTCAAACTATTTAGGACTTTGTTGTTAATGTAAAAATATCAAATGTCTCCAACTAAGAGCCCTTGCAGTTTTTATAAAACTGTATTTATATATTAAATAGATGTGCCAAACAGCATCCTAGACACACACAAAGTGTTTTACAGGATTCAAAATGTGAAATTAGTGCATTGGAACACTTCAGTTAGATTATATTTTATATAGGACTGAACACATTAGCTTTTTACAGTCACATTGCTATTTTGTGGCAGATATCATATCAGCCGCAAATTATTATCTACTTCTATTATGAGTCCAAAATTGGGATTGTCTTCCATGAGGTTTGAGGCCAATTTATTGGTCTATATACAGAAGATTTAAGGAGGATTTTGGTTATATCAAGTCTCCCTACCCTACCCCAATATATTTCCTACTCAATGTCTTGTCTCTCTTAACTGAAATAACCCTGTGAGAAGAAAAACAAAAGCGTATTAGTTATCTGTCTAGGTCTAAAGAAGAAGCATTGATCTCATTTCTCATCACCGGCACCTCCTAGTTGGGTTGGGGGGGGGGAAATTCTACCTGAAATTGTTACCATCAATTTTGAATAGATGGAACAGAATTCTGAGTCACTATAAGCCACTTTCTTATATACCTAATCTTAAAAAGAGCAACTGTGAAAAGTAGGGACCTAAATTTAATTCAATGAATATGCTGAAAAATTCTGCTATTTAAATGGATTTTTAAAATATGCATGGTCCTGTAGAAGAACAGATTTGGTTATATATACATTTTGCTGCAGTGAAGGCTCAGCTTACAGCTGAATGTTTAGTGTTATCATACTTGTTAAATCATGCATAAACTTTGAAGTAAAATATGGCTGTACAAGTTTCCCTTCCTGCAAATGAGTAAGTATTATAAGTGAACCTGAGAACCAAAGCAGATACAGTTTATATATAGGCAATGGGAATTGAGGCTCTAGCAAACTCATTTTTTAGTGTTCTCCCCAGCAGGAATTTAGTGAATAAAAAAATGTCCTATTTACTTGCCATAAATGACACTGTATTTCTTTCAACAACTCTCTCTGCAAGTTTGTGTGCATTTCCTTTATTAAATGATAAAATCGTTCCTAGCTTTAGATTTTAGTGTGCTTCTGCTGGAGGCATTTGATTGTGAAGATCAGATCTGTGACATTGCCAAGGCAGAGCATTTCTTATCCTTTCAACCTTCTTGGAATCACAGAGAGAGAACAATGAGTTTTAAATTATTGTTTTAATGGATATTTTAAAATCACACTATAGTGTTTGCCTTCTTGAGACACTGCAAGACTTTGATATATTTCCCAAAAGATTACACCACAAACAGAAAGCTATCCGCTCATGTGCTCCAGAGACATTGTGATGCTTCTTTAGTTTTAAAGAAAACACTTTCTAGGTGGATTTCTAATGCTTGGCAAAGCTGCAGGATTGATAGGACTTGATAATAAAGTTGTTGGTTTTTTTTTAAAAAAAAGAATTATTTGAACAGTTGTACTATGAGAATAGGGATGTGATGGCTCTGTAGCTGAGATGCTGAGCTTGTCGATCACAAGGTTGGCAGTTCAGTGTTTTGAATCCCTAGCGTGGCATAATGGAGTGAGCTCCCTTTACTTGTCCCAGCTTCTGCCAACCTAGCAGTTCGAAAGCACATAAAAAATGCAAGTACAAAAATAGGGACCACCTTTGGTGGGAAGGTAACAGTATTCTGTGCGCCTTTGGCATTTAGTCATGCCGGCCACATGACCACAGAGATGTCTTCAGTCAGTGCTGGCTCTTTGGCTTAGAAACGGAGAAGAGCACCTCCCCCTAGAGCTGGAAAACAACTAGCATGCATGTGTGTGGGAACCTTTACTCTTACTATGAAAAGTGAGAAGAGTTGCCAGCTCCTTCCTGCCAGTGTTCTCCGGTAAAATGGATTGAAACTTTGATCTGGTTATGTTGACCAAGACTCATTTACTTTCTGGAGCCATTCAACATGGAACATACCCTATCAAGTCCATAAAGTCTGTAATGCTATTAGTTGCAAGCAGCCTAAGCATACCAATGTTATTATTTCATCAAAGATTTTTCAACTTAGAATACAGTTTTCACTGCATTCTAGGCATAGAGTGAAATTCATTTCCTCTGAATGGATAAGCTAACGCTCCTGTAATTGTTCTGTTACAAGGCCTTTTTGCACAATGTATCAGCTGGACTGAAATTTTAGAAATGGAAAAGTTGAGCTGTGAAAATCCTTTGGAAGTAAAAACTGACAATATGCAGGTGCAAGAACAGGATATTGCTCTTTGAGTCCTGAAAACAGCCATATCTTTTCCAGGCTTACATTGCTGCTTTAAAACCTGCTCCAAATTGCCTCTGCTTACATATGCATGCAAATCTACTTCTCCTTACTATATGTGTGCCAAGATACTCAGAAAAGCTTTCAAAGCAGCTGTACCACACTGGGTAAAAATCACACACACACACACACACACACACACACACTTTTAGGTTCTTTTTGGTACAAGAACTTCCCTTCTCTTCCCCACATCTACCCGAATCCCAAATAATAATAGTTGGAATACTGGACTGGATTCAAACAGAACAAAAATCCCTGGGTAGGAAGACCAGAAAAATAATGTCAGTGAATCATCCATACAGCAATATTGACAGACTGTGCTCACCAGGAAAATAGGTGGGTATGGAAATTCACCAGACAGCTGAAAAAGAAAAAAGAAGGGGACATTGGAAGAGTATTTGAAGGACAGTGAAGAAGTTTCTAGTGACGATAGTATACCTTGAAGGCTTGCTGATTATTGGAGGTACCAAATTGGTCTACATGAAAGACTAAATGAAGAATAGAAAAGAGACATGGTAAGGCAAAGTACTACTTGGCTGGTACATAAAAAAATAGATAACAAGACTTGGAAATGGCTAAAAGCAGCAAAAAGACAGAGGGATTAACTGTGACTGCACAAGACCAGGCCTTAAGAAGAAATGAAAACAAAGGCAGAATTGAGAAGACAACAACTGACAGCAAATGCCGCCTCTGCAAAAAATCTGAAGAAATAGTGGAGCACCTAGTTAGCTACTGCAAGAAGATCACACAGGTTGTTCATAAACAATAGCATGACAAAGTAAAATAATGATGCATTGAAATATCTGCAAGAAATACCATTTGCCTACAAACAAGAATGAGTTGGACCACAAAATAGGCAAAGAATATAGAAACTGAAATAGCTAAAATGCTCTGGGATTTTAGAATTCAAACAGCAAAGCACCTGCCACAGAACACCCTGCCTTAATAATTGTCAATCAACAACAACAACAAAAGTCTGGATAGTAGGCATGGCAGTACCTGAAGATAGCACAACTGGAGTGAAAGAACTGGAGAAAATCACAAAATATAAATAAATTGCAAATAAAAACAGAACTACTATGGCTAATGAAAACAAAGATAGTACCAATAAATTGGTACTCAACTGATGGTTTGGGATTGGGCGCAATCCCAAAATTTCTGGACCACCATTGGCTTTGATAAAATTCACCATCAGTCATTTGCAAAAGGCAGCTTTACTTAGAACCTCCTTACATTCTGGTTCAATATCTTTAATGGCATCGAACAACATCTGCCTATCCCAGGTCCTTGATAGGTGAATAAAAATGCCAAATCCTGTCTATGGTTGGTGCCACCAACCATAATAATGCCATATGATAAATGAATCAAGAGCAAATGGAACCTTTTCATAAGAAATGCAGTGTAATTTCAAGTATCCATACAAAGACAGTAATCATATGTACAATATCTCTGGATATTTCCAATTTTAACACCATGCATTTTATTATGATATCTTTATTAATAAATATTAAAGTATTTAATGGTGAGTTAGAATAAGTTAATTTTCTAAATATTCTTTGTTTAGATTGTGGTATTTTAGTAGACAAAGGAAGGGGCATTTTGGTAATTATATTATTTATGCTTCTACATTTAAGTTTAAAAATCTAATTATATGACTATTTTGTTGAGAAGTTGATCTGTTGAAACATATGTATACCTACTTATTAAAAAATTAACTGGCAGAATTGCTACTCAATTTAGATTGACCATATGGAATGCATATACAGCCTTCTGTTAATCATTTTTACCTTTTCTCTTAAATACTGGGAAATTTACTATGTATGATTGGATATCCTATGATGAGGTCCCTTTCCCCCCCCCTTTGGTTAGATAGTTAGCATGCTTGATTTGGGAATGGTTACTGGACTGAATTATTATTTTAACCAATATATTTTCTTTATTGTAAATGTCCCAATTGTTCATGACATCCTGAAAAAGGGAGATGTGAAAAATCTAAAGAAGAAAACCCAATGCACTTAACATAGTGAAAGATCAGGAAGAGATAGACAGATATAGTGACTGGTACTGATATACATTTGTTTTAACTCTTATTTTCCTTTTCTTTTTCTTATCTCATAATGTTAATTTCTTTGTCTTGCTATTTTTTATGGGGTTTTCCCCCCTGTTATTTGCAAAATGCTGTCTATCTGAAAGTCATTATTGAGAGAGGTAGATAATTATGCTATGAACAGAGACTTTGTCTTGGGGCAAATGTTGAATGATACCTTGGAAAAATTCATTATCTGATCACTTGGTTTTGGCATGACAACCAACCCATCAGTAATGTTTTAAATGAAATCTGTCAGGAATTTTTGTGGAAGCTGATTGCAAACTTCACCTACCCACATTCCATTGGCAGCCTTAAACAGAATGTTCTAGCATCGATTTTTCTCTGATAAAAATAATCTGTCAAAGAAAACCACATTTATTTGAGAAAATGTGACAGAAAAATATAGAAGTAATGGATGGGAACTTATCAAGGAGAGATCCAACCTAGAACAACAGTGAGAAAAATGAATCAGTGGGACGACTTGCCTCCAGAACTTGTGGGTGCTCCATCACTGGAAGATTTTAGGAAGAAATTGGACAGCCATTTGATTGGAATAGTGTAGGGTGTCTTGTTTGAGCAGGGTTAGATTAGTAGATATCCAAAGTCCTTTCCAACTCTATTATTCTCTTATTCTGTTAATATATTTTTGGAATAGGTAAATAGAATTAGCCTTCAAAAACAGCTTACATTGTTAAAGTATATTTAAGAAGTCATGATAACAGGGAACTAACATGTATTTTGTAAGTTTATTTGCATGATAAAGATGCATGATGAAAATAGAGGGGCTTAAGATGTTGGCTTGCTTGCTAGAAAGTCAACAGCCCAGATTCGACACCCAAGACCCTTGTGATGGGGTGGGCTTCTGTTACTTGCCCTGCCAACTTATCAGTTCAAAAGCTTGCAAATGCAAGTAAACAGATACCACTTCAGTGGGAAGGTAACAGCATCCTGTGCCCCTTGGTGTACAGTCATTTTGGCCACATGGCCATGAAAATGTCTATGGACAAAGTTGGTTCCCTTCTGCTAAGAGGTGGAGATGGGCACTGCCACATAGAGTCAGACATGACTGGACAGGGACAGCCTGTACTTTCATAGCTACAAAATTCTTTTTACATTTTTTTTTACAAATTTCTAAAAGACTTGAATAAGGCTCAAGTGATTGGATAAGTAAATCAGATTTCTTATCTCAGATTGGATAAGTAAAACTGATTTTACATAAGGACTGACAGTCTGTGAAATTGATGTTCATCATATTCAGTGCTTCTTCAGTTGTTTTATATTTCTCTGTTTTGATTGTTGAGAGGTGGTCTAGATCATTTTTCACTGACAGTAGATAGGCTTTAAGTAACATTAATTAACGGTAATTACTGTTTTTATTAACATTTAATTCCCAAGTTTTGTTCAAATTGTAAAGGCTTTTTCCAGCACAACACTTTAAAACCTAATAAAAATAACAAAAATGTTTTAAAATAGGAAACTAGTAAGAGCCACAAATAAAGTAATAGAAAATCAAAACACTATTTAACTGCAAGTGAGCCCCACCCCTGCCCAGAATGAGTGGCTTTTGCTTTTTTCCTAAGACTGGGAAAGTCCTAGAAAGTCACCGAATTGTCTTTGCAGACAGAACTTGGACTGGAACTCATAAATCTCCTAGTTTCTAATCTAGTGTTTTTATCTGATACATCAAGCTAGCTCTCCACCTAGAGGATAGAGAAAAATATGCCTATATTACCACATTCTTACTGAATTTCAGAAAACCCTCCTACTTTAAAGGTCAACTCTTGAAGTGGGGGAAAATGTTATTTTTCAATAATAGCAATAGCACTTAGACTTATATACTGCTTCATAGTGCTTTTACAGCCATCACTAAGTGGTTTTACAGAGTCAGTATATTCTCCCCAACAATCTGGCTCTTCATTTTACCCACCTCGGAAGGATGGAAGGTTGAGTCAATCCTGAGCCAGTGAGATTTGAACTGCCAAACTGCAGCTAGCAGTCAGCTGAAGTAGCCTGCAGTACTGCACTCTAACCACTGTGTCACCTCGGCTCTTAAAGTCTATGGGGCCACTTAATAATACGTAGTGATCCCATAATGATTATATATTCAGGCCAATATTGCAAAGGCAGTACACCATTGTGTTCCATAATGTAAAATCTGTGACGATGGTTGCAAAATTCAAGCATACTGTAAATGATCTTTAGGTAAGTAATCTTTATGTAACCTGCCTTCAAGCCATTTATTTAGAAAAAGTTTTTTTTAAAAAAAAATCAATTTTGAGTAGTTGGTGACACAAATATAGAATTAAGATGAAATTTATATCTTGTACTGTTTGTGTATTATTCCAGATGCTCACACAAATATTACCATGATAGCAATAGCACTTAGACTTATATACCGCTTTACAGCTTTCACTAAGCGGTTTACAGAATCAGCATATTGCCCCCAACAATCTATGTCCTCATTTTACCGACTTCAGAACGATGGAAGGCTAAGTCAACCTTGAGCCCATCAGGATCAAATTTCAGGCTGTGGCAGAGTTTGCCTGCATTCTAATCACTGTGCCACCAGTGATCTTAGTCAAACTCTGGACTTTTCAGAAAATTTTGTATGATCTGGAGACTGCTTGAGATTGAAAAAGTAGATATAAATCTCTCTGCCAGTAAACCAGCCTAAGATATTAAAAGACATGACATTTTTTGATATAGACACTCTCGACTGCAAACACTTCATTCAAAAAGGGTGCAACCTCTTTTAAACTAGATAGAGACCATTAACCCAAGAGACACTTCCATTTTACATAGATGGAACTTTAGTTGCTAGCCCTCATCTTTTTCATTACCACAATCAGAAAGTACTTCTGCAATTCTGCTGCCTTACACAATTGGGACATATCTACCCCAAAGCTTTCAAACAGTTCAGAAGCAGATTCTGAATAATGTTGGCTGGTTTGGGGAGCTGAGGAATTTATTTTTAACTCTGCAGTATTTACTGAAATTGGAGCAAAACTGGTTTTTATCTGCAGCAGTGCAGCTGTGCAGTTTATGGCTATCCTTTAAAACATCAAGTCAATCAATACTTTTTCTGACCTCTAAGACTTCAGTATCTTGTTCATGATATCTTGCTATATGCATAGTTTAGCATTAATCTTTCACCAACTAGAACAGTTACTGGAAGGGAAAAAAAAGACATGTTTGCAAAGCAAAATACTCGTGCCATAATATCATTCTCACAGTGGCTTTTAGATGCAGCAGAAGAATGGAACTTACAGCCAACTTCCCTGTCCATTCAACATCCATTCAGTAATCAATAAAAAGACAGATAAGCATGTAAAAAATCATGCAACATTAAATAAATAAAAATAACTGGAGGAGAAACACTGGCAATTTACTCTACACACACATACACACATAATATAACTGAAGGAAATTTTGTTAAGTGTTTTGAAAGCATGTGGTGTGGATATAGCTGTCAGGAGGACGAATTTATCAGTCACTGTTTATTTCAAATCTTGGAGAATAACATCATAGGACCATTGGTTTGATTTTAGATTGTTAAATCTCAATTTGTGTAATCTTTAAAGAGGAATAGGAATAGTGATCTGTTTTTAATCCTGCCCGCTGTCTCTGCTGCAAAAATATCCCATCATGTTTTCCATTCCATTCCTCTGCTGCAGGCTCATTCATTTATCCTTGGGGATCTCTGATAACTTTTAAGTTGTATTTTCCTTAGATCTTTCTCAAATCTTCACGGAGTTTGTTCACCAGATGCAGCTTTCTCTCATTTTTGCATTGGAGAAACAGAGTACTCTATTAGTCTTTATCTATTGCTCAGCTTTTAGAAGTACTGACTCAGTGGAATTTTTGAAAGAAATTATAAAGCTGCTAACTATTGAAAGATGTAAGGGTATAAATAGTTTGTTAAGGACTGCTAGAAGCAGAAGGTCATGGCTTTTACTAGGGAAAAATAACAATATAGAGAATTGTTACAT
This sequence comes from Pantherophis guttatus, assembly GCF_059756535.1. Classification (NCBI taxonomy): domain Eukaryota; kingdom Metazoa; phylum Chordata; class Lepidosauria; order Squamata; family Colubridae; genus Pantherophis; species Pantherophis guttatus. Next base: position 179,381,459 of record NC_142064.1, read on the forward strand.
TTTCTGAATGGATTGAAAAATATTTATTTTTTGTAACAACCATACAGTACAGTGGTTTTCTCTATGTGTGTTCTAATATGAAAGATTCAGAATACTGTTTTAATGCAAACATTATTTTCTATTACCTAAGGGTTTTTTCCCCCCTCAAAGTAATTTTAATATGTAATTCTAGCATTTTAAGTAGACCTACTATATTTCTGCTGCAAAAATCTGGAAAGAAGACTTGGTTGCCTAAAGGAGATACAGATGACCTCTTTGGATCATCTGGTGGATGCTTGGATTTTGAGGGACATAACCCAATGTAATATCTATTTGTGTATGCAGAGAATTATACTATAATTGTGTGCTTGAAAGTGATTCAGCATAAATGATTCATATTTCATTCAAGGACAATCATAGTCCCTTTCTGAAATTCAGAAAAGTCACCCAACTTTTTCAGCATAGAAATAAGTACTCTTGCTTTAAAGAATCTACTCTTAAAGGTGAAGTAACTTAATGCAGAGACATCTTTTTTTCAGGCTGATGAATAAGCCTAAAAAAGAAAGTTGGGCTGCTTTAATGAATACCAGAGAGCACTTCTTTCGAATAATGTTATCAACTACACAGATCTAGTATCTACAAGTGTCATACATGGAAACTCCAAAAACGCTTTATTACAATTGCTGTCTTGCAAAACACTTCTTAGGAGTTACCAACTCATAAATGTGAGTGATATATATGAATGTTATGTGACAAGCTTCATTATGGGTATTATCATGGTACAAAATTGTACTATGACTAAGAAGGAAAGCAAGCTAACATCCTATAGGACAGGGATGACTAACCTTTTTGCCATCGTGTGACAAAAGTGGGGGAGTGTGGAGGGTCACACGCACATGTGCCCACACCCATAATTCAATGCGCCCCGTCCCACCACGCTCCCCTCGCTTTTGGTACGCAATGGCATGGTGGGCTCTGTAGGCTCATTTTTTTGCCCTCCCCAGGCTCCAGAGGCTTTCTTGGAGCCTGGGAAAGGTGAAAACGGCCTTTCCCACCACCTTGGAGACCCTCTGGAGGCCGGAAACGGCCTGTTTGCTGACTTCCAGTGGGCCCAGAAGGCCTGAACATCAGCTGGCCAGCATGCACATGTGCGCTGCAGCTGAGCTAAGGCAACACTCATGTGCCCACTGATATGGCTCCAGATGCCACCTGTGGCATGCATGCCATAAGTTTGTCATCACGGCTATAGGACATGATAATCCAAAACGTTAATTTAGGACAGTCTAAATAACAACTCTGCCAATATTGCTTAACATAGAGGTGGTTTTCTAACATGCCAGTAACTCAGCGAGTATCTCAATATATGTCAGAATAATAACCAACATTTACATCTCTTTCTCCTCAGTTATAGTAACATTTGGATATATCTATACCCTGCTTGCTTTAGATACAAATCTTTTTATTTTTTTATTTTTTTATTTGATTTATATGCCAGAGACTCAGGGCAGCTTACAATGCGTTAAGCCTTCATACTTTTGTATATTTATACAAAGTCAGCTTATTGCCCCCACAAACTGGGTCCTCAATTCACCTACCTTAGAAAGGATGGAAGGCTGAGTCAACCTTGAGCCTGGTGAGATTCAAACTTACAGTAATTGCAGACAGCTGGTGTTAATCACAATGCTATCAGTCTGCTGAGCCACCAGGCCTTTATGAAGTTGAAAACATGCCTACAGTGCATATTGTACATTTTATTTCATAATAATGTCCATATATTTTAAAATAGTATAATAGACACAATTACATAGAACGTGTACATTTCAACCTCAGTCATTATTTGAATTTATCAGTGATAAACATGCTGAATAAGCCTCACCCCTACAGACATTATCCAAATGATGTTGGCCTCTTGTAGAGATCAGCAATGTAGTCCTGATAGTTTTTGCATGTGCAGTTATACTTCGTTGGTTTCCATGTAAACCAGGATCTTGATAATGTGTGTCCTGGCTCATATGGAAGCCAATGTAGATATCACTATGTGCATTAATGTGCCTAGCATCTTCTGAAGATGCTATTAGATGTGCCTAGTATTATTGAAGTTTTTCCAAAAGTGAGCTCCAAATAATCCCACTCTGTAGTAATATTAGCAGGATATGGGTGAGGATTGTCTGTACTCACACCTTGGGAATGGAAATTGGGAATGGTCCAATAATACTATGCCTGACCAAGGTTTTTGCATCTAAGCTTAGAGTATTCTACGCTCAAATCTTTAGCCCCTTGGGCTGATGCTGTTGTTTGATCCAGTTCATCGATTTCTGTAACATCACTGTTCCCAAAGCAAAGGGAAAGAAGGTTGGATTAAGGACCAAGATAGCGATGCAGACTCCCACACATTATCGCATCCACCGTGTACATTTAAATCAAAAGTGCAGATACATAATATAATTAGCTACTACCATATGAACTGTTACCTGGTAACATGTGAAATCAATTTGCTGCATTTGCCAAGACTAAAACATAGTGAAAATTCTCAGCTATTCTTTCCCAGCCATCAGTCATGCACATTCATTAATACCATTAGACTTACCTATGTAGGCTAGAGTACCTTAATGAAAATGTATTTCATTTAAAGGCGACTTGGTAATAGAGATCAAATGGTATAAATCACTTTGGAGAGACATAGCTTAGATACAGGCTAGAAATCTATTCCATTTTATTTGTCTTTTTAATTCCCATGTGTCATCTTGCAGTCAATGTGCAGTTTCAGTGATGCTCAGCTGTGTATTTCCTACCTTCCTGCAGGCGGTGATTCTACAAGTAGACAATTACTGGTGTCAGCAAACATGCGGCAATAGTTCACTGTATTATTAGCTTGTAATTTTTTGTTGTTGTTAAAGAATAATTTGAACTCATTGTTGTGATTGGAGATAAACCATTTCTCAAGTATATAGAGGCAGACTGTCTTGAGTTTAAAGAGGCTTGGGTAAAAATGATTTTCCATGATTCTTTGAATAAACAAATAAAGGTGAAACCAGAGATTACATTTGAATTGGAGAATATCACCTTGTTATTGGAGAGCCTATCATTCCAAATTGCTTAAGGTAATAATTTGATAATTGTGGGTATTCATTTTTTATAACAATTGTGATTTGTTTTCAGAACAACAGTGCACAACAAGAAACACTATGACAGTAGAAAATACGTTGTGAACATCCTTCACACTGTTCATCTTCTCAGGATCCCAATTTATTACCTGATTTCATTTTGTTAAAAACAATTCCCACCTGATGCCATTTTTTCATGGATTTACATGGACATTATAGATTTTACTGTTCTGGATGCATAAGTTGCGGAAGAAAACAGCAAGAAGAGCAATATTTCTGACATTCACCTAGTTTTTTTCTGTTTTTTTAAAAATCCTTTTGTTACTTCCTAAATTTGTTTTATTGGCGGGGGGGGGGATATTTCCCAAAGAAGAAGCAACTGACAGGAAAAAAAGAATAGTGTTGCCAGTTGTAGACTTGGGGTAAGTAAACTATCCACCACATGATCCCTTAGTCTTAGTATGGGATGCAGACCTAGTGAAGAATCATGTGAAGGGGGAAAATGTGAAGAGGAAACCATGTACATGGGGACGTGACATAATGTAGCATCCATACTTTTTGAGTACTTAAGGGAGGATGGACTGTACAGACTATTCTGATAGATTCTGCAGCTGAGTTCTAGGGCTTAAAACTTAAAGCTATTGTCCTGTATAAAGTACAAAGAACCATGAGTTCAGTTCACGGTAGAAGATAGCACTCCATAGATTAATACCTGGCTTTTTGCCTGATGAGTCCTAAATAGGTTGGTATGTGAGAAATTTTGATATTTGAGGTATGAGTTTTCTTTTCATGGTTAGAAGGAAAATAGGAAAACCCACATGATCCCTGAGCTGCTTTTCCAGTTACCATAAAATTTTAGCAATAATTTGTATTCCTATGTTTTATATCCCAATTTTGGCATGGCTATACTTCATAATATTTAAAAAATAATATAGCATATTGTGTATTCAGTCTTTTTATTTTCTATAGTCTTACTGCATTAATTTTAGTTATGCAAATTCTTACGCATTTTCCATTGTACTTTTTCTGCTTGAATGAATATTTCTAATTATAGATCAGTATCTTTTTCATACTTTGGAGCTGATTGGTTTTGGTGTATGATGAGAGTATTATGTTAATATAATAATAGTAATCAAATTTGAATATAAAGGGTAATGGTTGGAACTGAATATAAGTTTGTCCTATATTACTAATATAATTTAATTTCCCTCCTACATCTGGACATGCACAAGCTTTCTTCAGTATAAAAATAATACTCCGTATATTATATTCAGTATAAAATATAATAATCGTTTAAGCTAATACATATTTTAAAAGAATGTCATTCATAAAATAATTAAATTTTAAATTGGCCAAAATTATATCCTACATATTGAAAATTCAAAGTTCTGTGTGTCCAGTGCTGTGATCCTAACTGCTGATAATGGATTATTTGCTCATATTGAATGATATGTTAGGGATATCAGCATAAAAAAGATGCATGCAGTGGATTGGGTGGGGAGCCTTTCTTCCATTTCTGCCATTCATTTAATCTAACACCTTTTGAACCCCCAATAAACCGCTCATAGTACTATCTATTTTGAGGGGCTTTAACATCAATTGATAATTCATAGCACTATACTTTTCCCCTCTGAATGTTTTCCTTGTTCCTATAATAAAAGATAATACTCTCTTTTAAGAAATTTATAAAATAAGCTTGGATATCCAGCTGCCATAGGCCCCAAAGTATATAAAATAGCAGAGTGAATTATTCTGGCCAGCCAATTCAGCCATCTTTATTTAGCTGAAGAACTTCTTTATCATATTGTTATTTTTATCATACTTTACTCCACCATCCCTGCATGTGTGAAATAAATTAATTCTCTAGTCCACTTTTACATGCTGAAGTAGTAATTGTTTACACAGGCCATTTATTTTGAAATGAAATAAAGCTAAAATGAAACATAGATGTCCCTGATTATGCAGAGACTGTTTTCCTCATTTTTATCTAATTTTGGTTTTGAGTTAGCCTCATGATCGTATAAACAAATCAGTGGTTTAAGTTAATTAAAGCTTTCCCAGAATAAATGTATTGTATAAACATGCCCTCAGTGGCAGAAGTGATAATTAATTTAAATTAAATATCTGGAATGTAGATATTTGAGAATGAGACATATTCAAGTATCTGTTTGAAATAAGGACTTCTCAGGACTTTATTATTATTTATTAATGATGTCTCTACCCAAATATACAGAATTATATAATAGATTCTCCTTTACAGATTAAAACCCAATAATTGATACAGCTAATATGAAAAATAATCAACGGTTAGCATATATTTATTAATTATATATTTTATATTAGTCACTTATGTTCATATTTTTTCCTATATCTTCTTTTCACAGTATATAAATATAATACATTTGGTAGTAAATTTTTGAAAGGAAATCTCTTTTATTTAATGTGTTTCTCACCCTTGAATTTTTTAACCAATTGTGTATATGTGTTTTTTGTTCTCTCAAAAGCTACTGAAACTTATTTCAATATCAACTGTCCTATAAAATCGTGTGTGTGTGTGTGTGTGTATGTGTGACTTACATTTTATTTTTTGAGGAAACGCTAGGATTTGATTACTGTTACTAAGATAAAGTGTAGTCTTGCTAGATCCATTTTTCTCAGGGATAATTATCATTGTGATATCCACATAATGCTACACACCATCAGCTACATATTATAAAACAGACCGGAAGAGAAAGCTGGCCTTAACATTTGATGAAGGAATTATATAAATGGCCATGAGAGTTGTCTATGAAAACTTGAAAATATTTCTATTCAGACCTGTTTTTAGGCAGCCTTCTTCCCAAACACAAATATGAATGAACTAGCTGGATGCCTGTGCTTCGCTATGAAACTATGTGTTCGGGCTTGATAAATTGACACTTACAGCCTGAAACGTAATGTAGAATGTGTAACTCCGTAGCATCAGAGTGTGTTAATATAATGCAACTGGCAATTGGAATGGGGCAGAGGGGGGGGCTGGAATAGAATGTCCCAGTCTGCAACATCCATCAGTATTCATCTGGCTAGCATCCTGTCAGTGGGAGAGAGAGTTGAGGGGTGTTTGGAAACTCAAACAGTATTTGCTGTGTGAGCAAGAAGGAGACAGGAAGGAGGCTGGGTGTGGCTTAGCTCAAGTGTTCTGTATTAAAGCTGCTTCCTGCTGTGAAAATAAAACTGAAACTGAAACTCCTTGGCTTGTGTTTTGCATTTGGAACAGATTTCATTTCAGGTGGAGAGGGGGAGTAGAACTCGTTAGCGTCAGAGCATGTTAATAATAAAATAGGAAATACTAATGCTCTGATGGTCATTTCGAAAAATCCTTTCTTAGTGAGCACCTAGAAGCCAAGAGGAACATAACATGGCAAATTTCAATTTTGAAGGCTTTACAGTTCTGGAAATTTTGTGATTAATACGTGAGTGGTTTTTGCTTTTATATATATATATAGATAAGTAAGCATTTTAAGCAATACCCACTTGGCAGATTTTTACAGGTAATTTTCATTTACATTTCAGATGTTTAAACTGGCTCAATTAGGTTGCTATTGCAACAGTTTTATTACAGCAGTTTGAGATAGTGGATGGGCTTTATTGAATGTAGATGTGAATAAAGTCATAGTGAATTTGTGGCTTAGACTGGTATTAAATTAGACAGGTTACATGTTTAACTGCCATACTACAAAGTTCTCAAATGTTACTGACTAAGAAAACCATCAATCATTAGCCTTTTTTAATTAAAAAAAACCACCACAAATTTCACTGTGGTAAAATCCCCAAACATTTTGCACATTATTCCTAAATGCAGTTCACACAGGCAAAACTTTTGGAATGTTATTAGAATAGTTTATCTTTGGCAGGATATTATATGTTCATTGCCTTTGCCATAGAAAAGCTGAAATATGAAGCACACAGTATTCCTAGATAATTTAGGAAATCCTAATGGGCTAGCTTCAAAAAATGAACAGCAATTTTATATGTTTTTCTAACTTTTCAAATTAAAGGAAAATCTAAAGGTATGTTTTATGGAACAGAACAGTTCTTGTCTGTTCCATAAATACCTTATTTGGCCAAGTGTGATTAGACACACAGACTGTAGTAAGTTTATGTAAGCAGTGTCTATACCTTGGTTGAACAATGCATTAATTATTGCTTGTTGGAATATTGAGTCAGACATCTTTTTGTAGTCAATGAAAGCCATGGACAGAGGCATGGTGAAATCGTTGTGCCTTTCAATGACTTGCTGAACAACTTGGATATGATCCATTGTGCTATAGCCACTTCTGAACCCTGCCTACATCTTTGGCTGTGCATCATTTAATGTTCCCAATATTCTTTTTGCTATTATCTTGGTGAAAACCTTGTTGATGACTGAAAGAAGGCTTGTTGAATGATAGTTCTTTAAATCATCATGGGTACCTTTTTGTGTATAAGAATCACTTCAGCATTTTTTCGTGCATTGGGTATTGTATCTTGTCTGAGGTATCTCAAGTATAGTTTTGCTAGTATCTTGTGCAAACTATGACTATCAGCTTTCAGTATTTCAACCATAACACAGTCATTTATTGAAGCGTTGCCATTTTTCATTTTGATTCATTTATGGCTCTTGATACTTTCCTCACTAGGATATCTGGCATTTCCGCTTTCATGGGTGTTGTTACTTTTGAGTGATCTTGATCTTTGTATAGCTCTGAACAGCTATACACACAGAGCTATCTTCATGTTTTAATACAAAAAACCTTCTCTCTTGTATTTATAAGCTTGCATTTGGCTCTATTAATCCCTTTGTTTTCTTCAATTGGCTTTTTCACAAGCTTTTTTTTTTTTTTGCTTTAATTTATATGCCGCCCTTCTCCAGAGACTCAGGGCGGCTTACAATGCGTTAAGCAATAGCCTTCATACTTTTGTATATTTATACAAAGTCAGTTTATTTCCTCCACAATCTGGGTCCACATTTCACCTACCTTTTGAAAGGATAGAAGGCTGAGTCAACCTTGAGCCTGGTGAGATTTGAACTTGCAGTAATTGCAAGCAGCAGATGTTAATAACAGTGCTTTAGTCCACTGTACTATCAGGCTCTACATTAAACTAAGCTTCACATTAAACTGATGTGTTTCTTCTTGGATACATTTTCTTATGGTCTTGCAAAGTTTAATATACCCCAGTTTACTAGTGAAACTTCCGGTATTCTTCCTTGTCTGTCATTTTTATATTAAATCAATAGTTTCATTAGAGATTTTTGACTGTACAAAGTGTTTTCTTAGTGGTGCTATAGATATAGCAGATCCAACGATGTTTTTGACTATTTGTTCATTTTGGTCCATAATGTTCATCTCTTCCAAATCTTGCAATAGAGTGAAGCAATTTGGTAGATTAATTTCAAAATTGCTGTTCTCCTCTAATAGCTTATCATTATTTTTGTTTTTTGTGATGTCTTTATCATTTTTATATGCTTTTTTCAACAGTCTATCTTCACTTTAGCTCGTACCATTTTATGGGCACTTCCAATGTTAAAATGATTAATAATCTACAATTGCAGAATATGGTTTTATCACTTGACATGATGTGGTCAATTCCACTTGTATATTCAGATGGACTCTTCCCTGTCCATTTTCTGCTAGCTTTTTTCTTGTAAAATGAGTTAATGATATAAAGTTCATGTCCTTCAGCAAACTTTACTAGTCTGTTGCCTCTATTATCTCACTTAGCACCTCCATGCGGGCCAGTTGCTTTTTCTCCAGATATTGTTTTTCCTATTCTTGCACTAAAGTCACCATTAGTATTTTGTATCAGCATTTTTCTTTGTCTTGAAGGTGGGCACATCATCATAAAATTCTTTGACCCCATTATCACTATAGCTTATTGTTGTCCCATGAACTTGTATTATTTGAAGCTTGTATTGTTTGTTCAATTGAATGATGCATTAGGCTACTCTGTCTGATATACTTTCAAATTTTACTACAGAGTCTTCCAGCTTTTGGTTGATGAGAAAAATCAACCCTGCCACATCATCCATCTTCTGTACCTCTAGTGTAGAGTAAATGCCGAGTCCTATCAAGTTCAACTAAATGTTTGCCTTTTCATCATCTTTCACATAATCCAATGATATCCCATTACATATTATTGAATTCAGTCAGCAGTTCTTCTAATTGTACATGCATTTTCATTGTACAAATGTTGACCATTCCTATGTCTAAAGTCTAAATGCAGCCTGATTTAACTTGGTGATTCTCAGCACCCTCTGCCTTTGGGCAGATCTTCCTGTTGCTGTGGGTAGTTGCCCTAGTATCAGCGTTCCAGAAAACCCCAACTCCAATTAAAAACTCTGAGGCAACCATTTCCCTAAAGTTCCATTTATTACAGTAGGTATACTGGCACATCTAGGAAAACCCGAATCTGTGAGTTCCATGCTGCCAACTAGAGCCTCTGGGAATCAGGGCTGTTTTTGAGATTATTTTGGCATGTGGAAGAAATAGACCATAATCTTCCATGCTGGTCTAATACAGGTGATCAGTGATAATTTGGGGTATCCATCCACAGCCATACTACTTGGATAAATATTAATAGACATTAGCGCTGGGGAGGAGTTGAAACAATTTATGTCCAGGACGGGAGGGGTCTGCAGATATCTTCTCAGCCCTACTTCTGACCCACACAATATAAGGCCTTCTATGGAAGCAGGCTGGTTGCAGTTATTCTTTCTGCAGTCTTACTTATTTATTGGAGTCTGTACTTGCCCTGTTGGATTCCTATACCAAACCAGACAGTTATAAAAGAAGATATGACAGACTCAATAATCCCTGTATCAACAGCTCCTGGGGCAGTCTGAACTTCCTGAGTTGGTGCATTCTTTGTTGTGCCCTTTTAATGATGATTCTAATGTTATGTGTCCATTTCAAGTCCTGGAAAATAATAGCCAAAATTTAAAGACTCCACTTGGATAGTATACTGTCAAATATGATGAAGTGGTAAAGTAGAAGGGTTCCTCCTAAATGCCATTCTCTACAGTTTTAAGCATATTCAGCTCCAGATTGCTACAACTGCACCATAGGGCCAGTTGTTCAACCTCCTGTCTTTATGCAGATTCATCACCTTCTGAAATGAGAATGAAGCTGTTGTATTGTCTGCAAACTTGAAGTACTTTAACAGAGGGTTCCTTTGAGGTGCAGTCATTGGTTTATAGAGAGAAAAGAGCAATAGAGAGAGCACACAGCCCTGAGGATCACCTATGCTCATTGCCCATATACTAGATGGAATTTTCTCTAGTCTCACCTGTTGTGTCCTATCTGTCAAAAAACTGATTATCCATCTACAAGTATGAGCAGGCACAGTTACTGAATCAATTTAAAGTCAAGAATTTCAAGAATGATGGTATTGAATGCTGAGCTGAAGTCCATAAATGGGTCCATGCATCGGTCCCCGGAGATTCAAGATATGGCAAAATGTAATGTAATGATATATTTACAGCAATGTCTGCCAACCTATTTGCTTGACAAGCAAACTGCAAGGGGTCAATCAGTGGATCTGTGATGACTTTCAAGTGGAACAGCAGTAACCAATTTTTTAAAAAAAAAAATATTACTGAAGCTTTCAGATAGTTGAGAGGCTATTTGAAACAGAATTTCTGGAATTTCTAAAGTCATAGTAACTGTGTAGGTAAATATTCTTTTATCTAAAATACAAAATTTTCATTGAAATGTGAGTTTCACCTGTTCTAGTTCAGAACTCTTTCAGAAACAAAACAAAAATTGACATTTTATTTTCTCAAGTTTTAATTTCAAAAGACAGTTTCTTCTTGACATATTGCCTGTTCATGTTCCGAATTTTCCACAGAACCTGCCCAGGTCTTTAAAATGACATATGTAAGCTTTGCAGTGTCATGGTGCAAGTTTCTTATTACATATGTTATGACATGTATACTGAACATGCGGTGCAATGCCACAAAGGCTATTTCATCATTTGTTGCCCCTTGTTCTCACTAGTTGCTTATATTGTTGTGTCATTGGATTTTAGCAATGACCTTGACTATTGTCAGTCATATGTTTTGTTTCAGAGGTACCGTTTTATGTTTCGAGCAAGATGACCCCTTCACAGATCAAATAACATGTAGTCAAAGCTTGCAGTTGCAATTTATTGCAGTCTGCCCCTGTGGTTTCTCTATTATTTCTGTGACCAGGGAAGTTTACTTTCAAAGCAATGAGCTGGAAAAAAACCCCACACAAAATAAAAACAAACCAGCAGGTTTCCTTCCGCCTTCTATATAGGCTGGTATCTAAGAAAAAAAGGAACGGAAAAACCAAATAGTCGTTTTCTTAATTTTATTCCTGTACCTTGATCTCTAACTGGCTATTTTTTAAAACAGAAAACTTGGAAATCTAAACAAAATTGCTCTCTCTGTAATTGTGTTTTAAGCGGGGATGAAATCCAGCAGGTTCTGACAGGTTCTGGAGAAGCAGTAGCGGAAATTTTGAGCAGTTCAGAGAACCGATAAAGGAAATTTTGAGTAGTTTGGAGAATCAGCAAATACCATCTCTGGCTTGCCCCAGAGTGGGGTGGGTGTTGTGTCAATATCTAACAGTGGGAATGGATATTTTGCAATATTCTTCCCTCAGGAGTGAGAAGAAAATGAAGATTTTGCAGTATCCTTCCTCTGGAGTGGGGTGGGAATGGAGATTTTGCAGTATCATTCCCCTGCTATGCCCACCAAATCACGCCCACAGAACCGGTAGTAAAAAAAAATGGATTTCACCACTGGTTTTAAGTAAGATTTTGTCTGTTTTAGTTACTGTTTGGTGTTATAATTAATGAAAAATGCACAAGCCTACGAATACATATACCTTCCATGTGTAGCTTTTGTATCCTTTTGTAATCTTAATGTGAATCAGTTTTATGATTTTGAACAGCTAAGACACAATATGAACTGAATTTTAGAAAAGGTGAAAAGATTTAATAAAATATAAATAAGACGAAACTCTCTGTATGTCCTATTTATCAAATGGAAATAACTATAAAGGCTATCAGCTGCTGAATTTTTTTTTCTATTGATGTCAAATGCTAAAATGCTACTACAAAGACCAATGGCAACTTTATTTTCCTTCACACAGAGAATCCTTATACCAGCAGAATTTGTTGCCAAAAATACATTAACATGCTTTGATTAGACCTAGATAACATTGGACTGAGAAAAAAAAAAAACTACAAGAATGAGACTATATTTCAAGTCATTCTGATATGCAAAATATGAAACATGGATCAACATTTAAATGAATTTTGCTACATAATACAGCATGCCAATTAAATAGAAACAGGCCAATGTATTGTAATATTCTATCAACTTCCATTAAAACTTTCCAACATTTCAGATATGATAGAAATAAAAAAAAGATACTCCTTTGGAGTACCTCACTGTTTTTGTGTCACCAATTAAGCCTAGATAACAATAAAAAAACCATCTATAGGAAAGTGTATTAACTGTATATCCCACCCTCATGCATGTTAAAGAATTTTCCAGCGAGTTTCTGCTGATTGTTCTCCTATCATAAATGTGTCCATATATTCTACTGCAATTGGACGAAAAGAGCCAGAGGCTGCATTTTTTAAAATGCCTTTCTTCCTCCCTCCACCTTGCAGTGTTTAATATTAGTTTACATTATTTCAGAGCACTGGAGGATTTTCCAGTGTGTATAGCTAGGATCAAAGAAAAAGAGTAGATGATTCCAGTTTATAGTGAGAAAAAGGCAATCAAGCCCTGAGTTCTTTTAATGTAGAGTCCCACAGGGCTCAATCTCTGCCTTGCACTCTGAAACACTGTAAGAAGTCTTGAAAATACTTAAAGAAGTCATCTATCTATTTGAAGTGACATATTAATATGCTGATGAAACTCAGTTATTCATCTTGATTGAAGGCTGGTGGCTATGAAGAAGTGGAACGGATAACACCACTCAGATTGAAAGTTCGCACTTCTAAACTGATGGTCTAAAAACATCTTGGCTCCAGTTGTATTTTGGATATTGCTCTGAGTGGGACTGATCACTCTCTTCCTGAAAGAGTGAGTACATGACTTGGGGTGGGGGAATCTGTGTATTCTACTGATCTCTGCTGAAACAACAGAGAGAAGCAAAACTAAGTCTTTGTCCAGATTGGATTTATATGCCAGTATGGTAGGGTGAGTTGCCCTGAACAATATGAGTGTTACAAAAAGTGGTCTCAAACTCATTTTCCAAAGCACCTGAAGGCAGAACAAGAAACAATGGTAACTAATCAAGAAGAGGATCAGCCTAGAACAGTGATGGTTAACCTTTTTGCCGTCGCGTGCCAAAAGCGGGGGGAGTGTGGGGGGCACGCATGCGTGTGCCCACACCCATAATTCAATGCACCCTGCCGCCCCACGCATGCGTACACAACCCCCCCTGCGCTCCCTCCACTTTTGGCACGCAATGGCACGGTGGGCCCGGTAGGCCCGTTTTTCGCCCTTCCAGGTTCCAGAGGCTTTCTAGGAGCCTGGGGAGGGTGAAAACGGCCTTCCCCACCCTCCTGGAGGACCTCTGGAGGCCATAAACTGCCCATTCCCGAGTTCCGGTGGGCCCAAAAATCAGCTGCCATGCCCATTGATATGGCTTCGCATGCCACCCATGAAGTTGGGCTGAGAGAAAGAATTCTTAGCCCCAAACCACCCAACTGCTTTTCATAAAGACTAGAAGTCGTTGTGTAAATCTGTCTGTAAAGTTCCTATTCTGCTTTCTAACTTCCAACAGCCAATTGAGCCTCTTTCTAGACTGGGATACTATGATAACAAGCCTAAACACTATTTGCTTCAAATCCTGTATGCAAGGCTCTGCTTTTGCAAGTGATTCAGAAATTACTGCTGCTCTAAATTGCGGAATCCAAACTGATAGTGGATAGCAATAGCGATAGCTTTTAAGCCCATAGCTCTTTATAGCACTCTCTGGATAGTTTACAATGTAAGCATTATTTGCATATTGCTCCCAACAATCTGAGTCCCCTTTTACTGACCTTGAATGGATGGAAGTCTGAGTCAAACTAGCCTCTATCAGGATGGTACAACAGGCTGTGGGCAGAGTTTGTTTGCAATACTGCATTTTAACGACTGCCCACCAGGGCTCCTGCACCAGGCATGCTGACTACATTATCTTGCCTATTCTTCAGTTGCTGCAGTATTGGTTGCCAAAAGCGTCCTGAATCTCATTCAAATGGCTGATGTTAACTTATAAAGACTTGATAATGCAGTTCTGGGTTAGTTTAGGAACTCTCTCATCTACAGATTCTATGTTTTATGTGTGATCATCAAAGGGAGAGACTCAGCCTCTAAGAAAAGCACAGACTCAAAGGCAGTGTTGATCATGGCTGCATCTCTTTAGGATACTTTGCCCCAGTGATGTCACTGCCCCTCCGTGCTCCTCTAACACCATCACAGAAGCTGATTCTGATTATCTTGCTTAGGGATCATTTTGAATTCTAGTGAAGATCTTGGTGTAAAATTTCCATTTGGAGTTTTATTTTGTGACCTGGATTTGATAATTTAGGTGTTCTTATGGTGGATGCCTCATGTGATTTTGATATATTTAATTGTAGTTTATTTTTCAGACCATGCAGAATTTTGGGAGCATATAAATATAATAGGAGTTTGAGAAAGTGTATTTTGGATTTTGAAGAATTGTGCATTAGACTCAATTTTGAATTAGACTCAATTTTGAATTTTGAATTAGACTCATACAGATAGTTTTGCGGAAAATGTCTGAAGTAGGGCTCTTTCAAATTAGATGGAATTTGAATTTGTCCAAAGCTTCATTATTTATTAGTGCTTGTTGATATCCTAGCAAGTTATAAATCTTTTAAATAATATTTTAAAAAATGTATATTTATAAGGGCACAGATACATTATTTTGCAAAAATGGATCCTCAACCCTTTTGTATAATGAAAACTCCAGAAGGGTGGGAAGTGAAGAGTTGAACAGAGATATGTTTGTAATTTACAACTTTATGACTGTACTTATTGTGAATTATTTTAGCTGGGCACTCCAATCATAGTGCTTGGGAGAGAATATTGAATTAATATATGACTTAGTGAGTTCAGCACTATTTCTCCTTTTCACCTTGAGAACAGGTATATGTAGAGACTTTTGTTGTGGTAATTAGGTTTGGGTAGGGTTTTATATCCAGGGCATCCTTAGGAAATGCTGATTTTTCAGTTCAGATCCTACTGCATCTGCCATTGTTCACTTCCCATCTATCATCCACTCTTTCATTTTGCCCTTTCTGTGATTTAACACAAAGGAGCCTTTAATGGCTATCATTTGCCATAATACCTTGACTTCTGCACTAATTCTTTAGAATGATTTCAATTTTCTTTTTGAAGCATCTGGTTGATTTGAGCAGCGTAAAAGAACCCAGAAAGAAAGAAAGAAAAAACAATGTATGCATAATTTGTGCTTTAAAAACAAAAAACAAAAACTCACAAATATGTCTGTGTGCACTGCATATGCATGCTCTCACCAGGTCTGCAATAGAATAGCTTCAGGCAAGTTAATTGTTGCTGTTGTGAATAATTGTGTTTATAAGCAATGTGCACTACAGCAAATGAACTTTGCTTATTAAATGAATAGTGAAGGGTGTGGTTATTTATTGCACCTTTTTTGCTTTCTGCAAACTTATTCTCATTTATCCTAACATTTAGCATCTGCCCTACAATTTAGTCCTATATCTGAGCTAATTCTGAATTTTCTACCTTCTGTCTCTGTCACCCCCATCCAACTCTAACCATCTCCCAGCTGGTCTTCATTTTTCCTCTTGCATTTTTCTCTATCTGATTTTGACTGTTATTAGCTGTATTGTAGTCTAACTTTAGCCCACCTCCTGGTAATTCATTGCTTTTTGCCTATGCATTTACAACCTTAGTGTTACTTAATATGGATCATTCTATTTTATTATTGATGTAGATGTCTAGACCCATTCTACTTGGAAAAATGATGTAAAAAAAAATATCCAGCTTTGCAATCATTCTTCCCATTTCTGACCATTGCAGCATCCTGCACTAGTAATTCACAATCAGCACATATTTACAACTTCCAGAGAAAAAGCTTTTTTATACTGCCAACATTTGTAGACTTTTCTAGGGGCTGGTCAGTAGATTAACATCTTTGATCTTCTCTGAAACAAAAGAGAGAAATGCAAGATTGCCTAAGCTGTTTTTCCTTAGAGTTGTTCCTTTTTTCTCATGAAGAGACCGCAGAATTTCTTGGGTGGGAAAGATGAAGGGATCTAATGCAATTACTCCAAGACACAAATGGAGCCTATCAAAGAACACTAAATCTGGACAGTTCTCTGCTAACTACCTTTGAAAATTGCTTATTAATCGCTGCAAAGGAGTTAGACACCTTCAAAGGGACATGGTTGAAATACCTGGTGAGTAACTGCCTTCAAACCTTAATATAAGAAAAATGAAGGTTTACTTTTATAACTTTTAAGAACTTAAAATAAACAGAAAAAAGCAAGACAAACTTTTGGTCACTGCAAGTTTTTTTTAAAAAAATAAAGGAAACATTGTAGTATTGTATTTTAAATATTACAACTTGGATACTATTTTAAAAGAATGAATACACATTTGTTGGAAATAAATTATCATGGCATTTAAAGGTATCTGTCTCACCGGAACTACAAGATGGATAGCAAAAATTCTTATACTTGTTGATACTTGTTTTTCTTTTCTTCCATACATTCAA
Source organism: Pantherophis guttatus (assembly GCF_059756535.1). Classification (NCBI taxonomy): domain Eukaryota; kingdom Metazoa; phylum Chordata; class Lepidosauria; order Squamata; family Colubridae; genus Pantherophis; species Pantherophis guttatus. The sequence goes on from NC_142064.1 coordinate 179,398,314, forward strand.
TCTATTTTGTAAAACCAACAGAAAAAGAATTATTCCCATTACTCTCTGGAGTAATTTCTTTTATTTCCTTCTTAGTTTTTAAAGAACATGGAAGAAAAACATGACAAGTATCAACAACTATAAGAATGGATTACAGACTTTTTTTTTTTTTTTAGAAAAAGGAAGACAAAATGAACTTTTTAAATCATAGGTAAAATGGGATATGTTATTCGGTGTGGTTCTTTTTGTATTTACTGATATTTTGATTGGAGAAATTTAATTTTAATTTAATTTAATTTCCAATTTATATACCGCCCTTCTCCCTGAGGACTCAGGGCGGTGTACAGCCAAGATAAAAAACATAGAATACAAATATTAAGACATTTAAAAATATATATAAATTTTGGCCCAAAAGTTAAGAATCACAGACTAATTAAAAGAATTTAAAAATTTCTTCTTAAGCCAAATGTGACAATGGATTTGTTTACCTGGTATTTAAACTTTTAGCTGTCTAGCTATTTTCTCTAATTGTTTACATCTAAATGCTTAGCAACTAAACTGTGTGATTTCCCCTCCCCCCTCTACTTGTTATGTTAGTCTTTTTTAATATAAGAATGTTGGGATTACTATAGTTTATTTATCTCACAATGATTAGACATAATGGAGGAAGAAAATCCAATTTGTCCAGTACATTCATTTTCGTGCTTCCCTCATGATAACAAATGGTGCTATTAATTATGACGAGTCAGCAGATGCAAAATTCTGTATCCCTCTGCATGTTGCACTTGATATCTTTAGAACTGATATCTTTAGAATTTCTTCATGAATTGTATTAGACATTGGATTCAGAATTCTGTAATATATGCAACAGGGTTTTACGGAAGCTATAAATATGAAACTAGAATCATGTAAGTAGCAAGTGACCTGTAACCTGGAAGTTGTCCTGCTAGTGCATCCTTTTACATGATTTAAATACTAATCCACATATTAACACTTTCAAGATTTCTGTCTTAATATCATTTAACAATTTTATTTCTACACATTAATACTTATGTTCTTTAAATTGGTGTACAGTATTTCTGCTGTGCCACTATCCTTGATTGTGGGACAGTTTTAACTGAATTACATGATGCTGTTCTTTAAGGATTCGATTGGTTATGACCGTAGCTGAACTCCTAATTAATTTAGGCAGATTTTCTTTTGTAGCAGTTTTCCTTAAGGTTATAAATGACTTTTGGTAAAACTGTATGCCCTTATTTTTAATGGATATCAGTACAATTTTTGCTTATATTTTTCTTACACAACTGATGCTAGATTATCAGCTGGTTGTGAAGGTTGAGATGTGTCATACAGTCTCAAAGTTGCTTACTTCTCTAATTACTTCTCCAATATTTTTCTAAGCTAAATAACAAATATATTGTCAAAAAGCCCTGAGTTCCCCATCACTATAAATTCATGTCATCCAGGATAAATATAATCTGTATTCCCAGGACATGTTCCTAACAGTTGAAGTGACGGAAAAATTGCCTTTAAATGCTTTTCAGTACGAGTAGAAAGGCATTTCTTTGTTTTAAATTCCAATTTCCTGGTGTTTTTCTGCTTCATTCTGTTGTCTGAATGTCAACAATTTTCTTTAGTACCAATTTCACATGATTATTTCTTTATACTTGTTAGCTCTTTCTGCCACTCTCTTGTCTTAACTTGACTTGAAGACTGGAGTATTTTCATTAATGACATGTGGTGGCACTTTCTTTTATTATTCACCAGTGGCTTTCTGACAGGGATAGAGGATTGTATTTGGAGTTCCCAAGAAATTGCATTTCCATCTCTGAAAGGAAGAGCTTTGAAACAAGTATAGTTATGGATGTGCCAGCTGACAGCCTCCGACTTTCTTTCAGAAATACACATGATATCAAGCAGAAGCTTTTCAATGTTGTTATTTTAGACTGAAAGTTCATCTTAGCTGTGAAAATGTAAGAGCAAAGCAAAGTAAGATTGTCTTGGCTGAGGAAGACCCATTATTTCAGGTTCATTTATAGAAGCAGAGCACGCGGGCATCCTAAACATGTCTAGTAAGAAAAAAATATTATACAGAGTGGCATGACACCTACACCTAGACAATTGCCTTTTTATTCACAATCTCATTATTCATGGATTCACATATCTGCAGTTGATTAACATTAATCTAAACTCCTTTCCACAGTAATGCATTTTGGGTATCCTTGGCTTTTGGCATGCTGTTTAGAGTCCACTATTTTATACATGTGCAGAAGTATGGATCCAACTTCCATCCACCAATTTCTCAACAGTCCCAGCGGCTTCTTACCATGTATGATCATTCTGTTCCTAACATTACATCATCCACACTCTTCATTTTATACTAATCTGCAGTATGCTTAGAAACGATAAACAAGAAATATGTAATGAAGCAGTTGGCTGAGAGAAGTGGTAAATATTTGAGAATAATAAGCAAAAAAGTGAAGCTGCTGAACTTGTTGACTTGGGAGGATAAGGTGGCATGGCATTATATCACCCATTAATATACTGCTTATTCCATAAATGAAATCAAGTCCAATACATATACAAGTATGGTGTTGGAAATGTCTCAAAAGTATACATAATCATACATGATTATGTATTCCATGTACATAATCCCTACACAACAAGCAAGGAAAATGCTGTAAATAGAGAACTAAACCAATAGAAATCTGCCGAAGGCATAGAAGGCATTATTTTCAGGTCAGCAGGAACTAAACTCGAGCACCACTGCAGCCCTAACAATATTAGATGATAAGAGAAATTGGACTGGGGGATGACTGGTGGGTTGTCCCCGGTTCAGACCGGTTCACAAGAACTGGTAGTAAAACTGGATGTCATCATCAGTTATCTGCGATCCCGTTGCGAACCGGTGGTAAAGGTAAGTAGAACCCACCCCTATGGGAGACTCTGACATAGCACAGGCTGAGATCCATTGGCCAAGTGATTTTGCAAAATAGCAGCCAGAACATGTTTTCAATGCTGATAGATGTATGTCTTCGGCAAACAAGAAAGATTTTGGTTCCAGTTTGCCAAAGTCTTCTACCATGAGGCAAGACAGCAAGGCATTCAGCACTTGGTCATCTTCAAAAAATGACATCAAGACTTTTCATGAGTTTGAGAAGAAAGAAAAGGAATACTCCACTGTTCCCTTGTTTTGATTTTTTTGCTGCAAGTCAGAAATAAAAAGGTGCTAATACAGATAGTGAAGTTTGAAGGAGAAGGAGAAGGAGAAGGAGAAGGAGAAAAAGAAAGAAAAAGAAAAAGAAGCTTTGCTGGGGAGAAAGGTTGGATTTTTAATTATTTAGTACATTGAATACAGTGGTTGGTTGCTCCCGGTTCAAACCAGTTCACAATAACCAGTAGTAAAACCGGCGGAAGGCTCTGCCCACTGACCTGGACATCATGATAGGTGATCTGCGCATGCGCGGTGCAAACCGGTAGTAAAGATAAGTAGAACCCACCCCTGATTGAAGTGTATGCAGAATAGGTTTATGTGAATATAAAGTAGTAAAAGAAAAAAAAAAGAAGACATTTGTAGGAATTAGAGGTGGCCAAGCAGAGAAATTTAGAAAAGCTGACATGAGATCAATGGATCGGACAAAATGGGGGAAAGTGAAGAATGGATTGTGTGGTGACTACTATTAAATCCTAGTCAATCAGGAAAAGGAGTGTAGTCCATGTGAAAGAATGTTGGTAGTGAGAGGATAACCTCACGGCTTAGGGCCTGGTTATTTACGGGACCGCCTACTACCACCAATAGCCTCCCACCGGCCAGTACGCTCTCATAGAGAGGACTCCTCCGGGTGCCGTCAGCCAAACAGTGTCGACTGGTGGCCCCTAGGGAGAGAGCCTTCTCTGTGGGGGCACCTACCATCTGGAATGAGCTCCCCCCGGAGATACAGAGGATCCCGGATCTGCGCTCCTTCCGCCCTGCTGTGAAGACCTTTTTATTCTATCAAGCGGGCTTGGCCTAATCTCTTCCCTTTTTAAATATGTAAATTTTAATCTGTTTTTAAATTATTGGGGTATTTTAATTTATCTGGGCCAAATAATTTAATTTGATTTTATCGGGTTTTTAAATTTTGTGTATTTATGTATTTTATTGTTGGCTGTTCACCGCCCTGAGTCCTTCGGGAGTAGGGCGGTATACAAATCAAATAAACTAAACTAAACTAAACTAACCTCAGCATAGTGGGAAATTAAAGTGCCTAGAAGGCCATTGGGCTGCCCCATGAAGCAAATGGACTGGCAGCTGCCAAGTTAGTTTTTGACAAAGTTGCTACAGTTTCTTTTAGTAAAATGTAAACATTGCTTCTGAATAAGAGCATTACAGGGAGATTGGCCTTGATAACTTAAAGGGCAAGAGTGTCATCCTTGGACATATAGGAGAATTAAGAGAAGAAGGGACAGGGACAGTTTCTTTGCTTTAAGCAAGCTGGGCACTTGCTGATTACCTGGTCCATTGATGAATAAATTCTGCACTTCGTTGCAGATGCTTGACCCTTTTCACCCAGGGTCCCTGCACCACAGTCCCTTCTTCTAATCTTCTCTTCTTTGTTTGTCTCCTGATGATTATCCAATTTGCATGAGTTCTTCCATGCTGGATTCTGAGGAGCTATTGGGGAAGTATATAAGGGAAGAAAGGTTGTAGATACTTTTCCCCTTACTTAACTGCCACAGTAGAGTGTCTATTATTACACAATGTTGATATAGATCTTCCAGGATATTTTGGGTATTTTGCTTTACCAGCTCATTTCTCAGATCTTCAGCCAGCTCATCTCTGAACTGGTCACAGTCAGGGCCAGGTCATTCCACCTTACATTTTGAATGGGCAATTTAATGTTCAAAATATATTATCTTATTGTTCTCTGGCCCTGATTGAGCTTTCAGATCTCTCAACAAGCAGTAATGCATTATTTGAGATTTCTGAAGTGTCCTCTGAAATTATGCAATTAGATCTGGATCATTCCCTTCAATGAACATTGTGGTTTATATAACTGCTGATTCCTTTAGCTGTCTTATCTCAAAAGTCACTTTGGTGTGATCAGTGGGAAACTCCACTGCCCTGCCAGACACATTGAACTATGAATGTCCAAAATTGATCTTGGTGCTCTCTGAAATTCCTCAGCAAGCTCCTATGGGAACCCAGGGCATCAGCTGAACAGCAACTTGTGTCCCAGATGTGTTAATTCAGGGGTGAAATGCTACTAGTTTGAAGCTGTTCGCCTGAACCGGTAGTAATAAAACCTACCGGTTTGGGCGAACAGGTAGTTAAAAAAAAAGGTTCCGGTTCAGAGGAACTGGTATTTCCGACGATTAGCTGTGCCGTGCAATTTATACTAACTAGAAAGCAGGAAATCCTGCTTTCTAGCGAATCTAAATCACATGGCACAGCTGTTCCCCTCATCGTTGTTCTACTTACCTTAGAAAAGGCTTCTTAAGCCTCTTTTTTCAGTGCTGCATGGTAACACCTGCCGTGCGCATGTGCACAAAGTGCATGTGCATGAAGCGCATGTTTGACGTGTACTGCATTTGGCGTGCACCACACGTGTGCACGCAGAGTACTGATAGCGAAGCGAACTGGTAGCAGACCCTGGAGCATTTCATCACTGTGTTAATTGTATCATGGCATTCTACAAATTGGTCACAACTAGCTGTAGGTGTTGCAGCAATGTTGCTGTGAGGTGCTTGTAAATAAAAGAGTTCCCGGTGATTGGAGGCCATTTCTGAAATTCCTCTGATTAAAAAAGAGGAGGAGACTTTCAAGATTTGTTAGCCTTATCAGGAAGAATATAGACAGGAAACACAACCAAATCAGCTAATTGTATTTTATTGTAAGGTTACATTAATAGAATTTGCAAATCTGAAAGTACTTCACTCCCCTCATCTCTTTTTGTCAGCCCAAGAAACCAGGGATGGTCTCCTCTGAACCTCTTGCCCTATCTACATTCCTGCTATGGGCTAAGCTACCTTTTAACTGACCTTTTGTTGTCCTGTGTTCCAAAGTCATTCCCACATACTATTACATCAATTGACTGAAATATCATCAATACACTAATACTACACAGCTTTACATCTTCCTTTCGGCCAAGCTAAAATTGCTGGAGACTGGAACTGCTTTAGTATGATGCCTATGGGATCAAACTGGATGAAGTGAAACCTTAGCTATGTTATTTAGCTCAGAAAGATTATTTTTTGGTTTTGGTTGTAAATCATGAGAAGGGGCACTTTTCCTGAAATAACAGATTTCCTGGACAGATACCTCCTGGAGTCATAGCCTCCACTGGATACACAGGATGTTCAGCTAGTCAACCAAGACCTCTAAGCAATAGTAACTACCTGGTGTTGCCTCTGACTGCAGCACCTCATTTATTGGCAAATGAGAATGGCTATAAAGTATAATACAAGTCCTTGGGCATTACCTAGATTGCCAATCACCTATATATAAAGAACTGCAGGCTTGAAGATGAATCTACTTCCATGGTATCAGTAAATGTGCCCATTATCTTGGTTTTTAGCTTTTCTATTCTATTTTTTTTTTCTGATTTTAATTGTTTTCTAGCACTTTTTACTTTTTATTATATCATAAGTTACCCAAAGTTGCTGTATTAAATTGATAGCATAAAAATTAAATCAATCTGTCCAGCGTTCAGGTGTTCCACACCCAGATCGCTAAGTAGATGTTTCATTGTATATAGAAACTCAGTTGATGTATTGGTTTGCCTGCAGGTGGTTTCTGAGATTCATCTTACATTTCTGATGCAGAATCCCCAAGGAGATGGGGAGAGTAGGGCAGTGAATGACAAATAGAATTAAATACAACATGTTGAATTCAGCAAGATTTCCCCTATTAAGACTTAACTTGCATATAAAACCTTTCTGATAATTTAATATTCAAAGTAATACAAAAATGGTTTCAGATTCAATTACCTGTATTCATTCTATTAAGAAAGAAATTCAGTATAAAGGTAAAAATTCATCTAAAGTACTGCAAATACTATTTCCATTTTCATTTCTGAATCTTGTCTCTATATCTCATAGCTCTCTGCCTCTTCTTCTTTTTGAGCTCTCACCACTGTATTTTGATTTACTCAGTCACACTTGGTTAATATAATTTACTGCTGTATAATGACACAACAAGAAGTCTTGACAGTTACCGGAGGGCAGAATAGCTTGAGTAGTGTCTTCAAAGGAAAAATGGTGCCTTTAAAAATACCACACACACACACACACACACACACACACACACACTTCAGTGCTGATTCAGTTCTTTGCAGTAGTTAGGCTGAACTGAGACTTGATTAGAAAGTAAAAAATTCTGTCCCAAATTCTGCATTTGTATGATATACATATTCAGGAACATCTCTATTTCTATCTCTATCTGTATCTCCTCATTTATTGGAATAGAAAAAGATTAGTTAATGAGCAAAGGCACTGCATAAAGCAGTAAATGGATGGGATGGAAGCAATGATAGTTTGCATGGGAAAAAAAGGTTGGGAGAGGTGAAGTGTGTTGGTATGAAGTAATTTAACTAGTTCTCCCATTATTATCTCATGACTTTATTTTTTTTCCCACCTATTATTTTGCACACCTTTCTTGTGTTTAATGTTACTGACCTTAAAAGACAGTAGAGTTAGGGTCTGCTATCTATTTGTATGTAGAAAATATCAGACAGGATTGTTTCGTATAATAAAGGCAGCCAAATATACTTTTTTTTTTTTTTTTACAAACATTCTTGCAAGGTTATTGAAAATTGTTACAAAGAAGAAGTCAATTTATACAATTTATCTTTCTCTTCTCTTTCTCCTCCATTGTCCAGATCTTTTGAAAATCAAAAAGACTGAGAGGGGATTATAGACCAGAGTGGAGAGGGGATGGGCCCTGAGCCTGGCAGGTTAAGTATTCATATTAGTTGGTGTAAGGATCTCTGTGTCAGGGTTCCAAGTAACAGCCCTAACGAAAGAAAACTCCAAGGCTTGAGTTTCCTCAAAGTTCCATTTTATTAGAGATGTCATATTGGCACATCTGGGAAAACCCAAGTCTGAAAGCTTCCAGGTTTTCCCCATCCAAAGGAAAGTTCAAGTCCCTGCCCAACACCCCCATGTCAATCACATGGTCCAATCAAAGCACCGTCCCAACTGTAGATGCCTCCCAGTTTCAGCCATCCAGGTGCAGGGCAAGATGTCCTTGACTTTCTGAGAAAGGAATGTTATTATGACTATATATCACCCTGGCTCCATACAATCCCGCCTCCCAGTTTTCCACAGTAATAAATGTGGCAGGCCTGAAGATCCAACGAAAAAGATGGCTTCCAGGCCTGACACTCTGTTCAATTTTGGGCAGCTTCCCATACTGAGTGCCCCTTTCTGATTTTACTCCTGAACTTTCTCGTTTAAGGAAACCTATTGAGAAAGAGAAAGAAAAATAACTAAATATCTGTCTTCTATTTATACAGAGCTGGATGGCACTTTTCCACATTTAAAATAATCAGTTCTAGAAAAAAGGATTTATTTTTTTGAGCAGGATTTATTTTTCTATTACCAAAAGATCACACCAGTCCAATAACTATTTTTGTGACTGGTAGTTACCAGATTTAGAAGGATAACCCTAGCAAGCCCTGCAATTTAGAAACATTTATTTTAAAAAAATATATTACTATGCAGTGTCATTAGCATTTATTTAAAATATACCAAGTTGTCTAATCAGCAAGTGCCGTAGAGTCTATACTGAGTGAATACAAGAAGATGACTTTGAATCTGCTTAATGCGTCTCGGTGGAATATCCCTGAATATAAACGATGCCATACTAATATAGCAGGTACTTTGTTCTCCTTTGTTATTAAAAGTTTTCAATGAACGATATTTCTGTGCAAAATATAGACTCCAAGAATAACCTGTGCTAGTTTATTTTTTCTATATACAAAAAAAAGAAAAAGAAACCACTTCATACAGATTGATCTCATGGGATCTTTTAGCAGGAATAGCAGGTGCAGCTGTGCATTTGAGGACTGTCCCCATAGGAGAGACTCATAAAAATAAACCTGGAGTATTTAACTAATGGTGTTAAAGAACAAATGTGCTGCTGAATGAACAACAAATGAGTAGAGAGTTCAACATTTTGGCTTTTGCTTTCAAATACATGGACAACAATTTATAAATGAGGGTACTCATTTGTAACACAATGTAAAAACATGGAAACTCAAGAGACATATATATCTGTTATTTCAAGTATTATTGGAAGATATTTGATGAAGTATCCACAGCAGAATTAAAGCCAATCATTTTTTTCTGTATTTATAATATACTTTTTGAATTAAGATTTGAAGAAAATTATAACAATAACCACACATATAAGCAAGTATTTTATGATTAACATTTTGCCGCCTCCTCAGTCCTCATCTCCTATCTAATTGTCTGTGGCTGACTTTTGACTGTTCTTGGTTACAAAAAAAAACAACCCACCAAAACCCACAGATGGTAGACGTTTGGTTCCTTTTACTATGGACCTATGCAACATCTATGTAAACACTGTGGGTCATCAAATTCTACATGTAGCAGTTGGAAACACTGTGCAACCATTTACAATGTTGTGTAAGAACTGTGCTACAAAACTTCAGGGAAGGAAGAAGGTGGTTGTGGTGTATTTTTCATGAATAGCCTCACTATCATAATGCCCCAGCTGTATATAGGAGAAGCCTTGAGCTTCCAGGACACTATTTAGATACCATCAACTCTATTACTTCTTTTGTTAACTTTTTATTAAACATGCTTATGAATTAAGATTGAATCTTCCATAATTTTGTATCCCAAAAGCTTTGGTTCATTGGTTTCGGACAATGTAAATAATAGTAATTTTATTTCTCTAGTTAATAATGTGGGACTGGTTTTATGGAGAATAGGAGTCACAGAGGTTTTTTTTTAATGATTTAATTGTTACTTAAACAATTATCCACCATCTCCCTCATCATAGTAGAGCAGGGGTTGGCAACTGTGGCCCTTTTACAACCTGTGGACTTCAACTATCAGAATTCCTGCGCCAGCTTGGCTGTCTCAGGAATTCTGGGAGTTGAAGTCCACAGATTGTAAAAGGGCCACAGTTGCCCACCCCTGTAATAGAGCAGTAGAATCATTTATCAGTTAATGTAGAACGCTTCACTATACAGATTCTGATCAAAGTCATGTTGAAGTGTGTGTGGCGGTAAAGTATCCCTGTTCAGTACAGTGGATACATTGGGTTAATCTTGGGGAACAGTCCCTCTGCATAAGTAAATTGTGCTATTACACATAATAAATTTAATACTGAAGCACGAATTCTGCAGGACAGACACAACAAACGGGAGGAGGGGAAAGAATGGTGGGTCATTGTTTTTATTAGGTAACATTTGAAAAACTTCCTCTTTATTGTGCACAAGATGCCACAGTCAACATATGGGTGATTCTCATTAAAGAGAAAGACTCTTGTTTGAAGTAAGCCTCAAAGAAGGAAAAGCAGTATATCCTTTGACTTTGAAAATTGACTGTGCTATTGTGGTTAAAAAGGAAGTAATAAAGTAAAATTAGAACAGCCATCAGTTTAATAAATTTAGTGAAAGTGCAACTGCCAAACTCACAGTGCTGCTAAAAGGAGGAAGAGCTAGCAGGCTGATTAAGTAACCTGCATTTAAATAATCCTTCTGTCATTTATTAGGCAAAGAACTTTTAATTTGTAGTTTACCTGCTGAGGGGAAGAAGATCAGATTTGACAATGGTTTTTCCATTAATTGGAAAATTACAGAAACAAGTTGCTTGTGGCATCTGGAGGAATATTTAAGAAATCAGATATTTAAACAAAGGCTATTCCATAACTTGTTCAATATCAAAAGAAAATGCGTGTTCATATATCAAGTAGTAAGAAAACATGTCCTTTATCTCCTTGAAATTATTCCATAATTTCATCTCTATGGAAAACCCAAGCAGAGATACTATATGACTTGCATTTTGTATCAAAGCAAAGTATTAAGTCTCTAATCACCTGACAGTCTAATTTATGCTGAAAAATTATTGTGTCTCCCAAGTACTAAACAGATGCAACCCTGCTTAGCTTTTGATCCCTGAAAGGATTGGCTAGGTACTATCACCACAGGGAAAGATAGTCTGTTTCTGGTAATTGTTGGGATTCCATTTAGCAGCTGTCCAGATAGCTGGCAACACCTACGTGATTTTTATTTTGTAGGAGCTGAATAAGGACTATCCTCTCTATGAAATATCATTGTTGTAATGGTTATAAATCCCAGTGTCAACCCCCACCCATGAAAGTTGTTGTGGAATGTCTGCCTAGTGTCTATGTTACTAATAGCACATTATGACTTAAAAATCATAGGTATTTTAAAAATGGATTTTGTTGTTAATTTTTATTTCACCTGAATTCATTTTCTTTGTTTCGCTGCTGCTTTTAATTTTTTGCATTATGATGCTATGTTTTTATTCCACTTTAATATATTTTAAATTGGCTTATATTTTTATGCACTAATTAATACCTGGCCTAATAGACACACAAGGGTTGGGGAGGTACACTGGGAAAAGCTTTTCTTCAGGGACATTTATACTCTGGTGAGAAAGGTAGAAGATTTCATTGCAAAAGAAGAGAACTGTTGACACAAATGATAAGAGGAAAAAATGTGTGTGTGTGCGTGCGTGCGTATGTGTGACAGGCAGGCTACTACAGAACCAGCTTTGCCCCATCACATCAGCCTAATTCCATTGTTCAGGCAGATAAGCCATGCTACAGACCTCATCAATCAAAGGATTTCAACTGGCAGTGTCAAGGAAGATGGCCTTCTCTTCTACTGGCCCTGCTTTGTGGAACATCTTGCCCTCAGAGTTGAGGAAACCCCCCCCCCCCAATCTCTTTGCTTCTTGCAAAGGGGTCAAAACCTGACTGTGTGTGTAGCTTTGTGTGGGGACACAGGAGCCCACACAGCCATGGGCCTGATTGTTCCCATGAGAACCCATTCACCTGTATTAACAATTCCTAATCTCTCCATTTTGGAACTCTCTACTTTTTTGCAATTTTATGATGTTGTTTTATATTTTTTAGAATTTTTTATTTGAATTATTCAGTTTTTAATGTTTTATTGCATTAATTAAAATATACACTGCCATATCCAGTTCTCAAAGATTGCCTGGACAAGTCCCTGCAGTTTTCTTGACAATATTTTAGAAATGGTTTTTGCCATGTCTTCCATCGTAGGACTGAGAGAGATCCAAGGTTGATCCAAGATTACCTAGCTAACTAATGCCCAAGGTAGGACTAAAACACATTGTCTTTTGCTTTCTAGAATGATGTCTTAACCACTATACTACCACAGCTCTCTACAAATGATATTTTTCATTATCATTACTTACATGATAATGATTGGACCATTATGATAAAAACACCACCTTGTTTTTTTTCATACCAGTATTTCCTACCTTTGTCTCTTTTATCTCTTCATTTTATTCCTTTTCTCAGATTACCCCTCTTCCCTTCTGTCTATGGAGATTCTCAGTCCTCCAGGTCTTAGTTATCCCAAATATGTTTTTTCAAGAGGCAACTGGACTTGTTTCACCTCTCTTTCACTTTTGAAATGAAACATTTTTTTTAAAAAAAACAAGAAAGTCTAGTTGCCTCTTGAAAAAGGACGTTTGGGGCCTCTTCCCTTCTTTTTCCCTGTCTCTTTTATTCCTTATTTCCCAAGTCCATTTTATTTCCTTTTTCTTAACTTGGTTTTAAATTTATATTTCCTTAAGACTGTTTCAATTTTGGCCCCATTGACTTGTCTTGTTTCTCAAATCAGTCCTCCTCTTGTTCATTTCTGATGGGTTGACCTAAAATAAAGGTTGGCAGTTGGTGGATCTGGGTTTATGAATGTATCTTGAGATAATTTATTGAAGACTGATCATGATATCCCTTGTCAGAAATAATGCCCCCAAAATAAAATTATACTTTTACCTACTCTCTTAATTATAACTATAACAAGTTGTATAACTTGGTGTCCTGGAACAGAGTATGATTCTAACTATAACTGTGGGGTACAGAAATAAATCTGTGCACTTTCCATTTTTTAATTGGATTAAACAAAAAAGATCTTTGACCAATTGTGGTATTCTGAACAAATGTGGTCCACAGGTCTGAAGTCAACCTATCATGTACGCAAAAAAATTAAGTATGAGATGAGAGTTTCTATATTCTTTGTATATTTAATATTATTATAGTAATAGATATGGATTATTTTTTAAAAAAAAATATTTTGGAAAAAGGTTATCCTTTTAGTAATTTTTTTTAGGAAGCATGGATTTATCTAGCTTAATATATGATACCAAATACACTAGGGCGTATTTTGGACTGCCTATTTCTCTTCTGTGTTCAGAGTCTCTCAATTGAAAGTTGCAAATATTCAAGATGTTGCCAAAGGAAGAATAAACAGGAAAGGGGCAAAAAATGGTTAGGATCCCAGCATAATAACATTTCTACAGTAGCTTAACTGTCAAAGAATGACTATAATGTGTAAATTTCAGCTATACACATGCCAATAACATGCAAAGTTATATATTATTTCTTGTTGTTTATTCTGTTACACGTAAAATGGATGGACCTATACAAATAAATAATTTTCTTTCTTAAAAGAAAAGTTTTTATTTTATGATCAAACAAGTATACAATGTAAGCAATCATTCGAACTATCATCAAAAAACAATTTTTTTTAATCCATAATCCATCTCTAAACTCAATCTTCAACCCCTCCTCACCCCCCCCACCCCCGACTTCCCAGAACAAAAACAGGGCATAGATTTCACCAAACATTCGCTAAAATAAACTAGCTAACTGCAAGATTTAATAGCTCCCAAGACCCCTTAACTCCCCTTTTACAATTTCATCAACCTCCCTTTTTATAGACTCAAAGTAGCAAATAATCCAATAACTCTAAGAGTTTTAAAACCATTAACAAATATTAAGCATTCAAACCTTAAAAATTCTCTTAATATATCAATAAGGTATTCAATTCATTTACAAAAACATTTCCCCCCTCCTACTTTTCTCAAAATTCAGATATTTTGAAATCTTATAACAAAAAATAAGCCTTAAATATTCAATAGTTACATTTTCCCCTTCGTTGTTCCTCCCTCCAACTTTTAAAATTTTAAAACATAAACATCAGCGTTTTAATTAATCATTAATACATAAACTAGAAAACCAAAAAAGATTAATCTTACATTCTTACTCTCAAATATTTTAAAAATCTTAAAACGAAAAATAAACCTTAATTAATCATAATCTGTACGTTTACCCCCTCAGTCTTTTTTCTTCCCTCCAACTTTTAACTCCTAAAACATAATCATTTTTAGCCATTATCATTATTTAAGTTTCTACATTTAAAAAAAAATAATAATAATCATTTTAATTAACCATTAATGCATCATATTTAAAAATCAATATTTAAATTTATATTTTCCCCCTCAGTAGTTATAACACCTAAAACATAATCATTTTTAACCATTAATAGAACAACTGCAAAACCAAAAAGAAAGGTTAATCTTCCATTCTTGCTTTCTTTTTATATTTTTCCAGTCTTTCTGCATCCCTCCTACTTCTATTTTGAGGTTTTTAATTTTAATTTGAGGTTGATGTAACTGCAAAGATTGTCCCCTTTTTGAGAAAATTTCCTCTGATTTAGAGCCCCCATATCGCCTCTTCTTGCTTATATAATTCAGTTTATTCCTTCGTCTGTAAAACCAAAGATTGTCAAGAGTTTGTGAAAAAAAGTTCAGTTGTTTCTTTTCTATTAAATATATAAATACCACTGGCAAATCTCCTTCATCTTCTGAAACTTCGGAAGTCTGGTCATTTACTACTTTCTTCCAAACCAAGTCGTAATTTTGAAAGATTCTATCAATTTTTTCAAAAAGAAAATAAACTTGAAAATTCTTGAGAAGATTCTTCCACCTTCTCTGCTTCAATCAAAATGTCTCCTGGATTGTCATCATGCTCCGTACTTGCTTTTGTCTCCTCAATCATTTCTGTTGTTATCCCTTTGAGAATTGCTATTTGATTACTTATAGCTGCAGTATGATTATTCATGGCTTCTTTTATAAATTCTGTAAATTCTGCATCAAAATCCTTGTAGTTCTGTAAATCAGACAACTGTTTCATTTCTGACACCTCCAAATAGCTTCCAGCACTTTCAAAATCTCCTTTCTTGGAAGCCATTTTATTTTAAAAAGATTTTCTTTCTTCCCACAACCATAAAGACATAAAGTCACAGCCATCCTCTTGAGCAACTTTCAGCAATTTCTTTATAAATCACCAAACGAGATAATCTTTTCCCAAACAGCTCTTTAAAATCTAATCCAGCAACTTAAAGCCAGTCTCTGAGCACGAGTCTATTAGCAGACACTTTCCTTTCTAGCTTTCACTTTTAAAATTGCAACAAAAAAACGCCATCTTTACTTCCAGCTCAGAAAATCCAATTAGAAACATTGTATCCCCGGAGTTAAGCATTATACTTGCAAAAAGCTTGTCCTCCTGCTTCCGTTCCGCCTGCTTTTTTGAAATCATTTAATCTTTTGTTTGACAGCAGAAATTGGACGCGATGCCTAGCTCTGTAAAAAACAGAGTCCCCCCGGATCCGGAGCTTCAGTGGGCTGAACGGGGAGCTCTCGCCCTCCGAACCCCTGAAATTAATCCAGGGGTTTTCGGGGAGCTCTACCCTCACCCACCAGCTCTCCTCCCCTTCTTTTCCCGAAGGGGAGATTTTCAAGCCGTTTGACAGCTGATTAGCGCTGTCAGAACGGCTCAACGGGATCGCGGGGGTGGCGGTCTAAAAAGACCGTCCATGGCACCGCGGAGCCAACCCGGAAGTCCATAATTTTCTAAACACCTTGAGAAGATATCAATAAGATGTTTTAGCAACAGTTTTTTACGGGAGATAAGCCATTGTTAAATAATTGTTAAATGAGAATAATAATATAAAGGGATATAATAAATTGTCAAATAAGAGAAATTAAATAACCTGTAAATTTTGGATATGGGATTAAACACAAAAGAATTGTAATTGATCGATACACTTTCTGTAATTGCAATGGATGATGGTTATTTTATATTTTGTTTTGTTTAAAAAATAAAAAAAAAATAAAAAAGATGTTTTAGCAGTTTTATTGGATTGCGCCTTTTTGTGATGCATGCATTCTTATATAGCCATAAAGTTAATGGCTATATAAAAATTTCCATTTTCATAAAGAATGGGAAAATACTATTTCATTATTAAAATTAATATTCAGCTTTACAAGATAGTTATTACACACTAATTGAGAGTCAATTAATTCAGATTTTCTTATTTTCCTTATTGTTGCTTTTTCAAGTTCACATAATTGATTAACAGTAATTCAAAATATAATTCCAGTTTGTATTAGAATGCTGTATTGTGATATTGTAGAATATCACATTTCTTTCAATGCCCAAAATATGCCATATTTGAACATACATATAAGCTTTGTTAGGCTTGGTAGCTTAATTCTGTTTTATTGAATCTCCAAACATAAAACTAGCCTAACCAGCTTTGGTGTATCTCATGTTATCTTAATTATGTTTATCAATGGTATTTACCTCATTAGCTTTGTCAGTATACTGATGCATTTAATAGTTCTCAGCATAATTTGCAATTACACATTTCTTTAGTGTCCCGAGAATACAAATGGTATTTCTTTCTAAATTTATCTATGGAACAGAGTTTTCTGTTATTATTTTTGTGCTATAAGCAGCGAGCAGCAAAATATTCAGGAAATAAATTAACAGTTGTATTGTCCCAACATGCTTGAGGCTAGCCGGAGGATCATGCTGTTCTTAAGAATAGTGGCTTGATTCCCACATTATCTGTTGAGCTGTGAAATACAAGGCACTATGGCTATCAAATACCTTAATTTTCAAAGGACGGTGGGAATAGGCAGAACATGGGGAAGATACAAGAATTATTGCTTTTGCAAATTGCTAGGCATCAACCAACTGAGTCTTTTTGTGTTCTTTTGAATACTGAGCATACCAGCCATGGGGAACCTTATATTGAGATGATCCATATTTACTTAGAGAATTTTATTCTAATCCTGAAACTTGCTGTGCAACCAAATAAGGATTCAGGTATAAGCGTATCAGTTGGATAGTACTGACGGCATAATTAAACATTATATTATGTCTAGTTTACAGTAATCCTAAAATATACCAGCATAAATATTTGAATAAAGTAGTTAAGGAAGATAAAAATAAAAGAGAAATGTAAGGATATCTTTACATGCTCAGTAAAACATCTGGCCCATTGCTATTGTTACTTTCATTGTTAGACTTACTTTACTTCTATTGAGCTGGCATATTTTATGACTAAATATACTTGATATGGCCCATGGGCTAATCAATAAAGTAAACTAACTGACTAACTGACTAAATATGCAATGGACATTTCATAATTATCAAAATAGTCATACTGACTGAATTTTTATGCGCTTAGACATGCCTTATTTAATTATGGATTATTAAATAAACCAAGATTGTCTGGCTTTTTACGTGTACTAGCACATAAATAATTATGTATGAATAATGAGGGTCCTTGGTCCCCTCTGAGCTTGGTGTTTCATTTACCCAGACTAATTTGTGATGATGATACGTAGTTTGGATAATGAAATGTTTGCAGGAAAACTACTGCACTCAGAGAGCACCCAAGACCCCCTATTTCAACTATGATTTAATAATTGATTTTTGATTTACACAACATACTTAGATCGGAATCACAAAATAAGGACTTGGTGAAGTTTAGGTGCTTGAGCAGTGTGAATATCTTTGTATAATTGGGAGTTCGTGATACTTCATACTATGTGCAGATGTGAGTTTAGAGTGTCAGCTTTCCAGCCATGACTTTGTCCAAGTTGTATATCCCTAGGCATAGAGTATGACTGTAAAATCAATGACACGGTGATGTTACTGGTTTTTTAATTCTCAGTCATTTTGTTGTCTGAGGTGAGCAACCTGTGTCATTCCTAAATACCTCCAAACATACTTCATTATTACCCATGCATTTTAGGGATATTGACAGTTGTAGCTCCCCAACATATGGAGCTTGGCATCCAATGTTGGAATCATGAATCAGCTCAGTCATCTTGGGCTATCATTCCATGTTCCTTTTTTTTTTTTTTAAAGAATAAGGAGTATTTTTTTTATATACTTCTGCAAAGTATATAAACTTTGACTCCATTTAGCCTGCTGATAATTGTGCTTCAGTGTGAAAACATAACCAATTGCACTCAAAACCAGGCTACTCGACATACGGAAATTCTAGAATGCAATCCAACCATGGGGAAATTAAGCAAGTACTTAAGTCTACTGTTAAAAATTATGGGTCTTGGAAGTTGGTATTAGTTTCTTTATATGGGTCTCTGTTCGGAGAAATAGTCTCATCAGTGAATGAAGGATTGTAAGAGAGACTTTAAGCTTCCTACTCAGTGGCACTATTTTTTACTGTGTCTTCTGTGAATTGCATCTTTTGTGAATTATATTGTCATTTCTATTCTGCTTTAGTTCTGACCCAATTTCAAAACATTCAGCTAGAAATGGTTCATTAAGTTTATAGTGATACTGCAAGACAATCAAAATCCCATTGCCATGGGATTTTTCTCTGTATTTTTTCAGCGAAAGGGAATATTTATTCATCAACTTGCATTTAAAAACCAGATGGTTTTTTTTTAAAGGATTTACAGCCTGATATCAATTTTTGACTAACCTTCATTTTCACTTATATTAGAGCAGGTGTTCAGTATTACATAATTTGTTTTATACTTCCTTGTCGACCTTTTCCTTCAGCCTAGCCAATCTATCGTTACCATTATTTTAAAACCTGTCATATATACAGAACTACCTGTCAGCTCCATAACAACAAAAAATAGTCAGTTATCTCCTGATTAAGGGTCAAACTAAAGGAATACTAATAAGACACTTAAAGAAGCAAGCTTAACCTTGTTATATCTTTTTTAAGGAAGTAATGAGACACTAAGCTAAAGTATGCTCTAGGTTTTGAATGGAATTATTCTGTTAAAAATACCTAGCTTTCAAATTTGCAGTACTTTTGAGAACAAAACCAATTTTACTCCATACATTAAGCATCAGATCTTCTACGGGAGATATTAAAAGCTGTTATAAGAAGCTGCCAGAACCAAAATGTGGGGGCAAAAACACCTGTTAGGTAAAATGTAGTTCAAAGATATGTGGAAATACTTTTCTATTCATAAATGCAATCAGAATCTTTTTTTTTTTTTGCAAAGTTGTAATATTAGTATGCATAACAATTTTCCCTAGAATTAGACCCAAGAGAAACATCCCTTGGAGAACTTAGAAGAATTCTGATTTGTAAGATGCACATTTTTCAAGGGAAGGACCTGTGATTGTTTGTTTTCTCCAGCTTGGCCCAAAGTGCAAATCCATACAGCTACCAACTTGCAGCAGAGGTTTGATACCTGATTTGGTTTTTGTACATGGATGATTGTGACATGATATGGGTTGTCAACATCAGTCATTTGTTATAGAAAATCACTTCCTCGTGTCCTTGGATTTCTTATAACTTGCTGCATAGAGGAAGGGCCTTATTCAGTTGAACCATCCGAATGAAACCGAGTGAGGTTTTAAAGGGAATTTATAAATATTCCCAAAACTTTGGTGCACTGTTTGAAGCCTTAATCATAGCTTGGCATGGGCATTTGACAAGGCCTTGAATTATGCAGACTATGTGATAATGGATCCCATAGAAAATAGCAATAGCACTTAGACTTATAGTATAGTTTATTGAATAGCCCGAAAGCCTTTTCAAACAAAACAGAAGAGAAAAAGGGAAAAAGATAAAACAGTTACAAAAATAGCAATCTAAAAATATATGATATTACCATATTTACCATATCAAATGGTATATCATAAAATATATGATATTACCATGATTTACCATATCAAATTTCAATAGCTAAGTTGCCAAGACTAGAAGACTAGATAACCCAAATAGGATAGCTCCTCTCTAACTGAGCTCATCTTTCTTACAATCGATAAAATTTTCCTTGATATAACTGGCTCGTATTGCCGTCAACCTTTTAAGGTATCGAGTGATCACTTAGACTTATATAGACTTATATAGCATTCCATAGTGGTTTATAGCACTCTCTAAGGGGTGTCAAACTGGATTTCATTGAGGGCTGCATCAGGGTTGTGTTTAAACTCAGGGGGCTAGGGTGGGTGTGGCCATGGTGGGTGTGGCCAGTTCAACATGACTCGTGTTGGGGGCATCTGTGGTAGATAAATTGCTCTACCAATGAAAATGGTAGAGCTCTGTTTTTGGCTGCGACTACCTCCTGCAACCTTCTCCCAGCAAAAATGGAGCTTGGGGGTGACATGCATGGCCCTCCTGAGCTCCGTTTTCACTGGCAGAGGCACTGTGGGCCAGTTCTATACTGGTCCCGGGGTGGGGGGGCATGGGCCAGATCTAAGCACCACATGGGCCTTGAAGTTGGCACCTCTGCTCTAAGCGGTTTACAGAGTCAGAATATTATCCCCAACAATCTAGGTCTTCATTTTACTAACCTTGGAAGGATGGAAGGCTGCGTCAATCAGCCAGTCAGGATTGAACTCCTGGCTTGGGCAGAGTTTGCCTGTTCTATTGCATTTTAACTCCTGGTTTATAGAGGAGATCAGGGGATATGTAATGATTCATAAGACACCTAGAGTGCTACTAAAAAAAAAAAAAAAGAGCAAATACAACTGGGCAAAAATGAAAACCTTTATTAGAACTTACCTTGCTTCCCTGATTTTATTGTGTCTGGTCCTGTTTCAGGTGACAACATCACTTCTCAATAAAGAATAGCTGGGGGATAGTTCCAGGGCTGCTGTAAGAAATGTTCAACACAAAGGGTTTTTCTCAGAACTGTATTCTTTCTGGGTCAATACTGCGAAAGCACCTGAATGATCTGAGCTCAGCTCAGCTCAGTTCAGTCATCTGGGAAGGGTTTGAAGAGTCAGTCCTGAAAAAGTGGACAGGGGCCTCGTTGCTGTGAGTTCTGCCCTCTGTGTTCTGAATCTATGTTTGTTCTGGATGTTTAAGACAGAATTAACACACACACATACACACATAATTTTTTCTGAAACTTTTAGACAAGATTAAAACTAACACAAAAAGTAGACCATGAGATAGCTACAAAAGACAAATATTGTCTTTCCACCCCAGTCTCTCTAAAAAAAGGTTGGTTAGATGTTTAAAATAAATATTGTAAACTCCAGCAACAACACCAAAACCCAGAACATTTTATAGCTTTATTTATAGCCTGATGGATGAAGGCTTAATTAAAAAATATCACATAGAGACATATACAGAAATGATTAGGCATGACGCAGGAAACACCAAAAATACCCTGAAATTAAATCTGCTTCCATTTTCCTCAATTTGCTAGCTTCTTGGAAATTCCATTTTTAATCAGTGGCTATAAAAAGCAATCCTTACCACTTTTGGATTTATCAGTTTTACTGAGTATTTAAAATAGGTTGTTTAAAATAGCATTGTTGTTTAGAATCAAGGTCAATTTACTTAATAATACTATTAATAATAATAATTCAAAAATATTATTTATTTATTAAATAATTTATTTAATAAATAAATAAATATTTTTATTTTATAATTTATTTTATATTTTTATTTAAATATTTATTTATTTATTTAATATTTATTATTTATAAAATAATGGATTTCTCTTGTGCTCAAGAAGGAAGGGGATGGGATAAGCTGACTCTGCACATGACCCAGAGCCATTTCTCACTCAGGAGAATGGAATATGTATTATGTATCTGTGGTGGCAGTTTGTGTAGGCTAGAGCATGAAATTTGTAACCCTGGAGTAAGGTTGAAAACCAGAATTTCTCAGCTCAGACTACAGTTTTGTCAGGTGCCAACAATCACCCAATTTCAAAGTAGAAACGTACAAGAGACAATGTCTGTAGAAGCATGGAAAGAATGAGAAGTGCCAGAATTAAATAACAGTGGTATAAGAAGAGACTGTGTTAAGTGGTTTATGCTGAAATGCAGTAAACACTCTTATCTAGCCATGCCATATTGTGTGTTTCAGAATCTTCAGCACAGCCAAAGAGTCTACTCTATATATGCCATGTTGTCTGTGTGAGACTCTTCTTCTCTATTCTTTCTAGCTAAAATTCTAACATTATCCATCCAAACACAAAAACAAAACATGACAATATATAAAAATAACATTCTTAATATCAAATAGTGAATCTGGCTGTTTTGCAGATGTTGACTACCTGGTTTTCCTAGACAGAATGTGGAATAGAAATGCAATAAATGAAATTAATATAACAAATAATTGATGTAGACTGACATTTCCATCTTAATGTATTCCACAAATTTAATATAGTAATATAATGCCACAAATCAGTCTCCCCCATGTGTATTGGGGTCATTTTTAATTGAGTCCTTCTCAATTTACTTCTAGACTTCATTGCAACATGTGATAACGGTATTTAGCTGTTTTATCATTTTTGTTTCATACTTGTAAGAAATAAATTATTAGGGTTTTCTTTTTGACAGTCTGACTGTTTTTAGGTACATGAGAAATAATGTTTACATGATGTTCTCTAGTGAACAGATTACATTTACTTTTCATTCCAAACTGAGTCTTTTTTAGTCATGAATAACATATGGATTTGTGAAGATTGAGTTTAACTAGTTTCATCCAGCTCTAGTCTATTACCCACACACTGGGATGAAAACTTCTAAAATGAATATTTATAATCTCAAGAGAAATGTTCATTCTCTTTATCAATGGGGTGCTTTGCCATACCTACTGTGTACCTACACTCTTTTTTGACTGATGAATATGCATGTGCAAATACATATGCTGATCAAGTCATAGCACCCTGAACAAATGCTTTCACTGAATATGTCTTAGTTTAGACATAGCATAATAACATATTTATAGACAGATTAAATTAATTGAAAAGCATGGATGAAAATCTTGGGGGTCTTTTATAGTCAATCATGCTGGGTATCTGACACCTTAAAATAAGTAAGTAGATAAAAATGCTGATTCCATATTTATCTGGGAGTTTATCATTTGTTTAATGGTTTGGGGTAATTATTAAAGGACCAGTTTAGAAACAGGGAGATTATGAGTTCTAGTCCTAAATTAAGCACAAAACAAACATGGTGACCTTGGGAGCCAATCACTTTCAGTCAGCCCTAGGAAGGAGGCAAACTACTTCTGAAAAACCTTGCCAGGAAAACTGCAGAGACTTGTCCAGGCAGTTTCTGAGATTGGACGTGACTAAATGGAAGAAAACCAATTTTATCTGTGCATAGCTTTGGAAACATTTTTTTCCTTTTCTTTAATGTTAAAATTATTGTACAAAGTATATTTCACCCTGGATGGAGTTGCAAATTTTAGCATCACTGTAAGCCATAAAATGTTATCTCAGGATTTTTTTAAAATGCCTTTTAAAATTCAGGTTATTTAGTGCTACCAGAATAGATGGGAAACTTTTTCACTTTCTTTAATCTAGTGGAACCTAGTTTATTTTGTTAGTATTTATATTAATATGCTAATCATGGGTTTGTACTGGTGAAACAATACATAAATAGAATTTCAGAGTTAAGGGTAGTGGTGGGATTCAATTTTTTTAACAACCGGTTCTGTGGGCGTGGCTTATTTGGTGGGCATGGCTTGGTGGTCATGTGACCGGGTGGGCGTGGCTTTGTGGTCATGTGACTGGGTGGACGTGGCTAGCTGATCATGTGACTGTGGCTATGTGTATAGGGACTACTCAGAGGGCTGAAAAAAATCATTTCTGACCAGTCCTCGCACTTTTGACTGGCACTCACACTTATGACCATCCTCACATTTATGCCCGTTGCAGCATTCTTAACAGTTGTGTCACTCATTTCACAACTGCGGTGTTTCATGTGACCGGGTGGCCGTGGCCAGGTGGTCATGTGGCATGCTTCTTTGCCCTAATGACAGTTTGCTGCAATGGTCATAAGTGTGAAAAACGGTCATAAGTCACTTTTTCTAGTGCTATTGTAACTGGTAACCGGTAGAATCCCACCACTGGTTAAGGGTGTATGTATTGTGTAATAAAACAGTGAAGTATTTAGATGACCTTAATTGGTTAAACAGTCTATACTTGTACCTTGCTTACATATGAAATTTGGATCCAGGAAAAAAGATTTGCAGTATTGTAATACTATATATGAGGAAAAATGAGGAGGTGATAAGCCCCTGGGAAAGTCAAGGGAAATCATCAAAACCATAAAAAAGTGAAAGTTAGAATATTTTGGACATGTGATGCGACACCCAGAAAAATACAGCATACTTTACTTAATCCTCCAATAAAAGATTGAAGACAAACGAGGTCCAGGCAGAAGACGAACAACATGGCTTCAAAATATAAGGGACTGGTTTGGACAAAAGTCAACACCACTTTTTCGTGTGGCTGTTGATAAAAATAGGATCATCAACATGATCGCCAATGTCCGATGACGGATATGGCGCAAGAAGAAGAATACTATGTATATAGGCTAAAGCAATAAAGCAAGTCCCCCAGCATTATGAGCTAGGTTGATTATCATTTTACCAGCCATTTTATTTTTTGTTTCAATTGGGAATTAAGCTTCTATCTGTATGTCTGTGATATAGCTATCATTCAGTCTATACTGAGTTGGAGCAGTACAAAAGAACCAGTACAACACCAAAAATAGGAAGCTCAACCAGAGAGAGAAGAGATAGAGTATATACCGTAATAAGATAAATCCTAGAAGACATGATCTGGGTCATTTTAAAAAATGAGAAGAAAATATCTGATCAAAGTGAAACAGGACAGGACTGGGACAACAACAAAGTAAATGCTAGAAGTATTTATTTCTTTTTAAAGATATGGACAGCTATACAAATCTGAGAGATGAGAGATGAGAGGGAAAGGGAGAGGGAGAGGGAGGGATAGAAAGAGAGAAAGGCAGGTAGGCATGCTGTGGATCATATCATAGTGACACATCATAGTATCATCGTGGCAATGATAAAAGATAGGAGAGTCATGGATAAGTAGTAAACGAAACAGAATAGTGTCTTAAGGAGAGGAACACATCACTTTTTACTCTGTGTGTCTGTATTACAATTATGATTGGAACAATCCAGCAAATTTAAGCACTTCAGCAGTAACTGTTCCATATTTCCATTTACTGACAGACGTTCTTTATAACTTGCCTGTTGTGCATCAGAATGCATCTTTCCTTTAAAAATAATGATCAGCTCATAACGTCTGGAAAGTAGTATATATTGGTGAAAGATGCTGCCAGTTTAAATGTTCCCAGCAGAGCTGAAGCCTTTATATAATGTCAGGAAGGTGCAGAATTTTTCAAAGCAGAGCTTCTATTTCAAGAAGCTCTATCTCATGGTCTAAAATCTCCCCACAATGCATTTGTGTAGTCAGGGGAGGGGTGGCCTGTTATGGAAAGAAAGAAAAATGATTATATTCTAAAGTTACTTCAGGATTTTCAAGAATTGAAAATAATCCGCTGTAGTTTAATGGAAAAAGAAATATCACTACCTTATAAGCCCACTTCAGTCATTCTTTCTTTATTATTCCTCCCTCCGCCATTTCCCCGTTTCTTCTTTGAAGCTAAACCCTTGATGGATTAGCCCAATGCTAAAGAAAATGCCCTCTTTTATGCATGAAAGCTTTATAATTGCTGCAGAAAGATGCTTAGTTGTTCATAATATACATATAATCAGATTAGTTTTGAATCTTACCTGAGCTGAGAATGTACAAATCATTCAATTTGTGAATATTTTAGTATGATTTCTTTAAAAAAAAAAAAGTCTCTCTTTTTTGCTGTCCTCAAAAAACGCTAACCACAACTATTACAGGAAGTAGAGCAGGTAAATTTTTAATATCCCAGGAAACGAGACTTTAATCTTCTGAAGATTTTTAAGGGCTAATAATTTTATGTTCTGGATATGCCATTTAGTAATAAAATCTGGCTCGTACACTTACATTCTAGAAAGAGATAAAACTGGCAAAATCTCCTTTCAGAGTTTGGGGCCATGACCATCTCTGATCCTTTAATTGATTTTGCCATGTGTTATTTTAACATCTCTTTTGAAGGCAGTGTATAGTTGAATTGGAAATGGAAAAGAACAAAAGTGAAATATATGAAACCATTAAAATTTCAAAACATTCTCTGTATAACAATTCTTAACAATGTAACTATGAGAATAATTATGAGACATAAGCCAAGTTGTAAAGTAATATGAAGTCTGGGTTCATAAATCACAGAAAATTATAATAGGATTGGTGGGCTTAGCAGGTCAGAAGGCATATCCATTGTGATTGTTACATGATGCCTGAACCCTTTTAGTATCTTTTTTATTACTAGTATTAATATCTAAAAATTGAAACATGTATTTCATGCATATATATACATATATCTCATATATATATATATATATATATGTGTGTGTGTGTGTGTGTGTGTGTGTGTGTGTGTGTGTGTGTGTGTGTGTAGGTCTTTGGTTATTCGGGTCTTCTCCCACGTAAAATTGGAAGTGTCTTGGCGACGTTTCGATGAAGTCTCATTCGTCATCTTCAGGCTGGTGTTCTCGGCTTCGTGCTTCCAGGAGCAATGCGAGATCGCAGCTGTCTCTTCCTTTTAACTGCTAGTGGGGGTGTGAGCTGATTGGGTGGGAACTTGGCTGTGTTCTGATTGGGTGGAGGTGTGTTCTGATTGGTTAGGGGCTTGGCTGTGCTCTGATTGGATGGGGGGTTGGTTGTGCTCTGATTGGCTGGGGGTGTGTTCTGTTTGGGTGGGGGCTTGGTTGTGCTCAGCTTAGTCTGAGTTGCAGGGGGATTTGAGATGGTGAGCTGCGTTGTTGTTGTTTGGCTTCGTGTTTGTGGCCGTGCGAGCTCTTCATGGTGGATGTCAGTCTGCTTCATGTATGGATTGGAGGGGTTTAAAGTGGCTAATGATGCAGCTGCGGTCTGGCTTCTGGTCCTTGGTCGTGGCTCATTATCAGTCTGGGTTTGAGTCTGCTTTCTGCGTGGATGTGTGGTGGTGACATCCTGTGTGGCTCTCGTGAGTGTGGGTCTGGTGTCATTCGTCGTGTTAGGGACTTGTTTGTCAATAAGGGCGGGTTTCCAAATGGCTGGTAGGCGGGAGGTATCGTCTCGTTTGTTCATGCTGTGTGGGCGTTTTTCTATCTCGATGGCTTCTCTGATTATTCTGTTGTTAAAGTGTTCAGTTTTGGTGATAGTTCTGGTCTTTTTAAAGTCAATATCATGTCCTGTGGCTTTAAGGTGTTGGACCAGGGAAGAAGTTGGTTCCTCTTTTCTGACTGAGTTCTTGTGTTCTTCTATGCGTGCACTTATTCGTCCAATCAAAGAAGCCTTGACAGTTATCCAAAACAAATATAACCCCCCCAAGCACATCTTAGATCTGACCAACCATTGCCTATCCAACGCATACTTCATCTATAATGGACAGAAATACAAACAAATAGAAGGAGCACCCATGGGATCACCCCTCTCATCTGTCATTGCCAACCTCTATATGGAATACTTTGAAACCCAAGATCTAGAAAAATCTGATCACAAACCCAAACTCTGGCTCAGATATGTAGATGACACCTTCATAATCTGGCCACATGGGAAAGAAAAACTGGACAACTTCCTCACACACCTCAACAGCCTACACCCCAAAATACAATTCACCATGGAAACAGAAGCGAACAACCAACTTCCCTTCCTGGATGTCTTAGTCTACAGAAAATCCAATGGCTCCCTAGGACACACTATCTGTTATGTATTGATACTTTTAAGCGGGAGTTTCAAACCTGCCTATGTTTCTGATTGGCTGACAGTCCCTCCAGGATTGTATTTAAGGAGGGCTGCAGCCTCTGAGTTTTTGCTGAAGTCTCACTGTAAATTAAAGAGCTGTTGTCACTAGCTTGGTTGTGCCTCTCGTTATTCCCGAACCACTTCATTGGCGACGAGGATGGGATAGAGGTCACAAGAAGCGAACCAGTGAGACCACGAGCTTCAGCTAGGCGATGAGGCGAACTACAGGAGGCATACCGAACATGTCTGCCTACGTTCCGCCCAAGCCTTTTGATCCGACCCGCGAAAAATGGGTCTCGTACCTGACGAGGTTCGAATGCTCGCTCGAAGCCAGCGACATGCAAGGGCTCTCCGCTAATCGGAAGAGGGTCCTCTTCCTAAGCCACTCTGGACCGGACGTGTTCGAGATGGCAGAGTCACTGTGCGAGCCAACGCCGGTCCAGACCATTTCCTGGGACACCCTGATGGCCACGCTCCGGGCTCACTATGCTCCCGTGCCCTCCAAGTTCGTGCAACGATACCAACTCAGACAGCGCGTTCAGCGAGAGGGAGAACCGGTCAGCGCATACATGGCCAGCCTGAGAAAAGCCGCAACCCATTGCGACTATAGAGACTTGGACGATGTGTTGCTTGAGCAACTTATCTGTGGTGTCCGGGACATTAGGCTGCAACGGCGCCTGCTCGCCAAGCCTGATTTGACGCTTGCTGGAGCCCTAGACAAGGCCAGGGCTCATGAAGCCTCCACAAAAGCCGCAGAAACGCTGCAGCGTCCGCTGACCAGCAAAGACAACCCCAAGTCTGCCCCGGTGCACAGAGAAGACGCCGGATCCAGCTCGGAGTCCGAGTCGGATGAGGACGTCTTCCGAACGGAGCACCAGAGAAAGGACACAGGCAGCCTGCGGCGAAGCTGTCCCAGCTGTGGAGGGCACCATGATAGACTGTCCTGCAAATACAGGGAGGCTATCTGCTGGCGTTGTGAGAAAAAAGGGCACTTGGCACGAGTCTGTAGAGCCATTCTGCCCAGAAAACACCAACCACGTGAGCGCCACAGCCAACCAGAATCAACGCGCCAGAAACAACCAACGAGAGAGGGCGGCACGAAAAAACGGCGCAAATTTGAACCTCGAGATGGCCGCAGCATTCACATAGACCAGGCCAGCGCGGAAATCGAGGACAAAGTCAGCACGGTGGTCGAAATCAACGGCAAGCCATGCTCGATGGAGATCGACACCGGATCAGCTCTCTCCATAATGTCATGGGCGACCCTAAAGACCCTCCTGCCGTCGTTCTGGAAGGACCAGCTCTCCAAACAGAGACTGCGCATCCTAGACTACCAGGGGAACCGAGTCCCCCTCGAGGGCGTGGGCACATTCTGAGTCACCTACGGAGACTACGAAAGAGACCTGCCACTGACCATCGTCACGAAGCAGCTTCCTAGCCTTCTCGGCATGGGGTGGTTCCGAGCCCTCGGCATGGGCTTCACCGGCGTCCACCAGATGCTCAAGTCATCGTTAAAAGACAGTCTCCTGACCGAGTTCCAGGATGTTTTCGGGGACACGTTGGGCAACTATGTGGGGACCCCTATCTCTCTTAATCTAGACCCCAACGTAGCCCAAATAAGACTCAAGGCGAGACGGGTGCCCTTTGCATTGAAACCAAAGATCGATGCGGAACTGGACAAATTAATTAAACAAGGGATCTTGGTTCCCGTTGACCACGCAAAATGGGAAACCCCCATAGTGACCCCAGTCAAGTCGGACGGCTCAATTAGAATTTGCGCCGACTACAAGTGCACGATCAACAAGGCTTTGCAGCCGAGCGCCTATCCGGTGCCGATCGTGCATCATCTACTACACTCCCTGGGGCCAGGAAAAATTTTCGCCAAACTAGACCTGGCCCAGGCCTATCAACAACTTCCTGTCGACGATGCCACGGCTGAGGCACAGACAATAGTAACCCATAGGGGTGCATTTAAATGCACCAGGCTCCAGTTCGAGGTGAGCGTAGCACCCGGCCTGTTTCAAAGCACCATGGAGTGCCTGTTGCAAGGGCTTCCCGGAGTGGTGCCATATTTCGATGACATCCTAGTCAGCGCTCAGGACGAACAACAACTAGGGGACAGAGTTAGAAACGTCCTGTTCAGATTTAGGGAAGCGGGACTCAAATTAAAAAAAAAGTGCATGATAGCAGTCCCCTCCGTTGAATTTTTGGGGTACAGGGTGGACGGCACAGGCATCCACCCTACCGAAAGCAAGGTGAGAGCTATTAAGAGCGCACCTACCCCCAAGACCAAAGCAGAGCTCCAAGCCTTCCTTGGACTGCTCAATTTTTACTCAATGTTCCTGAAAGACAAGGCTACCGTCGCAGATCCCCTACACAAGCTATTGGGGAAGAATGTACCATGGGTCTGGGGGAAACCACAAGCAGCCGCATTTGAGGCTGTAAAAAGACTTCTATCGGAAGACAGTTTCCTGATCCAATACAACGCGGCGCTACCGCTTGTATTGGTTTGTGACGCCTCCCCCGTAGGAGTTGGTGCCGTCCTAGGCCATAGACTGCCGAACGGCCTAGAGGCGCCCATTGCGTTTTACTCTCGCACTCTGTCAAGCGCAGAGCGGAACTATAGTCAATTGGACAGAGAGGCTCTGGCTGCAATTGCGGGGGTTAAAAAGTTCCATGAATACCTTTACGGCCGGCAATTCGAACTTGTGACTGATCACCGGCCATTGCTAGGACTCTTGGCAGGCGACAGGCCCACCCCCGCTGCCCTTTCCCCACATTTGACCAGATGGGCTATTTTTCTTTCGGCCTATTCATATCAGCTTGTACATCGACCCGGACGGACCCTGGGTCATGCGGATGCCCTCAGCCGCTGCCCCCTACCTGACTTACTGACCAATCCAACACCAGAGGCCTCCGTCCTTCTACTGGACACCTTAACTTTGGGACCCATTTCCTCTGCCAAAGTGGCAAAAGCCTCAGCCAGGGACCCGATCATTCGCACTGTGATGGGGTGGGTGCTGAAAGGGTGGCCGGTCAAGGTGGACGGGGGGGACTACCAAGGTTCTGTAAACAAACGAAATGAACTGTTTACGCAAGGTGGTTGTTTGTTGTGGGGTGACAGGGTGGTAGTGCCAACGAAACTACGAACAAGGGTCTTAGAATTGCTGCACGAAGGGCATCCGGGCATTGTCAGAATGAAAAGTTTAGCCCGCAGTTATGTATGGTGGCCCAACATGGACCAAGTTATCTCTGAGTGGGTGGGGAAGTGCAGAGTCTCGCCCCGATCCCCCGGTAGCACCCATCCGAGAGTGGGAGAAACCAAAAGGGCCATGGGGGAGGATCCATATTGATTTCGCTGGCCTCTTCCATGGGCAAACATTTTTAATTGTAGTTGATGCCTTTTCGAAATGGCTTGAAATAATTCTAATGCCCTCTACCACAGCCGAGGCAGTCATTAAAGCCCTTCGCAAGCTATTTGCCACACATGGCCTACCGGATACTCTAGTATCTGACAACGGCCCTCAATTCACAGCAACCCTGTTCGAGGGTTACTTGGCCGGACTGGGCATCCGCCATGCCCTATCGGCCCCATTCCACCCGGCTTCTAACGGATTGGCCGAACATTTTGTAAGAACGGCCAAAGAGGCCCTATCCAGACTAGATAACGGGGACTGGCAGGCCAGGATAGACCAATTCTTAGCTGTCCAGCATGCCACACCATGCACAGCCACAGGGAGAAGCCCAGCAGAGCTCCTCATGGGCAGGAAGCTTCGGTGCGTGTTAGACAGGCTTCACCCTAACTACTCGCACGAAAATTTCAAGGGAGAGACCTCGGGACTAAGACAGTTTCAGGTTGGGTCCCCGGTGTTCGCTCGCAACTATGCCAGCGGACCTCTATGGGTTGCAGGAACCATAGTGGGCATAACGGGCCCAAAATCTTATACGGTAGACGTAGGAGTAGACAGACTCTGGAAGCGCCACATAGACCAGCTGAGAAAAAGGGTAGTCGGCGAAGCAAACATCAATTTAGACATCGCCGAGCCTAACTATAACAACTTTCCCAAAACAGCTAACTCAAGCCCGGGGTCGCGAGAATACTTAGCTGACAAGCCCTGGTTCCAGCGCTGCCCCAGCGAGTCGCCACTCCCAACCGGGGATAACCACGCCCCGGACAAAATCCAGGAGGTTCCATTGGAGGAGCCGGGAGAGACAGAAAGTCCCTCCGACCAGCTCGACGCCCCACCAAACACTGAACTGCGCAGGTCAACTAGGACGAGAACTCGGCCTGGGCACCTGCGAGATTTTGTGTGTACTTATGTAAATATTTGAATGTTAGTGCCTTCTGGGAAGGGAGGGGTGTTATGTATTGATACTTTTAAGCGGGAGTTTCAAACCTACCTATGTTTCTGTTTGGCTGACAGTCCCTCCAGGATTGTATTTAAGGAGGGCTGCAGCCTCTGAGTTTTTGCTGAAGTCTCACTGTAAATTAAAGAGCTGTTGTCACTAGCTTGGTTGTGCCTCTCGTTATTCCCGAACCACTTCACTATCTACCAGAAGAAAACACACACAAACTGCTATCTGCACGCACTCTCACACCACCACCCTGCCCAGATCAACTCTGTAGCCAAGACACTCATTTCCAGAACAAAACGCTTAGCTGACGAACAACACCTAAAAACCGAACTACACACTCTCACTAACGTACTAACATCCAATGGATTCCAAAGAAATAAGATCACCAACCTAATCCAAAAAGAAACCCCCACTAAAATCCAAGACAGAGAACAAGAAAATGGCAAAGCCCTCCTCCCATATATAAAAGGCACCACAGACAGAATAAGCAAAATCCTCCACAAACATAACATCAAGACAGCATTCTGCACAAACCGAAAAATATCCACCATCCTAAGGAACCCCAAAGACAAAATTGAGTTAGAAAATCAAGGAGTATATGAAATCCCATGCACCGCTGCCCCACCACATACATCGGACAAAACAAAAGACGAATAAGTGCACGCATAGAAGAACACAAGAACTCAGTCAGAAAAGAGGAACCAACTTCTTCCCTGGTCCAACACCTTAAAGCCACAGGACATGATATTGACTTTAAAAAGACCAGAACTATCGCCAAAACTGAACACTTTAACAACAGAATAATCAGAGAAGCCATCGAGATAGAAAAACGCCCACACAGCATGAACAAACGAGACGATACCTCCCGCCTACCAGCCATTTGGAAACCCGCCCTTATTGACAAACGAGTCCCTAACACGACGAATGACACCAGACCCACACTCACGAGAGCCACACAGGATGTCACCACCACACATCCACGCAGAAAGCAGACTCAAACCCAGACTGATAATAAGCCACGACCAAGGACCAGAAGCCAGACCGCAGCTGCATCATTAGCCACTTTAAACCCCTCCAATCCATACATGAAGCAGACTGACACCCACCATGAAGAGCTCGCACGGCCACAAACACGAAGCCAAACAACAACAACGCAGCTCACCATCTCAAATCCCCCTGCAACTCAGACTAAGCTGAGCACAACCAAGCCCCCACCCAAACAGAACACACCCCCAGCCAATCAGAGCACAACCAAGCCCCCATCCAATCAGAGCACAGCCAAGCCCCTAACCAATCAGAACACACCCCCACCCAATCAGAACACAGCCAAGTTCCCACCCAATCAGCTCACACCCCCACTAGCAGTTAAAAGGAAGAGACAGCTGCGATCTCACATTGCTCCTGGAAGCACGAAGCCGAGAACACCAGCCTGAAGATGACGAATGAGACTTCGTCGAAACGTCGCCAAGACACTTCCAATTTTACGTGGGAGAAGACCCGAATAACCAAAGACCTACATATATATATATATATATATATATATATATATATATATATATATATATATATATATATATATATATATATATATATATATACACACACACACACACATACACACACACACACACACACACACACACACACACACAGAGAGAGAGAGAGAGAGAGAGAGAGAGAGAGAGAGATGCACACACATACACAAACACAAATATACCGTATTTTCCAGCGTATAAGACGACTTTTTAACACATGAAAATCTTCTCAAAAGTCGGGGGTCGTCTTATACGCCGGGTGTCGTTCTCCTGTAACCAGGCAGACCAGCCCGAAAGGCTCTGACGAGCCTTAAATGGCCCTGGCGATCCAAGCTCTGACGATCTGCTCATCAGGCAACGCAGCTGGGATCGCCAGAGCCATGGAGAAAGAAAAAACTTTTCTCCTTTCACATGGCTCTGGCGATCCAAGCTCTGACGATCTGCTAATCAGGCAACACAGCTGGGATCGCCAGAGCCATGGAGAAGGAAAAAAGTTTTCTCTTTTCACATGGCTCTGGCGATCCAAGCTCTGACGATCTGCTAATCAGGCAATGCAGCTGGGATTGTCAGAGCCATGGAGAAGGAAAAAAGTTTTTCCCCTCCAGCTTGCTTACCTTAGCTGCTTGCCTTGCTTCGCTTGCCTGAATCCATTCCATCAGCAAGCCACTCCCTGCCTGCAATCAAGCAGGCAGGGAGTTGTGGACTTCAACTCCCAGAATTCCTCAGCCAGCAAAACAAAGCTGGCTGAGGAATTCTGGGAGTTGAAGTCTACAAGTCTTAAAGTTGCCAAGGTTGGAGACCTCTGTCTATTGGGTAAGTTTTTTTCCCCTTTGGGATCTTTAAAAAAAATAGTTAATTGGTTTTTTTTTTAGTTGTTCTTTTTTAGACCTAGCCATTTAAAGTTTAGGAAGTTTTAAATTTAGCTTTCATATAAAAATAAAAATAAAACAAAATAATATTTGTGCAGCTTTCTGAGATTTAGTGTGTTTCTCTAGTGTTTCACTCTAACTACACAAACACACAAAATTTCACAAAGCTGTATGTGGAATTTTGTGTGTGTGAAGTATGAAAGTTGTTTTTTGGGGGCTTTTTGTGGCTGTGTGAGGTTCCTGCTTGTTGCAGGGGCCATTTTGGGTCTACCACAGCTGCTTTTACATTGTGGGTGAGCCAGTTGTGTTGTGTTGTGTGTGTGTAAAGTGTGAAAGTTGTTTTTTGGGGGGGGGGCTTTTTGTGGCTGTGTGAGGTTCCTGCTTGTTTCAGGGACCATTTTGGGTCTAGCACAGCTGCTTTTACATTGTGGGTGAGCCAGTTGATGTTTTTTAATTTTTATTTGGTGTGCGTTGGAAGAGGGTTAGTCCTATTCGGCGAGTATAGCCCAAACCCTATATTTTAATAGGAAAATTCGGGGGTCGTCTTATACGCCCAGTTATCTTATACTCTGGAAAATACGGTACTTGGAAACAATTTTTTCTGAATTCAACAATACTTACAGCCAGCTAAGCTTCTGAAGATGGACATCTTTGTTTTTCCTCTTCTGTGGCATCTGTATACTTTATAATTGTCTAATTAATACTTTGTTATTTTTATTGTTGTTATTTCTATTATCATGAATACTATCATGAATTTCAGGAGTAATAACAAACGATTGTTCTTCTCACAAATGAAAGCGAATATACATGTCCCAGGGTATTGTTGCAGGATCCAATCTGGATCGGTCACCGGGACCAGAGGTTTTGTCTTCCAAGCTTTTGGACTCGTGCTGGAGCCTATCTTCAGACTTCTCTCTAGCCATAATAATGATAACTTCTATTTTCGTTATTACACTTTTTCATCCTGTCATTTTTTAATGAAAATTTAGTAAGCTGAATTTGTGGTCCACTACTTTTCAAGGCCATCTATTTTCTTAGAACAGAAATCAGATGGAACAGCAGATAAGTCTAACCTTCAATAATAAGTAATGACTTTTTAAGAAATACTGAAGCTTGGTTAAGAGCCATTGATCTACTGAATATACTAAGGTCTTAATATATCTACTGTATTTCCATTTTTAAATAATTTATATGAGCAGTGGTGGCATATATGTCCCTTTTATATGCACTTTCAGTTATTATACAGTCTATAAACTATGTTCAAGAAATAATATTTTCCCTTTCATTAATTACTACTTCCTATTGGAAATCAGGAAATATAGATCAATTTAATCAATCTGTTTTACTGCCCAAGTTAATACAACAATGTTCATCATTGATATATAGTTCAAATTTGCTTCCATATGTAATCTTTTAACATCATTGCTTGCATTTAATAGTCTATGCCTTCAACTAACTGTCTTCCTTTCGAAACTGGGAATAGCAATATTAAAAATAATGAATACTGTAACCTGCAAAAGGACCAAATATAATAACCAGCAACCATCAGGTTTGAAAGGCGATATATTGCTGTATGGTGGGGGAGAATATTATATTAGGATTCTACAGGATTTATATCTAAGCCACTAGTACGGTGAGAACCAGAAAGGTATAATGAGTAAAATCTGGTTAACTTATAATGAGTTTTAGCTTAATGAACACTACTGGAGAAGATTATGGATCTTCATAGTTTTGACTCAAATCTCTAATTTTCATTACTTGAAGCTAGGTTGATTCTTTGTTGGATATACTGAAGCATATGTTTAGATTTGTGTTTTTGGCCTAAGGCAAAGATATATTTTGCACAAATTCACTTCCTCAAATTTCTCAAAGATCTTCATATATTTAGCAGTAAGACATCTGGAAAGTTGTAAATGCATCCAGGTAAACATATTCATAAAGTATTTAAAAACATAAAATATTTTAGAAGAGTCTGGGAGAAAGAGATGTTGTGGATGGAATTTGTATGTGTCTGTATATTACAAAAATAATTTGCAAATAGTATGGCTACCTTCCTTGGATATTGAGTGATATAATATTTGGGTGCGTATGAAATTGAGTTTGCATTCTCACTCCTGCTTTAAAGTTTATTTCAACTGTAGCATGTCTCGTGGTGGTTCATGGACTCAGGTAGCTTCCTTGAAAAAGGAATTATTTTTTGGAATTACCAGTCTAATCTGTAGTTTTAATATTTTCTAGAGAACACTTGTCTGAGCACTTACTTCGCTACTGTTCCTTTGGTTTCTAACACAGATAAAGCTGATCATGTGTTGCCCTCTGTGGAAACCCGGGGCTAATACACACATCACTGCATTCTCCAGTGACAAGATATTTAAACTACTAAATATATACCAGTATTATGTTGGTTGTCATATATCTGTGCCTATTAATTACAACTGACTGGCACTTTAAAATAATTATTTGATACTAGATTCCTGAATGCCAGCAGGTGGATAAAGAGCAATGTTGGTTATCTGTTCTGTGTGTATTTGTGTCTTTGCAAGAGGAGCTAACTAAATCAGACCCAGTGTCTACAATTACCAATACATTAAGGTGGACTATTAATAAAATACTTGATATAGATTACCCCAGTTTCAGACCACTCAAATATAGGCAGAAACAAGACTTGCAATATATTGGCTATTAAGATGATAAATGAATAGAGGCATTTTTCTTATTCCATAAGTTATACTTCAACTTAAAGTGCAGACATTTTAGGCATTTTAGTTATAAATTATATTTAACTATAAACTATGAAAGATGGAAATAGTTTTGCCTTGAAGACGCGTTTGTGATCCTAATATATAACATTAAAATGCAGTAATAATATGTGTGGTTCTCTCTCTCCTTTTTCACCAAGTGGAGAAAATAATGGAATAAATTAGTGCAATAGAAGAACAATAGTGGGAGGTGAAGCCAAAAGTTACATAAAATAGTCCTCAATTCATGACACTTTTGTGTGTGTCTGTGTGTGTGTATCTCTCTCTCTCTCTCTCTCTCTCTCTCTCTCTCTCTCTCTCTCTCTCTCTCTCTCTCTCTCTCTATATATATATATATATATATATATATATATATATATATATATATATATATCGTGCATTCTGTGACTGAGAGCCATAGTATTGGAGTGAATTAGACTGTTTTGACAACTTTACCCCGCTTAAATTGGATTTCCAAAAGTGAAGAAATTGATGTTGTGCTATTTTGGAGGATATTTTAAAAGATACTTGCACTTCAAAGAGAAAATAAAATAATCAGATG
Source organism: Pantherophis guttatus (assembly GCF_059756535.1). Classification (NCBI taxonomy): domain Eukaryota; kingdom Metazoa; phylum Chordata; class Lepidosauria; order Squamata; family Colubridae; genus Pantherophis; species Pantherophis guttatus. The sequence continues at coordinate 179,436,313 of NC_142064.1, forward strand.
CAAACGTTTCGTAGTCTAGCATAGCTGAATAAGTTCAGGCTATCTTGGGGCTATGCTAAATTAGAATGTATTTCTTGTGTCCCGGAAACTAAAAACATCTTTTTACCTTCATTTTTTTTTTACCCCTGTGAAGTGAAAAGTAAATTATCGCAGATGACCCCTATTTGGCAAGATAAAATAAAAACTATTACTAGATTTTATAATAAGGCATGTTCCTTTTTGACAAACCTCTGTGCCCATTGCTTAATTAAGCAGATAGATTTTTGAATTCACAGGTACCTTTACCTTTTCCTACCAGACTCTAAATTAGGCCTCCAAATTATGCCTGTGTATTGCCTGCTGTACCAACCCTTGAAAGCTTAAAACATTTTTTTTAATGAAAGCAGAGAGATGGAGTGATCTGCTTGATAATAAAGCTTAGCTTTAATGCCAGCTCCATGCTGTTACAGCATATTACTAAACAGCAAGAAATGTGGCACAGATGTTGTGGCAGCCATATTTTACACTCTCCAAAAGGTCATGTCGCTTGTTATTTCATTCAGAATCAATATTAAGTGAGCGTTCCAAATTTCAGCTGTCAGTTGAATTTATTGCCGCAAAGCAAAGCTGAAGGGTTTTCAACTGTGATTCTAGCAAGGTAACACATTACTAATATAAGGACATTTTAGGAGAAACAGGTGACCCACATACAAGTAGAAAAGGTCAGTTTAAAATATCTGTAGGAGAAATATTGTAATGGTGGGCAATCATCAGGCAGGGTTCACAAATCGACAAGATTGCTATTGAACAGACACAGCAGATTCCAGACAAAGTAACATTGGTTAAACATCACAGTTTGCTTTGGCAGACGTGTCACCATAAACATGGACACGGATGATCAGAGAATATGAAAAGAACTTCAAGGACACAACTGAGCCCTTAAGAGGTTGCAACCCATTAAATGTTGTGTTTGGAGGGTATAGTTGTTTTTGCAGAGAGAGCTATTATTATTATTTGATAGAAACCAGGCTAGTATTCAGGTTGATGGGTCACTAAAAGCGATTCCATCTTTGGCGTGGAAGAAAAAGCCTTTTTTAATTTCTTCAACATGATATTTTCCTTAAATGTTTGTATATGTATACAAAACAGGTATCAGTACAGTTGGGAAATTGCTGCAATGAGATTATACATTGGCTTGGAAAAGTAGGGGCCTAATTCATCAATTGAACCAAACAAATTCACAAAAGTTTTCAGTTTGTCACTATTCTGTGGTGTGGGTAAGCTGTAACTCTAAACAGACAATCAAAGAACCTCTATTCACCTCACTAATGAGAATGATTAGGAGAGAAGGAAAGCACATGGATCATTCAAATCTTTTAGACACATCTATTAGAATCTATTCCTTTATCCGTGTTAAGGATCCCTTGCAGAAGACCTTTAGTACAATAAAACTGTCAGTAATGGATATAGCCTAAATCATATAAAAGTCGAAAATACTTCATTCCAGGGAAGTCTATTCAAACACAAACTGTAGGTGTAGTTCTGCTTTTTATAGCCCTCGCCAGAAAAAAAATATCTGAAGAAAGTGCTCATGCTTTACTTGAGTATGTTTTTTACTGTACAGAGATCAATTAACAGAAAGTTGTCACATTCTGACTTGTTCAAATTGGGACTACCATATCTGGGTTACAAGAATCCAAATGACCACTAGAGGATAGAAATCTGCTATCCATATTTTTCATACCATAAGCAGGAGTCATAAAGTAGTTCTTGAGAAGAGAATTTATCACTTTATCACTTTCACTTTGCATAGGCCAGAATGGATGTTCACTGTTTACACTGCTAAGGAAAGAGAAATATTTAAAAAATATTTTTAATTATTCCTTATTTTTATTTGTGTTTTTAATATCTAGCTCATGTTCATTTCACTAAATCAGGTTTTAACTTCTTCCAAATGGTGATTAAATGGTTTATATTGCTATAAAAATCTGCCAGATCCAGAAACAGGGCTAGCCATGGAATAGTAAGTTCTACAATCTTACAACAACAAAAAAATATATATCTATTCTAGATACCTGCAAAGGAATGATCATCTTAATTGGAGTTATTTAAAATTAAATTTAGGAGAAAGGAGCGGTGGAAAGCATCCATTCATTACTGATTCTAATCTCTTCTTGATTTATCATACATCTATTTGTTCCATGGAACAATTTGTTCCTTTGCATTTAATTTACTTCTATATTTTTACTGACATACAGGTAGTCCTGGACTTATGACTATAATTGAGCCAGAAATTAAGGTAGTAAGTCACTGCAATCACAAGTAAAGGCATTGCATCACTTGGTCCAATTTTTGGCTTTTTTGTGATTGTCAAATGAATGCTGCAGTTGTTAAGTGAGTAGTCATTAAGTGAATCCATTTTCCTCTATGGACGGCAGAAACTGGCAGTAAATGCTAGAAACCAGCAAAACACATCACGAATTGTAGCCATGTGGCCATGGAATGCTGCAAATGGCCATAAAGGTGAGCCAAGCACTCAAAATTAAATTATGTGATGTGGGGAGGGTATAGTCATTGTAACTTTGAAATGGGAAATAAGTAGCTCTTGGAAGTTCTATTGTAACTTCAAATGGTTATTAAGCAGAGGACTACCTGTACTCAGTTCGTACTTTCATATTACAAAGTGGGTAGATGCTTGCTTGTATAAGCTCCTTTCAATAAACTCTTTTCCATTTTCGTTTCTTTTACTCATTTTCACTTTCAATAAACATTTATTTCTCATCACAGATTACCTTTCTACCAATATTTGTATGTCTTAAAATTTCTTAACTTTTCCAAGTTTCAGCAAAGATACACCTATTGATCTACTTGTTCTAAGTTTTTGCTATTTACGTATAACTTTTTAACAAATTTTTATCATATATCACGTGTTCTACTTCAATGATGTGCTTTTATCTGAAGAAAAGCAAGAATTTGGTCTGTCTGTTTAACTCATTGTCAGTTCTTATATTCTTTCAATCAATTCTGTCCAACATCTTACAAAAATATTAATAATTTTCCCATTGTTTTTGTATTTACACTTGTTATCTCTCTTTTGAGTAAGAGAAAAATATAATTTTTCCACCATTGCAATTATCATAGGAATGTTATGTTACATAGCAACTTCATAGCCTTCAATACTCATATTTGCTCTTTTCTTGGGGTTTTGGATGTCATGAAAATGTACCAAAGGGTACAAGAGATTCTTTATAAAGATATCATACTAAAAATACAGAAAGCTTTAAAAATAGTTGCATTCATTTGTATACATCACAGATTATCTTGTTCTGAACTATCAATGTCACAAGTGATTTTCCCTTAAATAACATTAATTATAAATGTTGCCAATTTCCTACAAATTCATTCCAATTATCTTAATTGATTAAATGATAACACAAAGCTGCTGCTAACCTAAGAATTCCTATTTTTATACATTCCCACAAGCATCTAGGTGATACCAATTCATACATGTCATCTCTGGGTGCGTTCTGTTACTTAAGATTGTAACACCTTCAATCAGCCTTATTGTAATCTTCATCTTTTTCTTAGTTTCAAAGCTGTGTTTCTGTCCATCTTTTTTGTTTTATTGGTTTATTCTTGCTCTTTGACTCTTCTTATATTTCAAGTCACAATCTTCCTTATTCCTTCTTTAAGGCCATTATCAGATTGTCCCACATTATTAGCCATTATGGCTCTGGACAATTTAGAATTTCACATAATGTTTTTGATTAAAATATAAGGACAATAGACTAAGCCTAAGTTTCCATGCCAGATGCAGCATTATTTATTAATGGGAAAGACATGTTACATTTTAGGCAATATGCCACAAGTACCACTTAAGTCTACCCTAACATACTCATGCTAGTCTATGTAAAATAGAATTAATAATCTAGAAAAATGCCTTGCAAGCCAACATAATCTTACCCATGTTCCACCAAATAGGAGATATGCTTAGTGTACTGTCTTTTCTGGAGAGAGTAAGTTCATTAAAGTTCATTCAGTTAAGTTGGAACAGGAAGACAATAACCTTTGAATGTGAATCTTTGCAATATATTTGCAAATGCAGTGATGGATAAATCAAACATGGTACCAAAACCAATGTATGATTTTCCACAGATAACAAGTTCAGATCTGTATCAGTTGCTTATGTGACCCAATGGAAAACAGATCATGCAAAATGAGGTTCCTTTAGTTTTCTGAGTTAGCCCAGCAGCATTTCACTCAAAGACTAAATGAAACCTTCAGCCAAGAACTTGTGCCAACCTGCTTTCAGACAATAAATACTTTTTAAACTGAAAAGTTAATACTGCTATACCAGGTGCTGAAATTCATGAAACAAGAGAAGTAGGAACACCTGCTAAATCCAGCTAACAATCAATACATTGTTTCCGATGAGCTCACAATTAGGTAGAAAGTCTCCTCATGTCTGCTTCATTCAGAAGGCACTTGCCTCCAGGTCCCTATTAAAGAGGCATGAATCTTACTATTCAAAGAAGTTCCTACTTTATTTGTGTAAGTGTGAATTGATTTTATTATCTAAATGGCATTTGTTTCTTAGAAGTCAGTGGCTGATATTGTGTGTAATGAATTGCTCTTTTATCGGTCAAAACTTTCCTTATATTGTAAAAAAGTACACCATGACATATATGAAGGAGTCCATGAGGGACATCAGAAATATTTTTTTCCCATTTTTGTGCTAGATTTTCTAGATTATATTTATGTTTCAGAAAAATTGGAAATTATTATGAAATGGTTCCTAATGTTTTCATACATAATACATAAAATGATTATGATCCAATGGTTTTTCAGGTTTTCTTAAAAATCTCAAAAACCATTTGAGATTTCAGAAATCCATTAAAATTATATTTAAAAAGGGGCAGATAGTATTTCAGATTTAGGAAATAAAATTGTGTTTCAGTGATGTATAATGAGCCTTGTTTTCCCCCGTTTTCAGGCTTGTGTTATGTCTGAAACCATTTTCTTTTAATGTTTGATATACTGGAAGACAACCTCTATTATACAGTCTCTTTTTATTTTTACTACAGTTAATGATTTCTTGTTTTTTATGCTTACTTTTTCTTCAGTATATAAATCAGTATATAAACCAGAATTCTCAGCAGTCATTAAAAATGGACAATTTGGGGATGTGAAGTTTTTTTTTGAGCAGGAGAGTTGTGTTCACATACTTTATATGGTATCCTTTCTGATTTGAAATAGAATTAAAATTCCCTGTTAATTTTGCTATCCAATGCTTATGAGGTACTGAGATTAGTGCTAACTAATACTTGTGGCATGAAATAATTACTCTAATTATTCCATCAAAAGCATCAGGTTTTCAAAGGTTGTTTCTTATTTTCATCTTCATGTAATATTGTGAAGAGAATACTTTTAATTCACCTTCCATTATTGATCAAATAATTCATAGCTTGATTCCGTCTTTTTCTAAACTTTGTGTATGCCAACTATAATACAAATAAATCAAAGTCCTCATTGCCTACTAGCATGTACATTTATTCATCAGAAGTCTTATTATAAAATGTCTATGGGATTGCACAGAGCTGCAATGCCAAAGAGATTTATTCATGAATAACTTTTAATGACTTCTGAAGGACTAACTTTGTAGAAAACCTGCACTCAGTTCTTCTATAAAACACTATATCTGAAAGGCAAGTCTGGCTTTGCATAGTAGCATTGGTAATAAATAAGTCTCTCCTAAAAGCTTTAATTTGTGTTTCAGGGTTACTGCTATATAGATTTTTTTTCATTTGGTTTGCAAAGAAAGCAGATGCCTTGTTTGCTCTGATATTATAAGGCTACCTAAAGCAACCAAGCGCTTCAAGTAGTAAAATCCATCTTAGATATGTTTATTTTGTTTCTAGGAATAATAAAATAGATATTAATATAATGTAGCTTTCTAATATTATTATGGCTGATCCATGACTTTGTCTAGAAAAAGGATGATGATGATGATGATTATGATGATGATGATGGCGGCATTGGTTCTGCTCAACATGCTAATCTGGGAATCAAATGTTGTGATGGCTGCAAGATAAAGAACACTTTTTGTTATGACTATTGTATTTGTATTAATCCCTAAAGGACCACTAAAATGTTTATTGAATAGTTTATTGATAGAGTATAAAAGAGATTAAAAGAACTTTGGTCTGAAGACTTCTATTCCTGAAAATGGAAAAAAGAGAAATGATTGAAAATTGTGTATTCTATGCATATTTGTCAAACATCATTAATTTGTTGCTTCTAGGTAGAAAAAAATGCAAGCTTCTATCATGGGTAGCCATCGGTTTGGTTTGATAGCTAGTAGGTCTTGAACTCTAAAAAATCTAATGTTAAATATATGTAAAAATATCCCAGGAGGCCTTGAGAGACCTCTGGAATTGTTTCTAATGATACAGCAATAGGAGGCTCTAGACATCAATTCTCAATTCTCTATCATTTTCTGTAACTTCAATTTACTGCTGGTATGAATATTTATTCTGTTCTGATTATGCTGATGTTGAATAACTTTTTCAAGATTTGACATCCCATAAATATGAATAAATACATAGTTGGAAATGAGTTTGCATAAACATTTCTGGAGTACAATTTCCTGCAATTCATCTTCCTCTTGCCTCAACAACAACATGCTTGTTTGCAATATTTTAGTCCCAGCTTTGCTAAGTTCAGGTCAAATTTACTTTATAGTTACTCTGTCCTGATTTGAAAACTTCTACACAGACACTTCTTGCTGAAAGCAAAAGTAGACATGCTCCCATTGTTTTAGCTACCATAGAAAAATTCCAGATTCCACTGTTCAGATTTATAGGTTGGAGGACTGGGGTAGGGACAAGGATGGTGGTTGATGCCCTCCAGCTGAAATGTTTGGCAGAATATATATAGGGAGAGTTCAAAGCAGAACAGAAGGTGGAGCTTCTACAATGGAAAAAGATCCAAAAATGGATCCAAATTATTATTTGACATCGGTAGGATATTTGGGGAGTTTTGAGTTAAAGCTAATTAATGATCTAATAATTAAAATGGAATCTGAATACAACCCTGTCAAAATCACACTTTAAAAAAATAGACCCTGAACTAGATATCTAATAAGTCCTCCAGAAATATTGGTGCAATTTAATTTTGAGTAGTTTAGATCCCATTGCTTTCAGTGCTACCTTGCAAGGGTGAATTTAGCTGATCAGCATCTGATTATCTTTGTATGTGGGCTTATTTTGAATCAGTGGAGATGACATCCACATGATTCAGATTGGGGTGGTGTAGGCTTCACAAATCTAGAGTTAATGTTGTGTTAATATTCAGACATTCCAGGGCCTCCTGACAATATAGAACAGATTGATATTTGCATTATAGACTGAAAAGTCAATAAATACTGCCCTTTTGCTTCTGTCAAGCCACAAATTATTCTTAACAACAGCAATCAGGACAGAAGTCTCTTCTTTGTTTTTTGAACGATCCTGATGATAGACAGCTCCACTGTATATGATGATAAATATTTACTTTCTGTATCAAAAATAACTTCAATGTAATATCTATAAATATCACACTAGTCCTGTCTTAACATTCATACAGTTTCCATCTGATTAAAAAAAAAAGGAAAGTTATTGTATAGTAAAGCAAAGCTTCAACTTGTAGAAGCAATTTTAAATAAATTTGGACCTCCCATGGAATCTATAGACAACCTAAAAAAATAAAAATAATCCATAATCAAAGTGAAACTGGAATAAGGAGGATGACAAGAACACACAGAGAGAGAACTCTGTAGTTGAATAACTTGTAAAGGATCATTACACTAAGTCAATTTATAAATCTCTTCTTTATTTTTCTTTGAATCAGAGATATAATCCTATGCATGACTGCTCAAGATAATCAGATAAGTGTAGGTTAGCAACAAATGAATACTTGTTCTGATTATGTTCCATTCTTTAATATAAGCTTTGTTTAAATACCTGAAATCCAACCTAAATTCTGGTTTTGATTATTAAGGTTAAGAGTCTTGTTTTTCTTTGTGTTACTTGCTATTTCAAGAGTACATCTGATAATAATCTTACATACAGTGGCAATGATTTTAGAAAAAAATATTTATGAAGGACAAAGGTTTGAACCATGTATTTCAAGCAATACCTTTAATACTGGCTAATGGGAAGTGACTAGAAAGGCATTTCTTTCTTTTCATGCCCTGCTTATGAGACAGAGAGAGAGAGAGAGAGACTAAGATTAAAAAACATTGTAATTGTTCCAATCAGCTGCATGGCTCTCCAGAAAAATTCTAAATTTTTATTACAGCAATTTTAAGAGTCGGAAACCTCATCCCTTCACATAAATGGATTTTAACTTCTGGATTCCACTTAGCATTGCTACATGATATGTATGTACTGCATACATAATATATAATATGACACTTCTCCTTGAATAATTACAGCAAATTTCTCATCTTCATGATCACATAATATTGGGAAAACTTCACTAAAATCTCTAAGTGGCTCTGCATGGACATGTAAGGGTAGGGCAGTCTGAAATAGTTCCTGTAGCAGCTATGGGACTCTTGTAAAATATGATGTTTTAATTACTCAAAAAGATGCTCTTTATTTGCAGGAGATGAGATATGAGCACAATCATAGAACTAGAGTTTCACCCACCATTCATGAATGTTACAAATATTTTTAAAAAAGAATTTTTTTACCTACTACTGCAAAACACCTCTAGTCCTAATAGGAGATTTTCAATCTAACTTGTTTACAGAATTGTTGACAGGAGAACTTTTATGACTAAAATGTGTATTTTGATAATATTGGCTAAAGGACAGGACATGCTATAATTAATACATATTACACAGGACCAAGTTTTTACAGGATTGAAATTATTGCTTTGCCAATCACGCACCTACTTTTTTTTTAATACAAGTCACCATGAAAAGAGGATCCCATTGAAGTGTCTAAGAGTCTAAGAACTCATCACATGAAACAATCTCTGTATAACTGATATGAATTGGAACACAATTGTTTAGTTTGGGCATGATTATAATAGTGCATAGTTAAATAAATGTTAGAAACCTTAACTGAAGTGGCCACTAGCTTTCTCAAACCCCAAGCCATGACAATTACTTGTGGTGGGGTATAGGTGTCTTCACAATCATCTTCACTAATAATTATTTGCTTCCCTTATGGGAGATATACCATTTCAGAGCCATTAAAATTTGTGAACTTGCTAGACCAGTGAACAGTAATAGGACTTAGATTTATATACCGCTTCATAGTGCTTTTACATCCCTTTCTAAGCAGTTTACAGAGTCAGCATATTCTCTCCAACAATCTGGGTCCTCATTTTACCCACCTCAGAAGGATGGAAGGCTGAATCAACCTTGAGCCAGTGAGATTTGAACTGCCATACTGCAGCTAGCAGTCAGCTGAAGTAGCCTGCAGTGCTGCGCTCTAACTACTGCACCACCTCGGTAAAACCAGGGATATTGACTTGTTGACCAGTAAACTGACCTGGGAAAGGGGGAAGGCCCTGATGTGTTAGAGATAAAATGTCTTTTCATTTCTGTGACTGATGAAAGAAGAGAAATAGGAGATAGTTATCATAACAACAATGGAGTAAAAAAAAGAACACTTGATGTTGGTGGTGTAATGCAGATGGGCCTTGCCTGATAGATCAAGCCCTGGAAAGCTGCTCTCAATTAAAAAGGCAACATAATAGATTCTTTGCTCCTTGAATTTTTTTCCAAGCCATACCATTTTTTTTGCAAGTTATTTCCTTATTGGATACTATTTTAGTAGAGCTGACTTTTTGAAAATCCATGCCAATTCCACACAGTAGGCAAAGTTCTGAATTCTACCCTAACTTTAGTTATTTTTGTCATTCCATGTTTCTATAAATCAAGCACATTGTATCTCCAGTGTTTGTAGGCAGGGCAAACTATAAAATAGTGATTCAAAATGTATATCATTTTTGTTTTTGAAAAAAATTGAGGTAATAAGGTAATAATAGACATTCTTAAGGCTTTTGTAAAATATTCTCTTTTTTTCCAATAAAAGGACCCTCCTGGCCCGAAATTTGCTTGGAATGTATACACTATAATTGTGTGGATTCATCTAGCCAGAGGAAAAATGTAAGATGTCAGAGATGGTGTATTTAAAAGCAAATAAGAATTCTCTGCCAATTTCTGTGTCTGTCCACAATTATGTCTGGAAATATTTCTGAAAAGAGGGCGAGACTCAGTAAGCATAACAGGTTCCCCAAAATGTTCAAAATGTACAATAATTAATGATGACATATTTTGAACTCCTCCTTGGAGTATTCTGTTGGCAAGCAAAAGACTTGAGAGGTCTTTCTGTTGTAAATTGCCAATGTTGCGTGTTCAAAGGAGAGAGAGAAAAAAGCATTGAATTAATTTGGATAGAAAACAAATTCTTGATTTATTAGAGTTATTTAGGCTTATTCATTTGACTTTTCTAAATTAGAAAGTAAAAAGAATGCTATCATATAAGAATAATTACTTTTTTTCCTTTCCTTTTGTTTGTTTTACTTTTGAAATAATCACTAATGTCCTGTCTACCTGCTGCACTTGCCAATGTTCTCCTATATCTTTGCATGATATAAAACCAACTTAAAAATATAGGGATATCTTAGTGAAGCTAATGATGACTGAAACAGGCATCCTATCAACTGTTATTCTGTGACAATTCAGTTTGTTATTATTTTCTTATCCAGAACACATAGCAGTACATCATCAATTATATTACAGAAATGTCTTCAAATCATAAACATTTGCAATTGAGATCTGAGCTGAGATATCAAATATTGGATGTGCAAAGCTTCCATCAAATGATATATAAAAATATTTTTGATACTCAGCAGTTAGAAAATTAATGTAAATATTCTGATCTCAGTTTATATAAAATAGGTATGATACCCTCATTAAGCACAAAAGTTGTATTCCAAGTGTTAGCTCATTTTAACTGATATAGAAGAGAAATTCTCCACTCTCTGGCCTGCCAGATTTATGTTGTTCCTTTTCAGTTTCATATGGATGGTTTATTCTGCCTTTATGAAGCTGGAGGTGATTGTATAAAGGAAATAAGTTGAATAAATGGTTTTTAAAAGAACAGAATTTCAGTAAGTAGCTTTCCAGAATAATTAACAAGTGAAAAAAATCCCATTAGTTCATGTTTAAAATTGATGTTTTTAAAATGTGACAAGACCAAAATAGCTTTGAACTTTGAATAAATTCCCTGATGTACCGGGCATCACACTCCCATCAGCATTGGTAACTGTATCTGTAACTGTTTTTACTTTTTTCCCCCCTATGACTATCAATTATTCATCTGGCAGCATGAGTGTCAATAGTATTTATAAATAAATAAATGGAGGGTCTTTGTCTTGAGATGATTGCTTTTAAATTAGATAATTTAAGATTAAAGGGAAGATTATATGGAGAATATGAAGAAGTACATTTCTTTTCCTAATTTAGGTAGCATTGTTAGCAATGAGTAAACAAAACTAACACATACACAAAATAGGATCTCTCTCTCTCTCTCTCTCTCTCTCTCTCTCTCTCCCTCCCTCCCTCCCTCCCTCCCTCCCTCTCCCTCTCTCTCTCTCTCTCTCATGTATGTATGTATGTATGTAGGTCTTTGGTTATTCGGGTTTTCTCCCGCGTAAAATTGGAGGTTTCTTGGCAACGTTTCGACGAAGTCTCATTCGTCATCTTCAGGCTGGTGTTCTCGGCTTCGTGCTTCTAGGAGCAATGTTTGTATGTATGCATGTATATATGTTTGTACATTTGATTAGTGACTGTTCAAAGTTATAGTGGCACTGAAAAAAAATCACTTAACAATTGATCCTTGTTCTTACATCTGTAAGTCAAGGACTACATGTATGCAATATAATTTCCACCTCATCATTCTATAGGAAATATTGTTGTGAAGGTTCCTTGATACTCTTTGGGCTCGGTTGCTTTTTTGAAGAAGTTTCATTATCCAAACTAGGTAATATCATCAGTTCTAGTTCTGATGACCTAGTTTGGGTAGATGTTACCTAGTTTGAGTAATGAAACACATGAAAGAAAACAACCCAGCTCAGAGAGCACTAAGGAACCATCATGTCAATCCTGAGCTATAAATCCTGAGCTCCTTTATTGGTAAATATTGCTGCTTTAGCAAAGGTATAAGTGAAGAAGAACAGATATGTAACAAAATTCTATGAATGAATCTTCCTATGCAGAAACAGCCAATTCTGTTTTTTTCTTGACACACGGACTGAAACCAAATGCTTGGGAGGAGAATGAAAAAAGTAAACAATATTAGCACAGTTAGGGGAAAAAAGGATTGGGGATACGAACTATGAGATATAGAGAGTGAACTGACACATTCAGGACTCTTCTTCAACACAGATTTCAACTGCTTCTCTCCCATGCTGAAGCCATCTGGAAATTAAGCCAATTTAAGACTTAAGCCAGCTTTCAGTCCATTCTTCCTTTTTGAGCAAGGATCCTGGTCAGGTGTTACATTCTGGTAGTATTTATCATGGCCCCTGATTGGAGATTCCCAGTCTTCTTTATCTCTCCCACCCATACTGAGAAAGTGAAGAATTTATTTTCTTTCCAGGATTGTGCTTTTGAAGACATGATTTCTCTTTTGCACTAGCACAGACTTATATATCTCTTTACAGCTTTCTGTAAGTGGTTTACAGAGTCAGCCTATTGCCCCCAACAATATAGGTCCTCATTTTACTGACCTCAGAAGGACGATAGGTGTGTCAACCTTGAGCCGGTGAGATTTGAATTGCCGAACTGCAGCTAGCAGTCAGCTGAAGTAGCCTGCAGTGCTACGCTCTAACCACTGCGCCACCTCGGTAGAAACAGGGATATTGACTTGTTGACTAATAAATTGACCTGGGAAAAAGGGAAGGCCTGATGTGTTAGAGATAAAATGTCTTTTCATTTCTGTGACTGATGAAAGAAGACAAATATGAGATAGCACTCATAGCAACAATGGAGCCGGTGAGATTCGAACTGCCGAACTGCCAGCAGCCAGCAGTCAGTAGAAGAGCCTGCAGTACTGCATTCTAACCACTGAGCCACTACGGCTCATCCTTCTAGAGTCCCATGTACTTGATATTTTCCATCCAATATCTTCCTTGATGGTAGGGAAAAAAGAAAACACAATTTTATTTTCCTTTCTGTCATTTGGAACAGAAGAGGAAACTGGAAGAACTTTTGTCAGTTTCCTCTGATGAAGAACTACTCTATCATTCACGGTCTATAAAATAAAGTCTATGTTTTAATCACTTTAAGGTATTAAAAAAGATCTACTTTCCTGGTCTAGTAATGAATTTGGGGGAAAAAAGTCATCCAGCCTTTCATCAGTCCACTATTGAATTATTTTAAAAAGGAGGAAAAAAGGTAGTGTTTAACCAGTCTATCTTGTGAAAGTCCCTTCAGAACAAGGCAGACAGCTCGCCACTAAATGACCCTGAGAGCAGTGAGCAGGGACTAGATCAAATATTCCTGCTACAGTGCACAGTAAGCAACTAAGCATTTATGTATGAGAAAATTAAGCTTAGCAGACAAACAATATATTGCTGCTTGTATTGGAAGAAATCAGAAAACAGTACCTTTGATGTAGAGGTAGTCCTCATCTTACAACAGTTCATTTAGTGACCATTCAAAGATGCAATGGCAATGTGGAAACCAGATTTACTTAACAACTGTGTTTCTAACGTAACAAGTGCATGTAAAAACTGTGGCAAGAAAGGTCAAAAAATGGGTCAAAATTCACTTAACAACTGTCTCACTTAGTAACAAAAATTTTGGGCTCAATTGTGGTCGTACGTCAAGGACCTGTATAGTAAGGCAATATTTATTAATTTATTTATTTCATGTATTTATATGCTGCCCTTCTCCAGAAGGACTCAGGGCGGCGAACACAAGTTAAGAACATGTACAACAAAAATCCCATTTTAAACCAAATTAACTAATAAATAATAAATAATAAAACCCAGAATCAGAGTCAGCCTATTTGCTTGAACAGCCAAGTCTTCAGGTCCCGACGGAAGGAGTGGAGATCAGGAGCTGTCCGGAGCTCGGTAGGCAACTCATTCCAGAGGGTGGGAGCACCCACAGAGAACACCTTACCCCTGGGAGCCGCCAGACGACATTGGCTCGCCATCGGAACCCTGAGGAGAGCAGCCCTATATGAGCAAACAGGACGGTGAGAGGCAGGCAGGAGAAGGTCCTGCAAATATCCTGGACCTAAGTCATGTAGGGCCTTATAGGTGAGAACCAACATCTTGAAGTGGACCTAGAGAACCACTGGTAACCAGTGCAGCTCACACAGAAGAGGTGTTATATGGGAGTAACGAGGGGCTCCCGTAACAACCCGTGCAGCTGCATTCTGGATCAACTGGAGTCTCCGGGTGCATCTTAGGGGCAGGCCCATGTAGAGGGAATTGCAGTAATCCAAGCGGGAAGTAACCAGGGCATGAGTGACAGTGTGAAGGTCATCTCAGTCCAGGAAAGGGCGCAACTGGCGCACCAGGCGAATCTGTGCGAAGGCCCCCCTGGTCACGGCCGTCAGGTGGTCTTCTAGGGACAGACGAGCATCCAGGAGGACACCCAAGGTGTAAGCCCTATCAACAGGGGCAAGTTTTTCCCCACCCATCAAAAGTGATGGGGTCTCTGAAACCCGAGATGCCGGCATCCACAGCCACTCAGTCTTGGAGGGGTTGAGTCTGAGTCTGTTTCTACTCATCCAGACCCGCACCACCTCCAGGCAATGGGACACCACGGAAAGGGCATCTCTGGAGTGGTCTGGGGTGGAGATGTATAACTGGGTATCATCAGCATATTAATGATATCTCACCCCGAAACCAAAAATGATCTCATCCAGCGGCTTCATATAGATGTTAAAGAGCAGGGGGGAGAGAACCGACCCCTGAGGCAATTTAGGGGCCTCGGGGTGGACCTCTGCCCCCCTGCCCATAAAAACTGCAAGCGACCTGAGAGGTAGGAGGAGAACCACTGTAAAACAGTGCCTTCCACCCCCAACCCCACAAGTCGCTGCAGTAGGATACCATGGTTGATGGTATCAAAAGCCGCTGAGAGGTCAAATAGGACCAGGATGGAGGAACAACCACCATCCCGAGCCCGCCAGAGATCATTCACCAGAGCGACCAATGCCGTTTCCATGCTGTGCCTGCGTCGGAAGCCCGATTGGTACGGGTCTAGGTATTCCGTTTCCTCCAGGAACTGTGGGAGCTGTTGCGCCACCACAGTCTCAACAACCTTCGCAATGAAGCGAAGGTTGGAGACGGGACAATAGTTATTAAGTGAGTCTGGATCCAGGGAAGGCTTTTTGAGGAGAGGTCGAACCACCGCCTCCTTAAGAGAGGTGGGGAAGACCCCCTCCTTCAACGAAGCATTGACAATTGCCTGGATCCAGTCTCTAGTCACCTCCCTGGCAGCCGAAACCAACCAGGAGGGACAAGGATCCAATAAGCAAGTGGAGGAACCAAGTTTACCCATAATCCTGTCCACTTCCTTGACAGAAACAGGGTCAAACTCAATCCAGATATTACTCTCAAGACCTACCCTAGTCTCCCCATTGGGTTCTGCCCAGTCAGAGTCCAATCTGATCCGGATCTGAGCGATTTTATCATGCAGAAACTGTACAAAATCCTCAGCTCTGCCCTGTAAAGGGTCTTCCCTTGCTCCCTGATTGAGAAGGGAGCAGGTCACACGAAACAGGGCTGCTGTGCAGTTTTCTGCAGATGCAATGAGGGCAGTGAAGTAATCTTGCTTCGCCGCTTCCATCGCCACTAGATAAGACCTAATATGGGTTCTTAACTATGTTCAACAGATTCATACCGGGAGGACCTCCAACTCTCCTCTAGGCGTCTTTTCTGACATTTCATTTCCCGGAGCTCCATGGAAAACCAAGGAGCGACCCGGGATCTGCGTCGGGTCAGAGGCCGCAAAGGTGCAATTCAGTCCAAGGCATCGGCAGCCGCCCAGTCCCAGGATGCCACCAGAGCCTCAGCCGAATTGCAGGGTTGAGAGGTGGGGAATGTCCCAAGCTCCGTCAAGAACCTCTCTGGGTCCATCAGGCACCTGGGGCGGAACCATTTTATGGGTCCCGCCTCCCAGCAGCAAGGGTTGGCAGATTAAAAGTCCAGTCTAAGGAGGCAATGGTCGGTCCATGACAGGGGGGCGATGGAAAGTTCCCCCCTACCACGACCATTTATCCACTGCCCAGAGGGAAAAACCAGGTCGAGTGTGTGTCCTCCCCTATGAGTTGGGCCCTGAATAACCTGAGTCAGGTCCATGGCTGCCATGGAAGCCATGAAGTCCCGGACTGTCTCAAATGACTCGCCGATCGAAGGCAGATTGAAATCTCCCACAACCAAAAGGTTGGGGAGTTCAAGTGCCACTTCAGTCAAGACATCGAGCAGTGCGGGCAGGGCTGTGGCAATGTAGCTGGGAGATAGGTATGTGACCAACAAGCCCGACTGAACTCCAGGGTCCCACTTCAATAGAAGAGACTCACACCCGCCTATCTGAGAGACAGTTACCTCCTTAGGACTAAGACTTTCTCTAACAACCACCGCCACCCCTCCGCCCCTTCCTTGGTGTCGCAGCTGGTGCAGCACACGAAAGCCCGGGGTGCATAAATCAGAGAGAGGGATTCCCTCCTCCTGCCCCAACCAGGTCTCCGTGATACAGGCCAGGTCCGCACCCTCCTCATCAATAAGATCTCGTATGAGGGGGGCCTTATTCACCACGGACCTGGCATTCATATACACCAGACAGAGACCAGGGTCCCTCGCTCTCACATCCCCAGGAAAGCAGGGTGAGCAGGAGGCATGGGAGCAAGTCACCACCCGAATGCATCTGGTGTGATGCTCCCGGACCCTACTTTCATTTCTTCTGCCCCATCCCACATCACAGGTATAGAATGTCCCCCCCTCTCTGAACATCCTCTACGACTCCCAATCCCCCCAATCTGCCGGGACCGTCAGAATGGCATGGCTGCTGATATGGGAGAAGTTGCCTTCATAGTGCATTAGGGGCAGGCTGAGGACAAGATCATCTTTTCCTGTCTTTAGGAAATATTAAATGGGCTGTCCTTACACTTAGGTGAGCAGATGAACTCTCAAGATGGAAGAAATACAAGATGAATACATTTTCAATGTATCATTTTCTTCAGTTAAAATCAACTCCCTACCCTTGAATTTTCTTTTAGCCCCAGAAAGAAAAGGATGCAGGGTACAAGAACACTTCCTATTCTGAACAGCTAATAGCAACTTGAAAAGTTGAATGTGATTATTTCAATTGAGGAAATGGCCTGTGAAAAAAGTAATAAA
Organism: Pantherophis guttatus; assembly: GCF_059756535.1. Classification (NCBI taxonomy): domain Eukaryota; kingdom Metazoa; phylum Chordata; class Lepidosauria; order Squamata; family Colubridae; genus Pantherophis; species Pantherophis guttatus. The sequence goes on from NC_142064.1 coordinate 179,453,707, forward strand.
CCATTCAATTATTACTAGCATGTAATAATAGCAATTATTACTAGCATGCGAATCACATCCCCCCACCCCTCAGTCACCAAAGGACGAGAGCTATTCCAAAAGAATATAGGAAATTTTCTTCACAGTGTTCTTGGATCACTGTGTGGAAAAACTATATTTACGGTATAATATTTAAGTTGCTGTCAAGAGATTGGATAGATGCTTATTTCGTAACATTAATCTTTGACCACATTTAAAACAGGTTTAAAAATCACAGTGACTTGGCATGCATGTCATATCAGCAGTAAATTACTAAAATTACATTGCAAAATGCAAAGTAACCAATGGGAGGGCGTTATTTAATTATTTTTACTTGATAGACCATGCAAGTACAAAAATCCAGCACACAAAAAAAGCACCCAGGTGATGGGTTATATGCAAATGATAAGAATTTTAATTAAGTGCAAGAAATGTTTTCAAATTTAAACTAATTACATTATCTTCACTACAAACAAAATATACGGCAGATGAATATAATAACAGCTCTTAAAAGGGTATCTAAGCCAGATAGGGAAACCACAGAAGAGTCCTTGGTAGGGAACCATTCTTAAGCCAAGGCCAGAAGCCTGTTTTCCTTAGAGTAATGTCAGTTTCGAATCAAGGCACACTTGGATAATTGCCATAAATCAGAGTTAGATAGCTATGGGAATCTGCTTGGTTTGCATTAAATGTATCAACTTCTGTCTGGTAGAATAGAAGCAAATATGCCTTTGCACTCTATTCTCTGTATTCATTAGCAAAATTCTGACAATCACTATCTTTTTCCTAACATTTATCTTTACATCATGCCAAAATTCTTTTGTGAAAACAGTCTAAGTCCAGTGGAGATAAATCTTAATAGAATTCCCTCAGTACTTTGGCCCCATAACATTTCAGATGAAGTTCAAAAACTGATGAACCAAATGCTGATGAAAATAAACCAATCTCTGAATGAAACCAGCTAGGGAATTCCTTCTTTGTGAGTTGTTATATTTGTTTTAGATGAAGATAAATGGCTCCCTTCTTTATTTATTGGTAGAGAAGTTTACAAGTTTGGTAATTGTCTTTTAGCAGGTTAGGAATAACCTAAGGCTGTTAAAAAAAATAAAGATTTTGTTAGCAAATAATTCTCATAAGGCATTTCATTTATTAGAATTAGTTTCTATGGACAGGCTATATATAGAATTCACCCAACTATAGCACTATTTAATAATTCTCTGTGAGTAATTTTCTTCCTCTGTTTTTCTCATTTATACAAAAAATAATTTTATTTTTGCCTAATAAGACCTGACAATGTGTACTTAGGTTTATGATTCTTGTAGCGATAGAATCTGATGAACTCTTAAAAAAAGAAAAGAAAAGGAAGAAAGAAAAACCCAAGTTTTTGAAGCATTTCTGCACATATTTATTTAAAGACAAAACTGACCTAATTCAGTGGATTGCCCCCAGGTATCCACTGAATTCATTAAATTACTGGATTTGTTGAGTTAAGTTTACACTATAACAAAAATAATTATTATGTTTTATTTGTCCAATAGCTGAACTTCTTTCCACATATTTGTAAAATAAATGTATTATAGTTTATGAAATTGCATGAAATGAATTGTCTTCCTCTCTGTCTGATTGTGGGGGTGAAAATGTCCCCATTCCAAATTTGTAATGACAAAAATGTCTTATTAAAAATGTAAAGCCAACAGTGGCCGACTAGTGCATACAAACAGGTTTTGAGAAAGAGCCTTGAATGTAGAGAGTGTTTCATCACTGAAAGTGTTGGTGGCACAGCTCATGTAGCCCTCGGACTCCTTTTGACCATCTGCTCCAAATTGGGTGAGGCTAAAATATTGCCCTACTATTTTTTACTGGGGAAGTTTGAAAAAGATGTTGGAGGGACTTATTTCCCCAGTTCAAATTTCCAACTTTCTCCCATTAAGCCAGTTTTTGGTCCCGAGGCTGTTCATGATTAGCACGCAGCTCACGGCATGCTGCAGAAAGGCTGACACAGCTTTCAAGGTGCTGGGGATTATGTACCAGTGTGTGAGGGTTGAGTGATGGAATGCCTAATATATCTTGAAATAAAGAAATGGGTAGAAAAATAATCAAGGGGGGAAATAGGGTCAGCACAGAAGAGAGTCTTGAGTTCAGAGGAGATTCTTGAGTCCAGATGAGAACGAGGGGAATGTGAGAAAGAGACTTTGAGTAACTGTGCCCTAATTAGACTAAATATTAGCTGTGCAAGATCATTATTTTGGTATTTTTCAATTTCTCTTACATTCCCCTGCTAGCAATAAAGGTGGCTTTTGTTTCTCAAAAAAATCCAAGTATTCATGTTTTCTGAGTTGCTTGCTCTGCAGGGCTCAACAATTACTTGGTCTTAATTCCATGAATAAAAGAATCCTATGGACACATTCTGAAGAACTCTATTCTTTATTTGCATTTCATAAGATTCTCATGTAAACTGCAAATATTTATCTTGGTTCTGATTTATTTGATGTGATCCCAAGTACGATGATCCTTCAAGCTCATTTTTGCTAACAGTTTTAGAAATGACCATTGAAAGTAAGTCATTTCCATTTTGAACCTCCGTAGCTACAGGAGACAGGAAAACTAAGGGAATCTGTGCTATGCTATGCTATGCTATGCTATGCTATGCTATGCTATGCTATGCTACAGCAGAAGATTTCAGAATGAATATAACGTGTGGTCATAGACAGTTCTAGAGTACAATACTGAAAAATAGTTTCTTATTAATAAAAAAAAAATCAAAACTTCCTGTTTACCTTCAATTCCAGAGGGTCCTGCCTCCTGCATTCTATATCCTGCAATTTAGTTGTGTAGTTTAATGTCTTTAATTTTGCCTGCCTGTCTGAAACCACAGGGTTGCATATGGCAACTTTCTGTTTTTGTAAAGATGATTTTGCTGCCAAAAGTTATTTGCACTTCCCGTGTGTCAGAGAATACAAATGAAGTTAATTTAGTGGGTTTCGTTTGTATTTGTTTTCATATGGACAAGAATATTAAGGATTAATTAAGGATTAAAAGTGCTTAAATCTTGGAAAAGTGACAAAATTCTCAAATGTTAGAATAATAATAGCCTGCAACAAACTATTACTGATTTCATATCTGCATAGTATTGTTGAAAAGTGAGCAGCCACTGGTTTTCAGTATCTTGTAGGATATTTCAGTGTGTTTTATTTTCCCCAGATGTTCAAACGTTTAATAACTAAAAGGCATTCTGTGACCACCAAGAATGTTTGTGCTATTTTTCCTGCCAATGTTTTTTTTTAGGATTACCTGTATTTCGCCTGTGTTTTTATAGCTGCAAAACCTTGAACATTAGATCTACTGTGAACGGTGGAAGAAAAGCTAAATAAAAATGTATACTTAGAGACTGATTCTATAACTATTTACACAATTCTTCATACATTTCACATACAGCTATGCATGTACACACTCAACCTGTTTCAATTATTTGGGGTCACAACATTTGAACTGAATGAACACTTAAATTGTTTGACTCATATAGATGCCTTAGTTTTCTTTGCTCTTAAATGATTTATTAAATGTATTGTTTTGACTGCCATGTTTTAAACCAAAGTTTACTAAACATGCAATCATGTACAATGAGACCATTTAGTAAAAAATTGATATTACCTAGTTTGATAATGAAACATCTGCAAGAATATAACCTAGCTCAGAAAGCACCAAGAACTCCAATCTTGAGTTACAATATTCTCTTCTGTTGGGAGGCATATTGTGACAGATGGTACCTACAAAGTGGGCAGGTGCTTTGATGGACTATTATGAAACAGCAGCTTTCCATGAAGGATGAATCGTGTGTGTGTGTGTGTGTGTGCGCGCGCGTGTGTGCGTGTGTTTGAGAGAGAGAGAGAGAGAGAGAGAGAGAGAGAGAGGATGGAATTGTGTAGAAGGTATTTACTTATTTACTCATTAAACAATTACTAGTTTAATAGTTTCACTTTATAGAAAAAGAATGATAATTTTTATGAACCATGCATAAATACTTTTTATATATTTATATGGACTCAGTATATAAATAATTGAGAGTCTGTTCATCACACTTCATGGTGTGCCTGCAAGATATTTGCAGGGAAGGACATCCAGCCAAGAAATGTACAATATGTGAAGAAGCTCCTTGTTAAAGTGTCAGCGAAATGATAAGAACTCAGCATCTCATTTTTCAGCACAACCGCCATGTAGATTAAAACCAGTATCTACTTTTCTCTCTTGCTAGATATGTGGAACTGACAAGTCACTATCCAGGAATCTTGTTAGAATGGCAACCCTGCCACTTACTATTTTTCAGATGCAGAACTCATATCTCAAACTGGTCTGTCCTGCAGTCAGTTGGTATTACAGTCTGTGGGGTATAAGGCAAGTTAGTATGTTGCAAAGATAAACTAAAACACAAAATATTTATTATTTACTAGTTAATTAAGTTTGTATTTTGCATGTGCAGATCCACATATTTAGTTGCTACTAGAAACTAAATTATTGTTATGACTCAAGTATGTGAAAGAAAAGATGATAATACTTGCCCAGCTTAATGTTCTTAAATTTATGTGCTTTTGCTTGTTCTATATAGGAGGTTGTACTGCATTAGTGAAATTCATTTGTGTGGTTAAATCTTAGATTTATGTTAAAGTATTTAACATAACATTTTTATATGTATATGTATGTATACATGCATTCATTTATTATCTTTCTAGTACTAGATTTTAATATTATAACTGGTATGGAATGAATCCAGCCATTTTGATCCATTTTATTTTTTATTATGCATGCTTATGAACATTTCCTGAAATTCAAGATTATATATTTTTTTTCTTTTCTGGGACAGGAACAGGGAAGCAAAAATGAGATTGTCTTTTCTTTCTTGTTTTGCATCTGGTATTCCTTTTGTATTAGAATATATATTATATAGGACAAAAGATGCTGCATTTGATTCAGCATTGTAACAGATTCATTTCTCATCTGTTTCAAATCTCTCCTTGTATAAAAATTAAATGGTGTTTGTTAATACCTGTTAACCTAAACGTAACCAGGAGTAGAAAGTGGGGTGTTTTGAAATTTCCTATTTATTAATGTATGTATGTATGATCTTCTTTCTGTTTCATTTCTGGTGTACCTAACATCTTTTGATGGAGAATTACTTGAAGTTTTCTTTCTTTCTCCTTGTTAGAATACTATGAAATATATTTCAGTGTTGTTATACATTAAAAAAACAATAATGCCAATCCTTTACTGGCTACTCTAGAGAAAAGAAGGACTAGGGGTGACATGATAGCAGTATTTCAGTATTTGAGGGGCTGCCACAAAGAAGAGGTCAACTTATTGTTATGACCCAGATGGTCAAGGCAAGGCAGGCCTTTAGAGAGTCCTTTATTGCCCTCAAGAAGTGCTCAACAAATGGCCCCCCAATGATCTGTAAGGCTCCACCACATGCTACCCTGAAGGCAGTCACTTTCAGTCTTTGAAACAACAGTCAATATATTACCAGGAAAGTCCACAAGGCAAAGTCCAGGCATAAGACAAATGGCAGTCTTCGGGGCAAAGACAAGTTACAAGGCAAACACAGTTTTGAAGGTAAAGCAAAGCAAAGGGCAAAATAAATCCACAAGGCTAATGTAAGTCAAGTGACAGTCCTCAAAGCAAAGACAAGGTACAAGGCAAAGGCAGTCCTCGAAGGAAGGCAAAAGGCACGAGTCAAAGCCAGGGGAGTATAATCCAAAATAAAGAAATGTTCCTGGCAAAGACTAACTCCCTTCCCCTTAAATCGGTCCACTCCAGATATTCCTTGTGAGGAGGAGTGGTTCCTCCCAAGTAGCCTTGCAGGTCAAGTAGCTTGCCTATGCTTTGCTCTCCATGCCCTTGGATTGAGTGGGAGAGGCATCTGTTCCACCTCAGAGGTGATCTGCTGCCTGTCAGCAGCTAATCCTCTTCTATGTCTATGAAGGCAGATAGCTCTCCATCCAGTTGACCACTTTCCCAATGCCTGAAGGGCCTGAGATAGCATTGTCCTCAGCCCCTGGCCTCTCCACACATGCCATCTCCGTCAGTTGGTCCTAGTTCCAACTCCTCCTCCTCTTCCGAACTGGGATCCAAGGGGGGTCATGAACTTATTTTCCCAAAGCAGCAGAAGGCAAGACAAGAAATAATGGACGGAAACTAATCAAGGAAAAAAGCAACCTAGAATTAAGGACAAACTTCCTAACAGTGAGAACAATTAACCAGTGGAACAGGGTTATATACTGTTTATAATTGTATAGGGTCTCCTGCTTGACCAGGGGGGTTGGACTAGATGACCTCTAAGGTCCCTTTCAGCTCTACTCTGATTTATTGATTAAATATCAGTAAGTTCAATGCACGTATAGATGTGGATTGGTTTGGGAAAAGGAGATGGGATAAAATCAAATTAAAAGTTATGTTTCCCTTTGTTTTGAAGATACAGATATATTTCTGCAATAGAGCCTGTATATACCCACTGTGTGTATTGCTGTGAAAGGAAGCAGGCTAGCAAAAATAAAAAGAAGCCTTTTGTTTTCTCTCTTTTGAAAATATAATTTGATGCCCTTCAGTTATCCAAGTAAAAGTATTTGGCAGGTTGTAGTAAAGGTGTGGCTTGTGCACCTCAGGGCATGAGAAATGATTTTTGTGAACTATGTGTGTGACATTGTCAACCTAATAAAAAGAGGCTGATCTTCCAGAACATGTCACAACATGTAGTCTATCTTTTGTGCTCAAAAGAACAAGCAGCAGGATCTTCTAATTTAGCACTATTGTTCTCATTACTTTCTTATGCTTATGGCACATTTACTCAGACTAAGTGTTAGGCCCATGTGTTTATTTCCTTAATGCTTAGTTATTTTGTCTGGGGAAAGAAAAAGAGTCATCTGAGCTAATTGTACTCTCTCTCTTGCTTTTCAGATAACTTGCTTTGAAAGCAAGATGGGATAACAAAAATATGCAGTGTATAGACTGCAGAACAAACTATTCTTGTTCTGTTTGGTCAAAATAATAGTCAAATGTGATTTAAGCAGTACCGTTTATTATCTGAATATATACAGTTATGTAATATATAGTAATGTAATAGAACCGGTTTGAATCCTGGTGATAAGCATTTTTGAGTATTGCAAGTGTTAATGCAACATATACTTATGCAGTTTATGGCCTACTTTAGATGTTTGAATTAGAAATAAGTGTACATCATGGAACAAATCAAATCAAAACTTTAATACAGCCTCTAGGCCAGAGAACACTGCAATAAAAATTCATAAAGCTATAATTAATAAAACAAAAAAGTAGATATAAAATACAATTACATACAATAAATGTAACATAAATATATTTTACTGCTAAATGTTCAGAATAATGAAAACTAAAGGCATAAAAGCCTTTGGCCCCTATATTTGTGGTGCCAAAATGGTGCTTTCTCCTTTCCTTTTTAAATTACACGGGTGACCTCATCTGTCACTCTGGAGTGAGGTAACACCAATATAGCTTGTGATACTTAATTGTGTATCTTTATCCATGGTAAATTAAGCAATTCCATGACCGTCTTATCCCGATGCCTGGAGGCTGTGAGGAGATGGACAGTGAAAAACAGGCTTCAGGTTGAACCCTGGCAAAACTTAGCTGATTTGGTTTTGGGGGCCTATTGATTTATTTATTGACCATCTATTACCTTCAACATGTATTGACCCCTTTTTACACCCAATTATTGATCAATCCCTTGGATAGTCCAATCAACCCTTAGGAGTATAAGGAAAGTCTGCTCTAGAGCAATTAGATTACAAAAATGATTGGTTTACATATCATAGATAGGAACATTTCAGATCCACACCATAATATATAGCATCCCCTACTGTATAATTGCTTTGCTTTTCAAGAAAAGGTTTTATACCAGCATCAATGACAGCAAGAAATTTAGTATAGAAAACTCTGGCAAAAAAGGTATTTTAGTTTGCCTTTATTTTTATAAATAACTCAATGTGGTGAACATACGCAATATTCCTCACAACAATAAGGTGTTGAACTAAAGGAGAGTGACTGACCCAAGTCACTCAGCTGGCTTTCATGCCTATGGCAGGACTAAAACTATAGTCGTCTGGTTTCTAGCCATTTCAGCATATCACAATTCAAGAAGACAACATTTATACAACTATGTTTTATAAACCTAGTGTTGTGGCCTGTCGGCAGCTGGCCCCTCCAGCAGCTGAATCAGAGGATGAGGAGGCGTGGGAGTCAGGGTCAGCATCAAGGCAACCTGAGAACTCCAAGGGGGAAGGGGGAATGGAGCTGGCAGAGAAAGAGAGGCAGAGGCAGAGCCTGGGCCGTCGGTCAGCCCTCAGATGGAGAGTTAACATCCCCCGGGTCTGGAACAGGGGTGGGTTCCACTTACTTTTACTACCAGTTCACAGCGGGAGCACGCACACTTCTGCGCATGCACAGATTATCCATGATGACATCATGGTGGGTGGGCAGAGCCTCCCGACAGTTTTACTACTGCTCCTATAGAACTGGACCGAACCGGGAGCAACCCACCACTGGTCTGGAAGTGACTATGAGGAAGAGGAGGAACAAGTGGGTCCAGTGTCTGATGCACAGATGTGCAGAAGGCAGAGGAGACGAGAGCAGTGGAAATCCATGGGTCGATCCTTGGGAAGGAAGAGCACTGCTGTTAGCGAAGCCCCAACCTAGCTCTGGGGATAAAAGGCAGAGGCGAAGATGAATAGATATCGCAGACAACTATTTATCTCCCTGCCAGACGTACTTGTTAGCCTGTGGTGAGAGACAAACATTTTGCTTGGGCTCCTGGTGTTCCTAATAAAGGAATATTTGAGTTAACTTCAGAGGGTTTGTCGTGTTTGGGGAGATGGGTCAGAACACCTATCTATTCTGCCTGCAGATCAAAATCATGATCATTAAATGTGAATTTGTTGGGAATTCCTTACAAGTAAGACCATTTAAGGTTGTAACTATTCTCTGTGCATCAGTGCATCAGTGTGGACAGCCACATTCGTTTATACGTAGAGGATATAATAAGAAATATGGTAATATAAATGTTTTAAGAGGCTAACAATCTTTGATCACTCTCTTGTTTTTGAGAATAAGATGCAATTATTTCACCTGTGCTTTGTTTAAACCTTATTGTTAATTACATTAGATAATTTATAGGTAGTGATAAACGCTAAAGGAAGTGTTGAAATTATCACTTTGTTTAAAAGTGAAGACATTTTATCTCTGCATACATGTAAAACTCAGGAGTAAGCTATGTAAGTACTTTAAGGTAATAAAACTGCATTGGAAATTACACTGATTCAGTAAAATTTATTCCCTAAGAAATGTGCACTAATATATCTACACAATTGTAGATTAATTAAAGTTTCTGGGCAATTAAAGTTTCTGGAATTTTTTTTTAAAAAAGGGTATAGAATGTTTGTGATTATAAAGCAAAAGCTTAGTATGCTAAAAGAAATTCCCAATAAGATTATCAGTCTCTAAGAAGATTATCCAGGACAAGGTACTTCAATATTTAAGAAAAGCAGCAGCTGTGCAAGCTGCAAATCTTTAAAGATCTGCCCATAATTGAAGAAACTAGAGATCAGCCTGATGCCTTGGACCAAATAAGTATCTTTTAAATATAAGGTGTTTAGAAGCAGCTTATTCATATAATAGCCCAAGTCAAACTCCCAAAGCTTAGCAAACAGAAGAGAGATAAATTTGGATCTATTTCCAAGAACAACTTTTCAAAGCAATTTTTTACTGTGCTATTTCCCGCTATGTGAAAAAATTGTTGTTTAAGATAGGGTTTCTCCTAGCTGTTGACTTTAAAAAAAAGTGTGAAAAACCATCTATCTGAGAAATGAGAAAAATAAAACTTGTATGAAACTTAGGAAATGCTGGGAAGAAAACCGTGAGACTGTGGCAGTGTATGGCTGGCAAGTGTTGCCTTGCTTTTACTTATAAAGTATATTGTAGGACAATAAGTTCATTACTTAGGGCGGCACAATGGCTCAGTGTTTAAGATGTTGGGCTTGTTCGCTGAAAAGCCAGCAGCCCAGGTTTGAGACCCAAGCGTCATATGATGGGGTGAGCTCCCATCCTTGCCCCAGCTCCTGCCAATCTAGCAGTTCAAAAGCATATAAATGTGAGTAGATAAATAGGTATCACTTCAGTGGAAGGTAACAGCACTCCATGATGTAATGGTGTCCACATGACAATGGAAATGTCTTGAGAAGTGCTGGCTCCATGGTCTTGATCTGGAGATGAGCAACACCTTCTATAGTTGGCATTGACTAGCAGAGTAAAATCCACAAGGACTTCTTTTACTTACTTACAGATCTACTTAATTTCAAACACTTGATTAAAAGTCATTTATTGTTTTTAAATACACCTAATATAAAACTGACCAGTACAATATAGGCAGTTTAGGATGTATTTGAGACACACACGTACACACATGCACACACACACTTTTTTGCTTTTCTTCATCAGTTTCTCACCATCACCCTCTACCTCTCACTTCCATGGAAGATTTTTTTAGAACTTAAATTGTTTTCATGTTGAAATGAAATGTATCATAATAAATCAACACAATTTAAATCTTTAAGATACTATATCAGAATGAAGGAACCTTATAACTATAGTGAAATATATTTTTACTTTATGCATAACTGAAAAATGTTATAACATGAGTAATAAATTATATTCTACATATGTCTTTTTGAAACCATATTATAGATTTGTTGGACAGGAATATAATCAAATCCTAATTTTTAGAAGCATAAATCAAGAATTTGAGAAAATCAAGTATACTTCAGCCCCATCTTAGCATGTTAAGCTTGTTGTAATACCCACATTCATTTCATTTAGAAAAATGTCAAAAATCCAGCTCTTTTGTAGAGCTTTTACAATTATTTATAGTTGCATTAATATGGCTTAACATAATATGAGTATACTGTATTTTATTAACTTCAGGAATGATTACTTTAGTTTTTGATATTTTATATATCTGTACTGTAGATGTTCCTTATATCTCAATAACATGTAATTTAGTACTTTCATCTTACAAATGTAACAAATAAATAACAAATCAAGACTAATATTTTTGACAAATACTGAACAGTTAGTTTCTAGGTTATAAATATAATGAAACCAAACATCAACTTTTTTATGGTAATAAAAACGGCATTTTTACTGAAAATCAACTAGATCCAGAAGCAAAACACAAAACAAATTATAAACAGTATGACCATAACTACAGTTTATAGATATTTAATAGCAAGAGTTGTAGTTTAACTTTTGTTCTTCTATCCCAGATTTTTTGCTGAGCTGTGTACATAAGCTCATTTGTATGCATATCATGTTTTCCCGAAAATAAAACAGGGTCTTATTTTCTTTTGGGCTTCAAAATAAGCACTCGGCCTTATTTTCGGGGAGATCTTACTTTTTTTAAAATTTATATTTATTAAATATTGTAGTTACAGTAGTAAACACAAATACAAATTAAACTCAGAAAAATGAAAGTATAAAAATGCAAAGAAAGATTTAAAAAATCTGTAAAGTGACTTCCAATCTTTTATCAAAAGTAAAAACAAATTTGATAACTTTTTACCCCTGTAAGATTACAAACAAGTATCTCGTGTTCCCATAACCCATCTCTTAGCTATATGTAAATCTATGAATTATCAACTTTTCAGTCCTGATGTTACCAAACTAACTTTGTATTCCTTCCTTTCATTTCTAACAATCTTTTTTTTTTAAAAAAATCAAGTTTTATTGATTTTTTTTTCCCAACATAGATGAACAGAAAGCCCAGTGTGTATAGCACTGAATAGGCGTGCAGGTTGGCGCTCAGGGGCTCTAGTAGGCTAGTGGTGCTCAGGACATTTTCGGAGGCTTTCAATCTGGGATGATTGAACCCGGCCAGGGAGGAACAGTCCCCCAGCACTGCCAAGTGCAGCGCTGCCAGGAGGTTGAAGAGGCCAGCAGAAGCATGGGCAGCCACTTGGCCATTTAAAGACTTGTGGATTTCAACTTCCAGAACTTCCCACAACCCCCCCTCCATCCCCCCTTTCTGGATTGGGGTAGCTCATGCCCACAGGGTCCGTTGGGGTTGGAAGTTTGATTGTACCCCATGAGGGAGCCTATATCAGCTGAGCCAGAACGGGCCAGGAGCCAGAACGGGCTTGTCATTCTGTCTCTCTGCGGAGGCCTTCCAGTGCAATGCTCTGCCACAGCTTTGGAACAAACCTTCGCTTTCCCTGCAGAGAATTGCAAGGCTGGAGGCTTTGCCTTGTTCCGATCAGCAGGAAAATACCCCCCTTTCTCTGCCAATCATTCTATCCTTGGGGAGCTCTGCACAGACACAGATCCCAAAAATGCTCCCTCCAAAGCCTTCAGCCTTACAATGCTGCGCAGGGAAGGCAGAGGTTTGCTCTGAAGCTGTGGCAGAGCATTACACTAGGAGGCCTCTGCAGAGAGACAGAGAGGCAGCTCCTGGCCCTTGCTGGCTCAGATGATCCGCGGGCCGCAATTAAGGTGCCGAGCTTCCATAAGGTCACCAGAGAAGGGAAGGGCTGCTTCCTATGCTGCCCATACCCACCCCTTCACTAGGGCTTATTTTTGGAGGAGGACATAATTTTACGCCCACCCCAAAAATCAGGCTTGGCCTTATTTTCAGGACACATCATATTTTCAGCGAAACATGGTATGTAGAGACAAAGTTATGAGAAATATTGGTTAAATATATATCAAAAAGGTTTGTTTATATATTCCAAGATTCCTAACATACTAAGTTTTATTTTTATATGCCAACATATTTTAATATATAATTAAAATTTAATTTTTAAAATCAAATGCTACACACACACAAACATACATAAATACATTATTAGCTGTTACTATACATACATACATGGATTAGATATTAAATATATATTCTTATGCCCATACAATTAGTCCTTGACTTACAACCACAACTGAGCCCCAAATTTCTGTTGCTAAGTGAGACATATGTTAAGTGAATTTTGCCCTTTCTTGCCACAGTTCTTAAATATATCACTGCAGTTGTTAAGTTTGGTAACATGGTCATTAAGTGAATCTGGCTTCCCCATTGCCTTTGCTTGTCAGAAAATTACAAATGGTGATCACATGACCCCAGAATACTGCAACCATCATAAGTATGAGTCAAGCGTCTGAATCTTGAATATGTGACTGCTGCAATGGTCAAAACTGTGAAAAATGGTCGTAAGTCAGTTTTTCAAGTGCAGTTGTAACTTCGAATGGCCACTAAACAAACTGCTGAAAGTCGAGGACTATCTGTACAGAGTATACTGAGTGAAAAGACATGTTAATATAAATTCAGGCCAATGAGTTGCTGAAAAGCATGAACAGTAATGAAAATTGTGCACTCTGGAGATGCAATAGATACATCCAGGAACAAAGAATAAAAGATGAGGTACCCCTGTGCATTCCTGTGAAATATTATTGTTGTCTCTAGGATTCCCGGAGTCTTTTATTCCTTGGCTCAAGAATCCTTTTTCTTTTAGAAGATTCTTCAGGCAAGGAACCAAATAATGTGAGAGAAACAATATAGGTACAGCAGAGATCTGAAAACTTCATTACACTACATGATAATAAACCAGCAGAGATTGCTTCTGAACAAATCTATAAGACTATAGTCTTATTTCTCTACCTTATACATGTTTCTTAAGTGAATATATTCAAATTGTTAGAGATCTTGCTCAGTTTTCCCTCATCGCTGTCAGATTCATGTTCATGTCTCTACAAGATACGACGGGATTTCCTGTTAACCTTAACGGAGATCTTTTCCCAATAAGGGTGTGAAATCATGGTTTGAGCAAGGTGTGAAAGTGATGAATACTTCATTACCCTTGTCAGTTAGAATGGAGCTTTTTCCAGTATAACTTATTGTCTGGATATTTGCATTTGTAGACATCCCTGCTGTTACTCTCTGTCAGCATCTTGGAATTTGGTCAGATCTCAGACAATCAAATCCAATTTGCCACAGGACAGACTATGAGTCAGCTGCTTTCATGTATCTTCCGGGACTACCTCCTACATCTTTGTTTCCTGTAGGAGCATGTTGTTGGGATCTTTCCATTTCACCTACTGCTGATTTAAAGCATGTAGTATTTATAAGGTTGGCGAGTTCACTTAGATAAATAAGACCAACAGTATGTCAAAATGGTTGGGGGTAGTTTTCTGTGCATGGAAATGGGAGGCAAATCATACTTCCTTCCTTGTACTGATGCAGTAATAGAAATAAAAGGGGTTACATTTTGTATACATGTGTAAGACAATCCTACAGTATATACAGTATTTCTGCGCCCTCCTCTCTCCCTGTGCAGCTTTGCATCAATTATTCAACTGCTACAGATGTTGACAGAAGAATAGAAATGATCAAGAAAAGCAGTTAAAAGTATATTATTAAGGAATACTTCTGAAAAGCTGTTATTATTAGTTCACATCATTGGCAGTAATGATGATGGTTGAGATTGTTCTGTGAGTAAGTATTTTCCCACTGTATATTTCTCTTGTTTATCTTCTCTGGGCAGGGCTAGAAAAATGAGCAATAATGCCACTTCACATGCATTTGCAGGTTAAAGTCAACTCATCCTAGCCACACCCTTAGTTTTTTAGGAACCAAAGTTTTCCTTAAATTCATACAGCAAGATCACATTTTAGCAACCAGTTATTTTGCCATGGAATGGAAAGGACTTTTGAATAAATTTTGATTCCTGTGACTCAGGAGACACATGAAAAGTGTGATAAAAAAGAGAGGTAAATTGTTTATGTGTGTGTGTGTGTGTGAGAGAGAGAGAGAGTCTGTCTGTCTGCCTGTCTGCCTGTCGTTATCTATCTATCTATCTATCTATCTATCTATCTATCTATCTATCTATCTATCTATCTATCTATCTATCTATCTATCATCTATCTATCTATCTGATTTCCATAGTTTATATCTGGTATAATATCCCACATTTTGTGTTGGCTTGTAACAGAACATTTGATTAAGTAATATAGCTGAACTTTCGTATATAATTTGTAATAGCTCTTTATCAACTAATAATTTACAGATAAGAACCTTGCACCTATTCTTAATTATGTATTAGCATTAGCTGCAGAAGAATAGAAGTTTCAAAAAATAGAACATCTTTTTGTCTAGAGCATAGAATTCACTTTTGTATAATTTAACAAAGGTTTAAAAAGAATTAGTTGATACTTTCTCTCTGCAACTTTTATAAGGGGCATATATCTATTGGAATCTGTATAAGGGAGAACTGTCATTAATAAGATAGATTTACAATTTTCCTAACAGTGAACATTTACAGCCATAATATAGTCTTTTTTTGAAGAACCATATAAAATAGCCAGCAAACAAATATCAGAACAGCAATAGTAAGAATGAGCGCCCATTAGTTGTATGCATGCACAGCCCTGTGTACCAATGCAGTAGTATTTGAGGCATTTACATTTTGAAAATTTCACTTATATAGAAAGAGCCACTGTTCCACATCTGTACTCCAAGTGTTGAGAAAGTAATGGGTTTGTTAATAAAGTAGTAATTTACACAAACATTAATTCACTGATAAGATTCATTAAAAAATATAAGGGGCTAGATAAATAGATTACATTTGTCCAGTATAATTATAACTTCTATTCAAATGAAATGGAAAAATATATTTGATTGGAAAGATATGACATGCAATTTTAATATGATTTTTGTTTTTCTTGACTGTGATTTGTACTGATTTTACTGGGAGGGGGGAGGCTCCAAGGCTGCTATTGATGATTAGTTGTGTGGTTCTAAGAATGTAATTGCTTAGTATGACTGATTGCTTTCTGTGTGTACATAATAAACTTATTGGGAATGGTTTCTTGTAATAAGTGGGATTCTATTTTATTTCTCTTTTATCCTGGTTTCTTGACCCTGCCCTTCCCCACTGCAAAAAATATGTTCCTTATTTGTGTATTTTCAGCTTCATTGGATTTTGGGAGTTTTTGTTGTTTATGTATCTGCAAACTTTGAGATTTTCCTCCCAATAATTTTATAGAGCACTATATTAAAAAACTAAAACTTACATGACTACAAAGTAGAGAAATATATATTAAAAATAAAATAAAAAATGCAGAAAAAAAGCAGAAGAGAATAAAAACAAATAATCAAAAATAGGCACCCCCCTTTATCCCTAGCAAGTATAATCAGCACTAATAACTTAGTACTACCTCTTAAAATCTAACCAAATATCTCTGCATTCCAAATCACATCCTAATTTTTTGGTCCTTCTCTCTCTATTAAACAGCAAAAGTCCAGGAAGGGTTTCAGAAATAACATAAAACAGATTATATCTACTACACTTTCTGACGCCTTCCTTTCTCTTTAAACAAATCGCCCCATTTCCTCTCTTCAATCAAAGTTCAGCCCCACTCAAAGAACAATTATACATTTCCAGAAATAACCATCATGATGCCGTCCTAATCAAGAAACCGTAAATATCCTCCAAAATAACAACCCATTATTTTAACCTTGATTGAATAAACCAATTCTTTCTTCTTCCTGCAAACAATCCTTTAAAAATCTCAAAGAATCTTCTGACTTCTTATACTCGTTGTCTCCTCTCCATCAGTGCCAAGCCTCCTTTGTACTTCCAACACAGCAAAACTAGTAAATCCTTTTGTTAATCCACTATAAGAAAATAATCCAGATTGCTCATCTGATTTGTCATTTGTATTTCTTTTTCAATTTTAAGTCACCATCTTTCATTTGTAAATCCATTATTTCTCTCTCCTTGTTGTAAGCTTCAGTTTTTAATTCCATATATAAGTCAGTTTCAATTTATTCAGTGGGTCTTATGCCTCTGCAATAACACCAACCAATGCATGAAAGACTTATATAGTTCAAAAATCTCCTGTCACACTTCCTTTAAGGTAGCCATCTGGTGCCCTCTAATGTTTAATCTTCAAAGTCTTGTTATTGGTTTCAGAGTGCAACCAAAGGGTTTTCCCATGAGAGAGATCATCTCAATCAACTTCGAAATCTTGAAATCAAGTCTTTCTGAGCCCTTAATCCAGTTAAAGCTATCTAAATTAACAATAATCATCCTTTTTCTGTATATTCCAAAAAACAACAATCAACAAATCTTCAATTTATAGTTAAACATTTTTTTCAGGATTTAAGGAAATTCATCCAGTAATTTCAATAAAGTTTGCCAGTCAAAGGTTCTCAATCTTTAAAGAAAGCCAAAAAAACCCCCATAAAGTCCCAAGTGATTAAGAGATGTGCCCAGTTGACCTTAAGAGTCCTTAAGAGTCCTTATAGACAATAATAGTGACTTTAAGCATGATGGAATCCTGCAACTCCCAGCCAGTTGCAAGCCAGCAGCAAAAATACAGTTCCTGCATCCATTTCCCAAACAAAACAAAAAGCCCACAATTGTACAGAATACATTTGGGTTATCTGACAATCTCTCTTTAATATTAGAGAGATTTCAGGGGCCCAATTCCTGAAAGCAAGTACCATTTCAGCTGCAATGTATTTCTCTTTTTTAGAGGAACATCAGGTCGACATTATGACTCACTGGAAGTCCAAAATCTTGAGATTTTCAATTGTCTATACCTTCTTATGCTCTGGGAAGAATAAATTCTATCTGGTATAGAAAATGATAATCTGCAAGAAAATAATGCAGTTTGAAGCATTTCCTTCTGGATTCTTCCTGTTTACACTATTTCACCTTTTACCACTTGTTCCATTTCCCACCCCACCCCAAATTTAATGTTTTTCCACTGGTTTGGGAGGAGGGGTTTGACAATTTTGGTCCTCTCCTAGTTTTTATTTTCCTCAGAAAATGTGTTGTTTTGTACTTCTGCAAATCTTGAGAGTCCTTCATATCAAAGCATACATAATTCAGTTTGGGCTACATAAACACATACATATAAAAGTTTAAATATACACACTTTAAATTGATAAAATATGTCTGTCTATCTGTCTAAATTTAGAGCATGTTTTGCTGCTTCTTTTAAGTGTGGGTAGCCATAACATTGTCATCATTCAAAACTTTTTTTTTTCCCCTGCGGTTTTCTTCTGCTGGTTCTTGTTCAAAAATTTCCAATAACAGATTGTTACTAGGTGACCAGCAGATATATACAAAGGTCTTAAATTTCATTATTCAATCACTTCTCCCAAGTCTGCAGCCTTTCTATCCTCTACTTAAGTCCCAATGGAAAATATCATGTTGTGTTTCCTCAGGTAGGGAAAATATGTAGCAGCAGCAATAGAACAACAAAGCAAATTCAGAAGCAACCCAAAGTTACATTTGAAATTCTCAAGCAATAAAGTTGATAATAAGAAACTGCTTTCTAGAGAGAAAAGTTTTGAGAAATTACAAAATAACTTTTGTTAGAGTACAGTCTTAAGTCTGTAGTTGTAAAATAAGTCATATTCTTCTGTAGTTTATAAAAAAAAGTTATATAATAAATATTAAACAATATAGGGCAAATTCCTCCTGTTATTAGATTTTGGGCAGTAATATGTTGGCTTGCAAGATATTGTCTACATTAGAGAGAAAAGATGGACATGTTTTGAATAAAAAGTGAACTCTGGTTGCATTTGTGGCATAGTAGCCAAAATATACCATGAATTGGCTGGCACTACCATTAACATTAACAAGGAAAGCTAGATGTGGCCAAGTTGTCAATTTAGTCTACACCTTCTCTACATTGCTCAAAGGAATTTTATGAAGGCCTCAGTTGATCAAAGTCATGATAAATGACAGAGGTCACCATCTGGTTGGGCCATCTGGTGAAGAAACCATAATGAGTGTCAAAGTTCTTTCTGTCAGCATTAGTTAAATACTAAAGTAGCAATCATGTCTGAGTAGTCTCCATCCAAAACACTTTCACTGTTACATATTTTAATTTACTTAATTTTTAACCAAAGTATTTATGGTCATTGTTGTTTTCAAAACTTATCTTTGTTGCATGCTTTGGGATGTTTTTGGTGTTGGTTTATAGATTTGGGAATCGGGAGTGAATCAAGCGAATGTGAAATGTCGAAACTTAGTGGAACTAATTATTTTCAGCATAGGACTTGGAAATAATTCTTTCCTCACTGCAACTCTTATTTTAAATCTAACATTCTGCAATTTTTTTTAAATAGCTAAAGGGATCCTACTGCATGAAAGAATGGTGCTAAGAATTCTTATCAAAGGCTATGAATTAAGGAAGGAGTTTGAAGGACAATGCATTTCCCTAGCAAATGTTTAACAAAACATTAAACATTTCATGTTTAATTTAATGAAACAGAAGAACATTAGGATTTATAACCTAAATGACACCATGTCAGTATTATATAATATGAACTGTATGGTACAGTAAAGGACGTGCATGCAAAGAAAATGTGGCCCAGTTGCTTTCACGATATCACTGACATGGGTGAGAGGGAGGATTGTAGAGACTGCAGAAAACAATTTTTAGCAACAGCAGCAAAGGCAACACATTAGGCATGCACTACTCACCTAGCTAATTTTAGGGGTGCTATTAGGAGGCATTTAGGCCAATCTACTACATTTAGTATTAGCACAAAAGACACTTGCTTTCTTACTTTGTGTTTCTCTGAGCTAAACAAAGACAAGTGTGATGTAGTGGAAAGATGAGAAGAAAGATACTTTGTAGGTGTTACTTTCTAACTAGGAGCAAATTTTTGGGAGAATGCTTGTCAGAACAATGGAATACAATACAATTTCAAATGATGCAAAAAAGGAGTTAAATGTATGACTTAATAAAACTGCCATTGGATTTAAAACTTATTTGTGCCATGTAATCAATTGATCTGTCCCCGTACCCACACACACACCCACACAGCCAGTCGAGGGTTAAGGAAACACTTTGGAACGCACCCAGGTCTTATCTCCGACTTGGCAGCGATAGACACACCGTCTGCCAAGGGTCTTTATTTTCACAAACAGACAGATAAGATACGAACGTTCAAGAAAGTCCAAACAGAAATAATATTCCTCCCAGCAGTTCCGGACGAGGCTTTAGTGACTCCAAGGTTTTGCTTTGTTCGTCACAAGGATCCTTTGACCACTACCCTCTATTATATAGTCTCTGGGGTGTGGTCCAGTGACTCAGTGCTAATCCCTAGCACGCCTCCCAAGCTGCTGCAAACGTTTATCACGCCTTCGGAGGCGTGCGTCCAGGAATGATGTTTCATTATCACTTTGACTCGAATCAGCTGTCTCCTCTCCCTCGACTGGCACTTGAGACAATGCCAGAGGGGAGGGGCCTGGAGAGGGAGGCCTGGCTGACTCCTCTTCCTCATGCTCGGAGCTTTCTTCCTCCGATGGGACAGGCTCAGAGGGCGGGGCCACAACACTATCCCCCACCGCAGGGCCCTTCCCCCGGGTCTGACGGTCGGGATGGGGTCGGGACGGGAACTGTTCGTGGAAAGCCCGCACCAGGTCAGGGGCCTGAACGGCAGACGCGTCCACCCAGGTGAAATCCTCGGGCCCGTACCCCTTCCAGGCGATGAGGTATTGGAAGCGCCCCTTCAGCCAACGGGAGTCCCGGATACTGTCCACCTCGTACGTCGAGGCGTCATCCTCGTCGGCTGCGGCTGGGGGGACAGGCGTCGGCGGGTGGCGGAGATGGCTCGCGGGGGCCTCAGGGACCAAGAGGGACCGATGAAAAACAGGGTGGAGCCGCATGGAGCGGGGTAGAGTCAACCGGTAGGCCACCGGATTGATGACCGCCTCGATAGGGAAGGGACCGATAAAGCGTTGGGCCAGTTTCCTCACCGGCCGGTCCGTGGGGAGGTGTTTCGTGGACAACCACACCCGATCTCCTACTTCCAGCGGTGGCGTCTCCCGGCGGGCGCGATCGGCGAACCGTTTATAATCCTCTTTCGCCCGGATCAGCTGCCGCCGCACCAGTTGCTGCACCGCCTGCAGCTCCGAGAGGAAGTCCCGGGTCTCGGGAACAGGGGAGTCCATGATGGTCAACGGGAAAAGCCGTGGATGGTATCCGACGTTGGCATGGAACGGGGTCATCTGGGTGGAGGTGTGTTGGGAGTTATTAAAGGCGAACTCCGCCAGGGGAAGGTACTCGGCCCAGTTGTCCTGCTGCTGTGGCGGCCCCCACTGGAACGGGACCTTCTTCCGAAGGAGCTGGGTCAACGGCAAGGTCAGGGTGGCGAAGCCCGGAATGAAGGTCCGATAGTAGTTGGCGAATCCCAACAGACGCTGGACGTCCTTCACCCGACGCGGGGGTTCCCAACTGCGCAAGGCCTCCACCTTGCGCGGGTCCATCGCGATGCCCTCGGGGGTGATGATGTGCCCGAGGAACTCTATGGAAGTCTGGAAGAAGTAGCATTTCTCCAACTTCGCATAGAGCTGGTGCTCCCGCAGGCGCTGCAGGACCTGGCGGACATGCTGGAGGTGACTTTCCGGGGTCCGGGAATAGATCAAAATGTCATCCAAGTAGATCACCACGAACCGATCCAGCATGTCCCGGAACACATCGTTCATCAAGTGCTGGAAGACCGCGGGGACGTTGGTCAATCCGAACGGCATGACGGTATACTCGAAGTGTCCGTACCGAGTGCCGAACGCCGTCTTCCACTCGTCCCCCTCTCTCACGCGCACCAGGTTGTAGGCCCCTCGGAGATCGAGCTTAGTGAAGATCGAGGCCTCCCGCAACCTCTCCATAAGCTCCGGGATCAGCGGCAGGGGGTAGCGATTTCGCACTGTGATGGCGTTCAAGCGCCGGTAGTCGCAACACAGGTGCAAGTCCCCCGTCTTCTTTTTAACGAAGAGGACCGGGGCCGAGAGCAGGGAGGTCGAAGGCCGGATGAACCCACGGGCCAGGTTCTTTTCCAGAAAGTCCCGTAAGGCGGCCAGCTCGGGCTCCGACATGGAGTACAGGCGTCCCGAGGGCAGGGGCGCGTTGGGCATTAGGTCCACCGCACAGTCGTAGGGTCGGTGCGGGGGCAAGCGGTCCGCCTCCTTCTCGCTGAACACGTCGGCGAAGGGCGTCAGCTCCGGAGGCAAGGAGGCATTTGGGGCAGAGACATCCTGGCCGGCGCAGGTGTGGCGAAGGTGGTCGACACACTGCAGGCTCGGGAACGAGATGGCGTTTCTCGACCACGCCACCTGAGGGTCGTGCGCCCGAAGCCAGGCCATCCCCAGGACCAAGGGAAAGTGCAGATCCGCCGTTACGTAAAACTGGATCGCCTCCTCGTGGTTTCCAATGGCGAGGCGCAAGGGCTGGGTAGCGGTTTTGATGGGTCCCGCCACGAGTTCCCGCCCATCTATAGTTTCGACCCTCAACGGAGGGTCCACTGGAACCAAGGGGACTTTGTAATGGGCCACAAAGGCCTGGTCCATAAAGTTCGTGGTGGCCCCCGAGTCCACCAGCGCGTGCGCCTGGAGCCCCTCCGACCGGTTAGCCAACACCACCCGGGTGTTCAAAATCAGGTGCCGAGGGGGCTCACAGTCCACAGCCGCCGACTCCGGCGGGGCATGGTCACGTGCCTGACCCAGAGTTTCCCCTAGGCCAGGCCTGGCCCGTTTCCCGGCTGGTCGCGTCGAGACTCCGGAACAGGCTTGAGCGGTCCACTCCGCTTCCGGGGACACGAGGCGGCAAAATGTCCCGCCTCGCCGCAATAGAGGCACAACCCCCCTTGACGTCTCCGCATCCGCTCCTGGGCCGTCAGTTGAGGTCTGGCTGCTCCGAGCTCCATGGGCTCCTCAGCCGTCGCCACAAAACGCTGTGCGGTCCGGAGCGCTGTCGGTGCGAAACGCGGGGGTGCCGACGCTGTCGGTGGTTCCGGAAGAGCCCGACGGGGCCGTCGCCGTTGCAGGCGGGCGTCGATGCGCAGGCATTGGGTCACCAGCGCGTCGAGGGTCGGTGGCGCCTCCACACGAACCAGCTCGTCCTGCATCTCGTCGGAAAGGCCGTCCTGGAAAGCGTCCATCAGCGCCACCTCATTCCAAGCCGAATCCTGGCCTAGCAGTCGGAACTCTGCAATATAGTCCTGCAGGGGCGCTTGCCTTGGCGGAGGTCCTTGATGCGCCTCGCTGCCATCTGCACCCGGAGGGGGTCCTCAAACATGGTGCGCAGGTGTTGTAAAAAGCCCTGAAAGTCCAGGAGCAAGGGGCTATCTTGCAACAACAGGGGCATGGCCCATCGAGCGGCAGTGCCAGAGAGGGAGCTGATAACAAATGCCACCCGAGCCCGGTCATCCGGAAAATCCTCCGGCCTCATCGCCATAAACAGTTGGCATTGTCCCAAGAAGGCCGGAAACATCTCCTGCTGCCCAGAAAACCTATCTGGCACGTTCACTGGGCATCTTGGACGGGGAGGGGGAGGAGTTGGAGCTGCAGGAGCATTTCCCAAAGCAAGTTGGGCAGTTAGCTGTGCTACTTGCTGTTGCAGAAGCTGATTGGCCTCCAGCATCTGCTGTATCTGCTGCTGCAGCTGTTGGTCCATCGTGGGTTAACGATGGAGTATGGGGTGACGAACAAGATGATCTGTCCCCGTACCCACACACACACCCACACAGCCAGTCGAGGGTTAAGGAAACACTTTGGAACGCACCCAGGTCTTATCTCCGACTTGGCAGCGATAGACACACCGTCTGCCAAGGGTCTTTATTTTCACAAACAGACAGATAAGATACGAACGTTCAAGAAAGTCCAAACAGAAATAATATTCCTCCCAGCAGTTCCAGACGAGGCTTTAGTGACTCCAAGGTTTTGCTTTGTTCGTCACAAGGATCCTTTGACCACTACCCTCTATTATATAGTCTCTGGGGTGTGGTCCAGTGACTCAGTGCTAATCCCTAGCACGCCTCCCAAGCTGCTGCAAACGTTTATCACGCCTTCGGAGGCGTGCGTCCAGGAATGATGTTTCATTATCACTTTGACTCGAATCAGCTGTCTCCTCTCCCTCGACTGGCACTTGAGACAATGCCAGAGGGGAGGGGCCTGGAGAGGGAGGCCTGGCTGACTCCTCTTCCTCATGCTCGGAGCTTTCTTCCTCCGATGGGACAGGCTCAGAGGGCGGGGCCACAACATCAATAGGTTATTTTCATGAAATCTTCCTTTTATCTTTTGCATAGAAAGAAAGGTGTTTGTTTGTTTGTTTACTTATTTACTTATTTATTTATTTTAATGCTGCTGAATAAAGACTTCTTTCAATTTACAAATGCTTCCAAATAATCAAGTTGGGATAATATGCACCAACCTTTGTGCTAACATAAAAGTATGTCAGTCTTTATTCTGCTTTAGTAATGAGGCTGATCAATGCTGTTGTTCTGGATGATTTAATGGAAGAAAATACATTTTGGATTCCCCTAACTTCATTACATTTTCTTGTAACTATTCCAGTTCTCTAAGAAGCACTGTGGAAAATGCTGGTTAGAGGCTACATGAACGGATGACTCTGCTCGAGTCAGAAGCTTCAGTCCATAGTTCCTATCAACCCAAAGGGACGGAATGTGTCTAAAACAACCAAAACAAACAGGAATGGGGAGAAAGGGCAAATGGGGACAGATTTTTAAAGGCTATTCCCTGTTCTGCTCCATCTAGATACCATCTTCCTATCCATGAATGTATGGTGGCAGCATAACTATCCATTTAAGTTGACTCTTTCACTTGGGGGGACTAGATATATAGTATGGAGTGTGAGGTTTCAGATCCTGATTTGGTAACCTGGTATGGGAATTGATGGTAGGTACCCTCTGCCTACTACCACCTTCAATGATAGTAAGAAGAAAGAAGTTTTTGTGAAAAGGTGTCTTGTCAATCTTTCTGGCAAGCTTGATGATAACAGATAAACAGATAGGCGTACAAGGACATCTTATTTATTGTACAATAACTAAGAAACTGTTATGATAGAATTCCAGAGAGTGCTGCATATCAAAAGTGAATTTATGCTGTGATCACCATTCAAATTCCTGAACCTCTTTCTCCCAACCATTCTGTGTAGTGCTACAATAGAGTCTCAGAGAAGAGGACTTCCATCTGGTCCCTATTTTAATAACATCTAGATCTGGTATCAGTCTGTTTGCTTCTGACTGTGTGAGATTTATCTCCCACTGGTATCTAAATAGCCCATCTTAGTTTATAGGGGAAGAAACATCACAACCTCTTGAAAAATCAAAAACATGTGTGATATAGCTAGTCTACAGTTTCGTTATAAAAATAGAGCTTTAGACCTACTTGTGTCCTTGAACTAAAAGCACATCTTCATATGCTGGCTTTAGCAAAACCTTTATTTTATTTTTCTGTGTGCATATGTCAAATTATTATTGTGCTTGTTTTATTTTATTTTTGTCAGGGAGATATAATGCTAAAAATCTCCTTTATTAAATCAGAGGTAGTCTCAGTCTCCTTCCCGAAAGAAGGAGTTTGTCAGTTTCAACATGCTGCACTGAAACTAAGAATGGTGAAAAGAGGAGAGGGCAGGGGTGAAATCTACTTACTTTCCCTACCAGTTTGGAAGTGCACGCACCACATGGACCCTCTGCACATGAGCAAACCCTTCTGCTCATGCGCAGAGAGTAAAAAACAGTTACTTCCTGGTTAAAACCAGGAAGTAACAATGCCCAGGTGGGTGGTGGAGCCTCACACTGCTGTTGCTACCGGTTCTCCGAACCACCCGCTGCCATCGCTACTGGTTCGATTGAACCAGTCCGAACCGGTAGCATTTCACCCGTGGGAGAGAGTTACTGGTATATTAACTGCGGTTGTTTAAGGCAAGAGCTTCAGAGAAATGGTCTAAAAACATCTCTGGAATGCACGTAGGTAAATCTCAATCTCTTTAGAGCTTGGGTTACATGTATGTTCTGAATGGATAATAATCTTACATTGGGCAGGAAGCTTACTGGTACATTGTTGTATGTTACTGTGCTACAACGGTTATCGCCTCATTTTGCATTACCTGCAGTTTCCAAGTTGTCTTCAAGGGAAATCCTATGTTGACCATGTAGCAATAATCCAATGTTGAGGTACTAAAGTTACAGATTACCATTGACAGGCTACTTCATTTGCTCTACTGAAACATTTTTGTAATTATGTAGTATTATGGCTCCCATTATGTTAAACATTTCTAGTGCTGTCTACTATAGTGATAATGGGAGATAAATCACTGCTCTAAGCAGCTGCATTTAGAAATATATAAAATCCACAACATAAAAGTATGTTATTGTGGGACTGCCTCTCCCTGAGGATATATGCACATCCTACTAGATTAAACAGAGTGGACATGCTGCAAGTCCCCACTCTTAAATTTACATTCTGATGAGATCTCAAGGCATGCCTTCTCAGTGATTATCCCAGTCCTTTGGGAAAGCCTCCCACATGAGATCTGAGGGATCTATACTCTTTTAGCCTTCTTGGTGGGTGCAAATACTTCGTTCTTCCTCCAAGCTTTGGGCTAAAATGGAGGCTAAGCAAGAATGCATGAATGATTGGTCTGGCACCTTAGGGAAAAAGCTTTTGCTTTTAACCATGGTTTTTTTATGGATTGTGGTTCGCCACCTAAAGTCATCATATGAAATAGGTGGCCATATAAATTCTATAAACAAAACAAATTAATTAATTTAAAGAATATAATTCAAATGCATTTCAATCCTTCAAGTTATGTCAGCCTGATTTGTAGGGTGCATGAGTAGTTCAAATAAGCATAAGATGAGAGAAATATGATTTTTTTCAAAGCAGGTTCTTTGTGTTCAGTCAGTGCATAGCAGCAATTATCTTAGAATAGAATAGAATAACAGAGTTGGAAGGGACCTTGGAGGTTTTCTAGTCCAACCCCCTGCCCAGGCAGGAAACCCTACACCACTTCAGACAAATGGTTATCCAACATCTTCTTAAAAATTTCCAGTGTTGGAGCATTCACAACTTCTGCAGGCAAGTTCCACTTATTAATTGTTCTAACTGTCAGGAAATTTCTCCTTAGTTCTAAATTGTTTCTCTCCTTGATTAGTTTCCATCCATTGCTTCTTGTCCTATCCTCAGGTGCTTTGAAGAATAGTTTGACTCCTTCTTCTTTGTGGCAACCCCTGAGATACTGGAACACTGATGTCATGTGTCCCCTAGTCCGTCTCTTCATCAAACCAGACATACCCAGTTCCTGCAACCGTTCTTCATATGTTTTAGCCTCCAGTCCCCTAATCATCTTTGTTGCTCTTCTCTGCAACTTTCTAGAATCTCAACATCTTTTTTACATCGTGGTAACCAAAACTGAATGCAGTATTCCAAGTTTGGCCTTACCAAGGCATTATAAAGTGGTATTAACACTTCACATGATCTTGATTCTATTCCTCTGTTTATACAGCCCAGAACTGTGTTGGCTTTTTTGGCAGCTGCTGCACACTGCTGGCTCTTAATGTAGGCCTATGCAGATATTAGTTTACTCTAGTCTTACCGTAATTAGACATTATGCTTGAATACAAAACTTCTAAGCTTGTTGAGGTTCAGCTTATATACACATTTCATGTTCTGTAATGTCCCTGCTTGCTTCACTCATGACTTTTTTTTTTAATTTAGAAAGGAGGTTTGAAGGTCATTATTAATCACATTAACTGAGTGCACTTTAAAGCCCATTTAAAATTGGAAACTTGCTTTATCAGGGCAATTTATCATGGAAAATATATGTACACTTTCAGCCCAGGGGTGGTATTCACTTACCTTCGCTACCAGTTCGCAAATGCAAGTGTGCACTCATTCGCGCTCGCTACGCTCTCACACGCCACCTCTGCACATGCACAAGACCTTCTGGGCATGTGCAGATCATCAAAAATGGGATATGATGATGTCCAGGCGGGTGGGCGGAGCCTCCCTCTGCCGCCGTTACTGGTTCGCCCGAACTGGGTAGAACCGTCTCAATGCCACCACTGTTTCAGCAAAATGTGCATAGTATCTCTTCCTCATATCTTCCAGCTAAGTGTGGAGACTGTTAAAGGTGTGGCCTGAAGTTAGACAAACTCAGGATATATAGTCTCCCATCAGCTACATAAAAAGGAATTCAAGACATCATATGATAAAATGTTCTTCACTAACTGATTTTATTTGGTTATGAATATTAATTAAATATAGTGAAAGTTTGCCTATCCTATCAGAAAGTATTACAAAAATACTTTTCAGTATATATTTAAATAGTTTATTAATAAACTATTCATTAATAATAATGCATTAACAATTAATAATTACTCATTAAGTCTTTGGCGTAATTACAGAATAATATAAACTTGATTTTTTTTAAACTGCAAATGTTAT
Source organism: Pantherophis guttatus (assembly GCF_059756535.1). NCBI lineage: Eukaryota > Metazoa > Chordata > Lepidosauria > Squamata > Colubridae > Pantherophis > Pantherophis guttatus. The sequence continues at coordinate 179,482,050 of NC_142064.1, forward strand.
GCCCTTTCCTCCTGGTGCCCAAACTATACACATACGGTATGCAGATTTTAAGTTTTGTATTTTTGTCCAAAATAGAAATGTTTGACAAATATTTGCCATTGTTTGATGTAGGATATAACAATTCATCTCAAAACTGTAGATTATACAGAAGGCAACAAGGGCAGGTTAGGTTGATCAAATTAGATATTTTATTAGAATTCACAAATCTTCATAGATAATGCTTGCTATTTCTTATTTAGTTGTGGGAAAAGAGAAAGAAGAAGACAGTATGATTTAACTGCAGTAAAGGATACCTTTAGTTCTGAGCCCATGAGACAGCCAAGAAAAATGAATATTAGAAAAATTTACCTGTTGCAAAAACACGGATAGACTCAAAATCACGTGAAATGTTAATAACACTTTATAATGCCTTGGTAAGGCCACACTTGGAATACTGCATCCAGTTTTGGTCGCCATGGTGTAAAAAAGATGTGGAAACTCTAGAAAGTGCAGAGAAGAGCAACAAAGATGATTAGGGGACTGGAGGCTAAAATATATAAAGGACGGTTGCTGGAACTGAGTAGTCTGATGAAAAGAAGGACTCGGGGTAACATGATAGCAGTGTTCCAATATCTCAGGGACTGCCACAAAGAAGAGGGAGTCAAGCTATTCTCCAAAGCATCTGAGGATAGGACAAGAAGCAATGGGTGGAAACTAATCAAGGAGAGAAGCAACTTAGAACTGAGGTGAAATTTCCTGACAGTTAGAACAATTAATAAGTGGAACAACTTGCCTCCAGAAGTTGTGAATGCTCCAAAACTGAAAGTTTTTAAGAAGAGATTGGATAACCATTTGTCAGAAGTGGTGTAGAGTTTCCTGCCTAAGCAGGGGGTTGGACTAGAAGACCTCCAAGGTCCCTTCCAACTCTGTTATTCTATTTCATTTCCAGAGAAAATATCGTAAGAAGTTTTTTATTCCTCCTGTATTGGGAAAAACATGTCATTGATTGTGCAACATGATGTCAAAAATTTGAATGTGGGCTCTGAAATAGGATAGGAAGATGAGTGGATAATATAAACTTTTGAACACTCTTCACACTCATACTAACAAGGTTATCTATTCCATACTGCTGAGTGGGTAAATTTTTTACTATTTCATTTGCAGTTCACCTTTCAAATGATGGCAAAGCAATCAGATAGCAGCACATTAACTGAAAGACACTCTGGATACATATTTTTAGATTGTTTTAAACCACTAACTGTGATTGCATTGGCATTTAATGAACATTAGAGTGGCTGACAGTGACCTTTGATGCTCCCAACAGGATTAAAACATCTTGCTTCCTTCCAGTTTCTGTGGTTTAGAGGGCAACAATTGTGTGACTCTGCATTGCCATCTTTCTACAGATGGTGTAGTTGAGCTTTCAAAGGTAATAAACATCCAAGAAACAGAAAAATTGGGTGCCCTAAACTTGGTCTAGAACAATGGTTCCTGGATGCCAAATTACAGTATAGATTTTATCTATGTCTTTTTGAGTTCCTATAGGAATAATAAACATTTACTTTCTTTTTAGGAGGTGCCAAATATACTATATTTAAACCACCATCACTGTTAGTCAGGTAATATAAGAGGAATAAAACAAAATTATATCACAAAAATGCCATAAAATATTAAAACAATGTCACAGTAAAACAAATTTGAGTAGTATAACAAAAAAGTTAACTAAACTAACTAGCCTACCACTGAAAAAAATATCCAGTAGTTATTGATTAGTATAGTTTTGACACTGGTCATAGTCCAAATTATTCTGACTATTTTTATCATAAACTGAGGACCCAGATTGTTGGGGCCAAAACACTGACTCTGTAAGCTATTAGAGAGAGCTGGAAAGCACTATGAAGTGGTATATAAGTCTAAGTGCCATTGCTATTGCTATAATAAACTTCCCAAGGAACAAAAGAATGGTATCAAAGAACATAAAGAAAAAACTTTACTATGCAACTTAACATATGGGCAGAGTCGAGGATAGAAAACTTCTACTATTCAGTTTAGTACTTTAAAGATACTATTTTCTTGATCAGGTCTCAGCAGCAAATACAGGTAGTCCTTAACTTATAACCATAACTAGGATCCCAAAGCAATGCAATTAAGTGAATTCTGTCAGATTTTAGATCCATGGTTTTTTCCATGGTCATTAAATAAATCCCCCATTGGGTTGTCAAAAGCCCCCTTGGAAACATCAATGACATGACCCTAGGATGCTGCCACCATTGTAAATGCATGCCAGTTGCCAAGTGCCTGAATGTTGACCACATGATTGAGGCATGCTGTGACAATCATAACTGCAAGGACTGCTTGTAAGTTATTTTTTTCACTGCTGCCATAACTTTAAAATGGTGGTTAAACAAATGGTCTATGTAGAGATGTCAAACTGGTGGCCTGCGAGGCGGATGCGTCACATGCAGGCCACACCCACCCCAGCTCTGCAAATGGGAAAAACATCGTGAAACCTCATATGATGGCAGCATGACATGGCGAGTTTGACATCCGTGGTCTATAGGTTGAGGAGTACCTGCAGGGAGACTGTTTAAGAACTGGGAGTAATAAAGTAATAAAGAAAAAATTTGACTCTTCTGGATTGTCTTAAAGGCGATCCCCTATTGAACAAGATCATTGGAGTATGGATCCCCATAGCCAGATGTAGCTGGTGCATTTTTATATCTGGCAAACCAGCCAAAACTGAAAACTGTCAGAATGTACATTTTTCTGAAATGCCAGATTGCATCATGTTAACCTGTCTCTTTCTCTTTAAGGGACAGGGAAGGGAAGTCAATTCAAAGTAGATTTACACCCAACTCGTAAGTTCCATAAACATTTTACTTACAGTGCTTCTATCAGTAGGATTTCATATAAGTTTATTTGCTCTTGTCTGGTTCATTATAGTGAAGCATTGGCTCAGCGGTTACACAGCATCATTTGATCATAGAAAAGCAAAATTCAGACCATTGCAACTGTAACTGATCCCATAAAATCAGATTACAGTGTACTCTAGACATCTCCACAGGGGTGGTATCAATAATGGTGTCACAGTCTCCACAAATATGAGTGATTTTACCCTCAAAGTACCTGACCAAATTATCACATTTCCCAACAACATGCAGCTTAAAACATCTGTTCACCTTCTGAAAAAGCTTTTGAGGGCACACTAGCCAAAAGTAAAAGCACAGTTATAAACAGTTTCTTTCCCAAGATCCCACATATAGAATTTCTTCAAATGTGATTATAGTCCAGTCAAATATGTTTTGGCACAAATAACTCAGATGGAGAATACAATAGGGACATAATAGCATTCCAAAGTTTTATGTTTGAATCATAACTGTTAATCCCTGGAAATAATTTTAAACTTGGACTACTTGAAATATTTCAAACAAAAATGTAATGTTTGCCATACAGTCTTCACACTTTCTTTGCTCTTTATAATGAGTTATCACATTTAGTATAAATTTGGAGGGATTTGTACAGAAAGGGCCCAATTAATCAACCAGAACATATGATGTCCCCTTTAATGAGGCTGTCAGTACTGGAGGCAACCTGTCAAAGGCACAAGCCATTGTAGAAAGATCATTAGAAGTTGGAAAATATTGTGAATGGAAAAAAAATAATAATAATCCAACAGGTTTTTTCAAGTACCACACAAGAATGCTCTAATGGGTTAAAAACTCTACTTTACCCTGTGGTGGTACCAAGATATATTGACGTAGGTACAGTATATTTTTGACAAACAGCAGTTTGAAAGTATCAGTCTTGTAGATTAATTATTATTTATTTCAAGACTGAACTGTGTTCTTTTCTCTGCTTTTTTTCTGTGCCATGTACCCCTTCATATTAAAAAAAATAACATTATAGAATATAGCATTGTTCTTTCTGATACAACACCTGCATTCACCAAATCAAAATGACAAAGAGTAAATCTGCACAATTGCTGGTATTATTTTCCAAGACAGCCAATGTTATGGATAATATAAATATTTGTAATTGTCTTAATAGCTCTAAGAATCCAATGCCTAGCAGTCTGTGAATGGTTTTAGTTTTCCTGTTATTCTCCCAGGAAATTGTTTTGCTAGCAAAATTTTAATCAACTGTTTCACTGGCAATATTGAATTTAGAAAGTTAGTAGCTACTAGTTATCGCACGACTTCATTAGTATACAGGAAATCAGCCATTCTATAGGGATTAACATCTATTCAGAACTCAGAATGTATTATGAGTCCTAAATTATCATAGGAATTAATGCAATCTTTTCAGAGGGCTTAAAATATGATAATAGATACAGCATTACTAGCACCTGCAGCTCAAGGTACCAAAGTTATTAAAAGATAGTTATAATTATATTTATTATTGTAGGGATTTAGCTGGGAAAAAAATGAAATGAGCATGAATAAAATAGTGATTCTTTAAAGTGTGTTAAAATGCATTTTTACACAAGCAGCAGATATTTTGTGAAATATGTTTTCCTTAAGAGGATACTTAAGGCTGTTTCTTCTTCTTTTCATGCCCCTATAGATACCAGTTTGCCAGAATTGGCTGAAAGTAATAAGGGTACTCTTTAAGTTCATGCTTGTATCTATGACACTAGGTCTACTATCTAGAAATGTTGTCTTCTGTTGGCCTCTTTTTCCGTTTGCCTTCATTTTTAAAAAGCATCAGTGTCTTCCCCAAAGACACTTGAGAATTTTATCATTAGTTAAAAATGCTAGCAAGCAAATTATAAATAAGAGATGCCTATTAAAATGTTGATCCTTCCTACTTTCAGCTATATGAATTTAGTCTCTTTGTTTCTCTAGTTACCTTCTTCATAATCACTTAGGTTTGTTTCTGTGTTCAGACACCTCCCTGGCACAAAAATGACTATGTATCTGTTCACTTGGCTTATCTTGTGAGTTTTATGCTGCTTCTCCATCAAAGAACCTTTGAATCCCCAAAATTATGATCCAAGATAGGGAAGAACTTTTTTTTAACCCATTGACAAAATTGTATACAAGTGAACATATTGCTGACACCAAGCTACATGTAGCCATCAGGACCAATGATAACCTAGTGTGCTCCTATGCTTATCAACTCCACCTTGCTGCTGCTTTGTCTTGGAACACTTTGTTAGGTAGCCCTGTTTTGCATTGATATTTTCACCCAACACACTCCCTTTGAAAGATTCTACAGCTACATTCAACATTTTTGAAGAGCCAGCATATAGTTCATCTACTATATTAGATTGTCCTGAGTATAATATTGCATTTGGGTAATGCAACAGAGCAGTGTAACTGAACGCTGGTTCAGCTTCTGCTGAGAAAGTATGCTGTCTGCTAAGTTGTCAGTAAGTGGCCCATCTAAATGACAATTAAAGCAATAATTGTGGAGCATCTGGTCCATAAACCAACTATGACACAGCACAAAATGTTTTTCAAATGTTTCAACCTGGTTTTGATACAAAATCATGAACATGGTGATTGGAACCTGTAAATTAATGCAGTAGAATCTATATAGAATCTACTTGATTTAACCCACAAATAACCAGTCTTCATAAAATAATCTGTAAGGTAAATAAGATCTCTAATTTCCCCACTGCCCAAAATGAAGGGATAAGTCAATAAACGGTGTAATTATCAATGCAGTCAGAAAGAAAAAATAGTAATGATTTTCTGAAGTGACATGGCCAAATCTAATAACTAACGCTTGCCAGGCAATAATAGTAGTATTTGTATCTCTTTTAATTGACTTTAACCTTTCTCTTCATCTGTGAACTATTAAAAAATTAAAGAGGAAAGTATTTAGAGATACAGATTTACATCAGTGCATGGCTCACATGCTTTTAATGAGGTCAAAGCAATAAAGAGCTTGAGCAGCGTTTGTAGCTTGGATGATGAATGGCTGTCTCATGCAGTGCTTAGTGGTTACCATACGTTTGCAGCTGTTATTTGTATATTAAGTTGGAAGCTTATACCTAGGGGAGAAGGAAACTCTTGAGTATCCTTCCTCTCCATTGCATTCACAAGGTGTAGCTTTTAAATAGTGGGAGCTAGTAGCCATTTTTTTAAAAAACAAGCATACCCAAAAATTTAAATCATGCAACCTCATTGAAGAATGAAATTACTCATTCTTCAATGTCTAGCACTGAATTACATTCCACAGTTTAGTATGGGCACTTTGTATTGGAGTCTTTGCAAACATATAGTCTTATATGTGGGGTGCCACAAGGGTCGGTCCTCTCATTCCTTCTGTTCAACATTTATGTGAAGCCACTGGGTGAGATCATCCATGGTTTCAGGGTGAAGTACCATCAATACACTGATGATACTCAGCTGTACATCTCCACCCCGGATTACCCCAGTGATGTCCTGGTGCCTGGAGGCCGTGCGGATCTGGATGGGGAGAAACAGGCTCAGGCTCAACCCATCCAGGACTGAGTGGCTGTGGTTTACGGAGTCCTGATATAGTCAGTTGGTGCCATCACTGACTATTGGGGGGGAGTCATTGGCCCCCACGGAGAGGGCTGGCAACTTGGGTGTCCTCCTGGATTCACGGCTGTCTTTAGAAGATCATTTAACGGCTGTGGCTGGGAGGACTTTTTACCAGGTTCGCCTGATTCGCCAGTTGCGCCCCTTTCTGGATTGGGACTCCTTACACACAGTCACTCATGCCCTTGTCACTTCCTGCCTGGACTACTGTAATGCTCTCTACATGGGGCTCCCCTTGAGGAGCACCCAGAGGCTCCAACTGGTGCAGAGTGTGGCCGTGCGGGTGGTTATGGGAGGGACGTGGTGTTCCCATGTAACACCTCTCCTGCGTGAGCTGCACTGGCTCCCGGTGGTCTTCCGGGTGCGCTTCAAGGTTTTGGTTACCACCTTTAGAGCGCTCCATGGCTTAGGACCTGGATACTTACAGGACCCCCTTCTGCCACCAGTAGCCTCTCACCAGCCAGTACGCTCACACAGAGAGGAGCTCCTCAGGGTGCCGTCGGCCAAACAGTGTCGACTGGCGGCCCCCAGGGGGAGAGCCTTCTCTATGGGGGCACCTACCATCTGGAATGAGCTCCCCCCGGAGATATGGAGGATCCCGGATTTACGCACCTTCTGCCATGCCCTCAAGACCTTTTTATTTCAGCAGGCTGGCCTGGCCTAACTTCCCTTTTAAATTGTAAATTGTAAATTTGATTTTAAACCATTAGGGGTGTTTTAATTTGTTTTTGGCCAAACTATTTAATGGGTTTTTATATTGTCTTTTAAATTTTGTAATTTGTGTGTTTTATTTTTGGCTGTTCACCGCCCTGAGTCCTTCGGGAGTAGGGCAGTATATAAATCCAATAAAATGAAAAAAAAAATAGGCAGGAGGTCAGTATGGAAAGTGATAATAGCAATAGCAATAGCATGTAGACTTATAATAGCATTAAATACAGCTTCATTAAATGCATTAAAACAGCATTAAATACAGTTTTTCAGCCCTCTCTAAGTGGTTTACAGAATCAGTATATTGCACCCAACATTCTGGATCTTCATTTTACTAACCTTAGAAGGATGGAAGGCTGAGTCAACTTTGAGCCAGTCAGGATTGAACTCCTGGCAGTGGAATCAGCCTGCAGTATTGCATTCTAACCATTGTGCCACCACAGTTCTGTGCAGTCAAATCTATAAATGTGTTTACTCTATTAAAGATCAATTCTATTATTCTATTCTATTCTATTAATCTATTAAGATTCTATTCTATTAAGATCAATAAAGTTTTAATCATTAGTAAGCATGCTTAGAATTGTAGCCTTATTGTCCAGGTACTCATCATGGTGTCATTTAAGTGATTAATCAGAGATAAAAAATTGGGGATCAGTATAGGTGCTGTTGTTTCACAGGCCCAGCTATAAGAACAAAGTACATTTTACTGTGCAATTAGACACCATTTGTTCACCTTTTGATAGCGTGCTAATTAAGGAACAATTCTGGGTATATATAGTGAAGCAGCCTTGGATAAATCTCTTCAACATGTGATTTGTTTAACCTTTATAAATTCAGTCTATGTACCATTATTGTACCATGTTATTTTGACCATGAGAACTGTTGTTCAGAATTATTTTTAACATGACCAGCAATGAATTAGTATAATCCATTGCTATAGCACAGTGGCTGGTAGTATGATGTCCCCAAGTTGTCAATTGACAAGATGACAAGGAATTGTTCCAGTTGTAATTTAAAACACAGAGAGCTGTCTGAATTGAGCATTTTTAAGTCTATAATTCAACAAACATGCTGATTTTGCAACAGTATTGCTATACCCGTTCCTTACAAATAAGATCAAAGGGTAATTATTCTACCAGCACTTTGGATTGGATCATTCTTTAACAGCACATTAGCTTACTATATCAATCAACTTTTGCATTCCCCAATTTATAATTACATAATCTGGCATGCATATTAATAAAAGTTCCATTGTGCAATGCAACTAAATTCATGCAAAATTTCGATGGTGTATTATATATAGGGGTTTACTTTACTAAGCTAGTAAAAGCCATCAGTGTCAATACCGAACAAGGAATTTTATCCTTGTTAAAGCAAGCTAAGCAATAGCCAGCTGGTTTCAAGTGAAATGTCACTGCTAAGCAGAGCATGTAGCTATTGAGCATCTCTCTGTAGATTTTGTTTATGCCTATATTGATCCTTTCTTGGTCTTATATGTGTTCCATCAGAGAAATCTGGAATATTGTCCAACACCACTGCTGAAACTTCAACATCATTTAGGCTGATGGAGATTTAAAAAAAACAAAAACAAAAGAAAATATAGCAAGTACCAGTATTGTGACAAACAAATAATATTTCTTGGAAATGCTTTTAGATTATAGAATACATTGAACTGACTAATATTTCTGTCAGAATTGATGATTGCATGTTAGGAGGTGCCTCATAAAAAAACAAAAAGAGCATTGTGATGCAGAAAAGGGCAAAAATAGGCTATATAAAAAAATCAAGAATAGTTTGAACAGTTATTGCTGAACAGAATTTTAAATCATGATTTGGACCTAGACATACAAACCCTAGTTAGGACAGCCTGAACTGAAAGTAAATAAGTTTTTCCCAAGTACAAATTCCACATAATCGTCTTTAGTAAAATTTATTAAGATAAAGGGCTAATGATAGAAGAGTTCCAGCAAGTAAGTTAGTTTTCAGTGTAGAATCAATATATTTCACATTACATTAAGCTAAGAGTCTTTTTCTCACAGCCATACGAGAATGAGAAGCGAGGCAGCTCTTTATGTTGATAACAAGGAAGTTTGCAGCTGGCTGTTTACAAAGGTTTTTGCTTCAATGTTTATCTGAGTCTGAGAGCTACAATGGATATTTTTAAAAAAGAAAGCCTGGATAAAATCATGGTTTATTAAGTTTAACTTCTTAACAAAGCATTATGTTGTTCTTCATGTTTGCTTGCAGGCTCTGCTTGTAGTTTGCTTGCCTAGTTTTCACATGAAAGCTATGGTGTTTTGAGGCCTTGAATGGTTTTGTTTTGCAGCTGTCTTTTTACAGAGCCTTGTTGCTGGTTTTGGAATTGAGAGAGAGTAACACAGGGTCTACAAGGTTACCCATTTGGATTCTATGCTTTAAAGAAGACTAGAACCTTGGTCAGCCAACGCCTAGTCCACCACCTTAACCATTATTGCACACTGGCTCTCTAAGAAACTATAGTTTATAGTTCTGTGTAGTTCTGGGAAACACTTTTATTTTAGTTTTAAAATCAATGTAATCATCCTTACTGAACCAGTGGAGAAAAGTAGAAGAATTGTACAATTCACCAACTTAAAGTTGGTAGATTCATTCCTGTAAACAACAACAACAACAACAACAACTATGAGATGTCATATCTATTTGAAATTGAAAAGTTAATTTAAAATGTACTATTATTATCTATGCTTACTTCAAAGTTTTTGATTGTTGGAGTTACCTTTCTCTCAATCTCTCTCGATCTATTCATAGAAATAATTTTGTTGAGTTGTCCCAGGTTTCTGCATGCATATGCCTTATACATTTTATAGAATTGACAGAAGTGAATAGTTCCAGTACAGTTAGTAAGAGTCCCTAAGATATTCTACACATATTAAACATTTGTTTTTGTTTTTGTAAGTCTGCTTTTGTTTCGCTGAAAAATATCAAAAGCTAAAATCTTCATGTTGTCCAAACTGAGTCCCTTGGCTCATATCATACGTACAATCCAATTTATACAGTAAACTGCATTGTCTAAGAATAGAGTTGTAAGGGCATGCATGAATGCTGACTGGAGTCCTATGGGAAATGAATGCTGCATAACTGAAGGAGTAAACGTTTTCAAGAAACTAAGAAGGGAAATTAGCATTCCTATGTAACCCCTTCTGATTTATTAAACTGAAATAGTTTGCCAAGTCTAGAAAATGCAAATTTGTGTAAATTAGACCCTCAAAAGGCATTGTTTATCAATAAGTCTCTATTATTGTTTTATAATGTCAGTAAATTATGAGGGGATAATTTAACATAAACTTCAAACATAAATGGGGCTCTCTACATGGAGCTCCCCTTGAGCAGCACCCGGAGGTTCCAACTGGTGCAGAGTGCGGCCGTGGGGGTGGTTATGGGAGCGACATGGCGTTTCCATGTAACACCTCTGCTGTGTGAGCTGCACTGGCTCCCGGTGGTCTTCCGTGTGCGCTTCAAGGTTCTGTTACCACCTTTAGAGCACTCCATGGCTTAGGACCTGGTTATCTACGGGACCGCCTGCTGCCACCAGTAGCCTCCCATCGGCCGGTACACTCTCATAGAGAGGGGCTCCTCCGGGTGCTGTTGGCCAAACAATGTCTACTGGGGGCCCCCAGGGGCAGAACCTTCTCTTTGGGGGCACCTACTATCTGGAATGAGATAGTAGATAGTAGATACAGAGATACGGAGGATCACGGGATGCGCACCTTCCGCCACGCTCTCAAGACCTTTTTATTCCATCAGGCTGGCCTGGCCTAACTTTCCCTTTTCCCTTTTAAAATGTAAATTTTAAATCTGTTCTTAATTATTGGGGTGTTTTAAATCTGTCTTGGGCCAAATTGTTTAATTCGGTTTTATTTTGCTTTTAAATTTTGTATTTATGTATTTTATCTTGTGGCTGTTCACCGCTCGGAGTCCTTCGGGAGTAGGGCGGTATATAAATCAAATAAAACCTAAAACCTAAATCTAAAATGTCCACTAGTTGCTTTTGATTTCTACCAATAGTGTTTTTTAGTCTTTTGACTAACAGAATTTGAATTTGTAGCTCTGGCTCCCGGTGGTCTTCCGGGTGTGCTTCAAGGTGTCGGTTATCACCTTTAAAGTGCTCCATGGCATAGGGCCTAGCTATCTGCGAGACCGCCTGCTGCTACCGACGACCTCCCATTGACCCGTGCGCTCCCACAGAGAGGGCCTCCTCAGGGTGCCATCAGCCAAACAATGTAGGCTGGTGACCCCCAGGGGGAGGGCCTTCTCGGTGGGGGCTCCCACCCTCTGGAATCAGTTGCCCCCGGAGATAAGGAGAATCCATGACCTCAATGCCTTCCGTCGTTCCCTTAAAACCCATCTTTTCCGCAAGCCGGGTTGGCTTAAGAAGAAATTTTTAAATTCTTTTAATCAGTCTGTGATCTCTTAACTTTCGGGCCAAAATTTATATATATTTTTAAATGTTTTTTAATATTTGTATTCTATGCTTTTTATCTTGGCTGTACATCGCCCTGAGTCCTCAGGGAGAAGGGCGGTATATAAATTGGAAATTAAATTAAATTAAATTAAATTAAATTAAATTAAATTAAATTTATAGTAATCTTTAGAATCCATAAACTTTTTCAGTTCAACGTTAAGAGTGCAGTTAAGATTCTGAATTGGGAAGAAGTCAAAGTATTGGGTGTCAAACTGGTGGGCTGAGGCCAGATGCATCACACCCAGGCCATTCCAACCACAGCTCTGCGAATGGAAAAAACATTGTGAAATGTCACATGACAGCAACGTGACACAGTGAGTTTGACACCCCTGATGTATATGGAGTATAATGTTAAACCCCTCTTCCCATAGAAATTCACCCTCACATGGAGAAGCTTTCAGAAGGAACAATATCATGGATACAATATTGAGGGCAGGTTGTAATTTTTATTTATAAATACTACATTTTCATTGTTATCATACCCTATGTTAAGCACATTGAGTTATAAGCATATTCCACAGTTTTTGGTCTGCAGGTACAGTCTCCACATCCTTTTGTTTAAGGTTGATGATTTTCAGATCTTCATGAAATGTTTGACACTAGGTTTTTCTCTTTTTCTCTGACCATCTGATGGGATCCAGTTGATTGCAATCTTTTCTGGACATTGCTCACTTGTGCAGATGTCCAGCAAACAAAACCCTAGACATAAATTATGCCAACTAAGCTATAATCCATTTCCCATGATTTCAGATGGTTGGGAATTGTTCCCTGTTATTTCCAATAGATGTGCCCTGCCATCAAAAGAGCTTTCCCAAGACTATCCTAGGATTGTTCTATTGGTAGTACTTATTGCTGCATTAAGAGTAAGTGTGATTGAGCCTTGGCAGGTCATGGGGAATTGAGATTGTGTTCAAATCCCTTTACCTCCTTTCATTAACCAACTAGTCCTAGCTGTGCACAGAACAGTTTATTTTCCCATTGTGATTTAAGACAGCAGTAACAGTGCCAAAATTTACTTTTCCTTTTCCACACTGTGTGCTGCCAAAATGTGTATAGCTTGAAAGTTTTGTGTAAATCAAAGCACTACTTAAGGACCCAGAAAACTGTTGGGGCACTCATTTGTTATAAAGTTGGCTAAAGGTGAAACTCACTGGAGGATTGATGGATTTGTAATGTCAGCCTTTAAACTAGTTTGTGCTTCTTCATAACTTTTTAAAAGTTAGATCGGGGACTCCTACTATTACTCTTATCTAATTTATATGGTAAAGCTGTTGCTGTTTTAATGCAGTTTTATGCCTGTAAGCATCTATTATACAAGCAGCATCTGTTATCTTTTTTTTTTCTCTGAGAGATGTTTTATCCTTTCAGACTGAAAGTTACTCTCTTATTACTGTTATTTTTCCCTTGTACATGAGAAGACAGTGTATTGACTATAATTTAAAACTTAAAGGAACTATAGTGACAGACAAATGCCCCAGACATCCCTATTTCTGTCACTCTGTATACAAATGGTTTCAAACTAGTTTCTCTCCTTCCTTTAGACCATGAACATCCAGGTAATCTTCTCAATTAGTCCCAAGGGTTTTGGAGAGGCAGCAAAGTGCAGTTCTCTTAACAGCATCTAAAATTATAGGTTCAGGCTGAAATTAAGGTTGATGCTTTAACCAATCTGGCAAAGGTAAAAGAGACAAAGAACAGTGGCAGCCCTGTAGGGTTATTATAGGGCAGAGGAAAACGTGTGATTAACTTTTTTTTTTCATAGAGAATTGTGTTATTTCCTTTCAGCAAATTAAAATAATGACTAACTTCTTTTTCTCCATCTTTCAAGTGATAAGCTTGTGAGGGAGCCTTTTTCCTCTGCTTTTTTTGCTTTTCTTTTGCTATCCTTGCTGGTCAAGAAATCACTTAGGCAAGCTTGCCTGTAAATGAGAACCCTGAAACAAGGGCTTTTTGTCACAGGCCAATTTCTTAGTCCAAATGTTTTCAAATAAGTTATAATTTATTAAAATTGATCTTACTGATAAGATGTAATGAAATATACTATGTGCAATGAGTGGCCATATAAATGCAATAAGCAAAACATGTATATGACAAAGAAATTATGCAAGCGTGAATCATTGACAAGGAACAAAAATGCAATTTTTAGAATATATTATTTTATTTTTGTGCAATATTTTTATTAATAATATGAAATATTTAAATTGGGCTAAATCATCTTTTGGAGTTTTATGGAGTTGGACTGGGCTTCATACATTGTACTATGCGATAATGCTGGTTGCTTTCTTTTAGCTAAGCTCAGTATGAAATGTAACCATTGTGTTCTATAAACCATTATTTTTGCTGGTGTGAATTAATTCAGCTACCTTTCTTCAGCATATAGGGTTTGTGATTGAAAACAATGATTTAGATCAGGGGTATCAAACTCACATCGTCAGAGCATCATCACATGATGTATCACAATTTTTTTCTCCTTTGCTAAACCGGGCATGGCCAGGGCGTGACGCATCTGGCCCAAGGGCCGTGAGTTTGATATCCCTGGTTTAGATTGTTGTGTGATCCCAAACCAATTATGGTTTATTTCAGAAAACATGATAAACCAACTAAAGCTTTGCACAATCCAAGTTCCAAGTCAAGAGTTTTCATCCATCCAGGCTAGTATGGTCAGCACTGAATAGAATATCATAGTTGGAAGGGACCATGGAGGTCTTCTAATGCAATCCCCTGCTTAAGCAGGAGATCCTATATCATTCCAGACAAATGGACTAACCAGGAGACAAATGAATAAATTGTCAGGGAAGAAACTCTTTAATATTGGATTGCTTACTTGTAAGCAATAGACAGTATTGGTAGACAATAGCTTCCAAGGATTTTACCCACCCTGATAATGTTGATAATACAAAGTATGTGCCATACCACTGAATCCCTAAGAAAATATCTGTGGAATTAATTGTTATGTTTGATGGTAATTTACTAGTCAACTGGATTTTCCAATTCAGAAGTTACTAACCTCTTATCAAACAAGGAAAATTGTTAAGTCTAATCAAAGAGTTAATTTCTTTACTAATACAATACATAATATCCATCCAGTGTTTTAATATTCCCCACCCCCTGCTTTGGCTACCTCTTGTCTAATTAGTGTATGTGCTTAATTAAAAAATTCATCATATTTCTAGGAGATGACAATGTACATTCATCTCATACATCTTCTCTTTAGCTCCATGACAGTTCTTTATTTTAATACAGTGCCAACAACATGAGATTTTAAGGTTTGGTACTTCCGTCTGTGGATTCCGTGCTTCAGGATTGAGTAGCAACCGTTGTAAAATTATTTTAAAGGGAATAGCTGAGGCTCATACTTCAGCATTTGTACATCTTCCAGGTTATAGGGAGATCTAGGTGCACAAATCTTAGCAGAAAATCTTTTCCTATGAGAAGAACATTACTGTTGCTTTTATTTTGTAATTTTTAGCAGACAGCTTTTATGCAAAAAACAGATTTAGAATAGGCAATTCTTAATCATCCGTTGATAGAAGAGAGTAATTGTAGCTCAGGATTGAACTGTGGGGTCTGGTGCTCTCTGAGCTTGGTGATTTTCTTGGAAATGTAACAGTAACAGAACAGAGTTGGAAGGGACTTTGGAGGTCAGCTAGTCCAACATGATCAGTGCACTGATGATGTTACCTAGTTTGGTAATGAAACATTTCTCAGAAAAGCACCAAGGACCCCACAGTTAATATTCTATTCTGGCACAGTATATCTGAAGGACTGTTACCATTTATCATATTAACCTGCCCGCTTGTGGGTAAGACTTTCCTGTTCAGGGGAGAAGCACTCCCCTGAGAAGTATCTCAGACGAGGCTTCTTAATGTCTATGGCCTTGCTGTATATCCTGTCCAGAGTTCCAATAACCAGGTTGGGGTTGTCAGCCAGTCCAGACATCTGAATTTCATTAGAATCCACACAAATTTCATTCAAAATCCAGAAATGAACAGGTTGATTCCAATAGAATCATAGCTCAGGGCTCACTTTTAAGTCTATAGCCAGCTGTCTTTAATCAAAAGATTTGCTCCCTTGCTGGCAAGAAGCAAGCCTCAAAGAACACCTTTGCTCTGTTCTGCACTCTGGTGAGTGGACTTACATGATCCTCATCTGATTGCTCCAGCTGATTAAATGTAGCCTTTCTTTAATGAGCTTCATGCGATTCTTGACTTTCTTTCTTCTGAGGCTGATATTCTCCAGGTTCTTCTGGAGCTGCTTCTTCAGAGTCAATTTCTGAGTCCTGGCCCAACACGAGGTATATTTATAATCTAGGAACAAGGAAATATAACATTATACATGTGATCAATTATAAATTAATTATAAAAAGACAAATGTTTAAATTAGACCTGAGTTGTTTCAGTGAACCCATTAAATATACCTGCCAAACAACTGCTTCAGCTACTTCTGACCAAATTCTGTTGAAGCCTAACCACAAATATTATATAGAAAGTATTCCTAAGTGCCTTCTTGCTTCCAGTATTTGCTGAATATTCACTGGTACACGCTAAAACATTGCTTAATAGTCAGATGATTTAAATTATTCCAGAATATACAGTGAGCTGAAGGTTACCTGCCATGCGAAAAATTGTTATTTGGGAATGCTATATTTGAGTATTGTAATGAAAAAGAGACTGGATCTTGCTGGTTCACAGAGTAAGCAACATGGCATCTATCCTATTCTGCCTCAGTCTAAAGTTACAGATAAGTTACAATCTATTAGGCATTCCTTTCCACCCCCAATTTCACAGCTTTTGGGACTGACACCCCGTTCACCCACCCTACATTGAAACATGTACACTTATTCTCTATGTACATTTAATAAGTGTTGGTTGTTTTCTTATTGATCAAATCTTTCTGTGACTATCATTATAACTTATAGTTTGACCATGGCATTTTTGGGGGGGGACTGAAAAACCAGTATAAATGTAAATGTAAAAAGATATAGCTCATTCCATCTTTGAAATTGTTGGTGTGAAAAAAGCTCAAGAGTGTTTTATTTAAACAAGGTCTGCTTCAATCTTGATTGACTTGCCGTAAATTGCCTGGTACGAGAGGCAAAAGGAAGTGGATAGAAAAATGGCAATCAGCACCAAATGTTTCACATATTGATTGACAAGCACCAGAGATGTGCTAGAGTAAGATAAATTGGCCAGCGGGTCCCATCTTGACAGCTTCGAAGATGGGAAAATTGTTCCCGTTAATTTGCTGCTGGAACCTTGTCATTTATGTGGATATATGTTTGAGGGTCTTCTAATTGTGTACACAAATTTGGATATGTACACATAGCACATTTCAAATATCGGTCTTTAAAATATTTCTGTATTAAAAAATAAAGTGATTTAAGATTAAATCTGTGAAAAGCCAGTGAGATTCCTAATTTAGAGCTCCCTTTCCTTGAGATACTGTAAATTGCTTTCCTGTCACTTTGGAGGCTGTCTCCTGGGCCTGCATGAATTCAGAGAAATCACAGTCTAGATGAGATGTCTGAAATAGGATCCCAACATTTTGCCAGGAAGAGGCCTGAAATAGACATCAAAAGATTTTGTAGGATAGATCCTCTGTTTACACTACTTAAACCATTTAATATATAATCCAAACATTAAACTGGGGTTAAAAAGACCTTCATCTTAGATTTTTGTATTGCAGTTAACCTATTTCAACATATTGCCTCTTTACACATCAGTAAAACATGTTTTCTTCTCTTTGCAGTTTCCATAGTATTTTAGCTTTTCATTTGCACTGAAGCTAACATCAATTCAATATACACTGGAACAAAGTTACTACTTTTTTTTTTTTAACCGTAGTACTATTTCCCAATTATACAAAGCCATAAGGTGCCTTGCTTGGAATGTGCATAACATGGTGTATGAATCGATTTATTATGTATCGGTGTTCTGTGCAGATAAGATCAACAAGCCTATGGAGATTCTCAGTCATCCAGGTTATGGTTGTCCCAAAGGTGCTTTTTCAAGAGGCAACTGGAGTTTCTAGTTTTTCTTTAAAGACATTTTGAAGATAGCGAAGTCTACATTTTGGACAGAGAAGACCGCTGGTTTGAAAGAGGGGTCAAAGAGGCCATCTATGTCAAAATAGAACAGCCCTCCCTCAACAGAGGGGGAGGGATACGACATCATCTATCTCCAGTCTACAACACAATCCTTTCAACAGTTCCAAGAAGGCTTCATACCCTTTTACACTCTCATGTGACCCTGATGACATAGATAAAACTCCGGGTGGCCTAAATGACTCTCTAAAATAATGCCAATGACCAGCTGTCTGTAAGGAATATAAATCCTTCCCTTCCCCACTATCCAGCCAGAGCTGAAGAAGCTTCTTGAATGAGAAGCAAAACATCTTCAAAGAAAAACCAGGAAGTCCAGTTGCCCAAAAAAGCACTTTTCCCAAAAAAGCACTTTTGGGACAAGCCTATAAAAATATGGCTGAGCATTAAGTGTAATTTTTTTAAAACACAATGTCAAGCTTACAGTTAATATTCATAAAAGAAAATTTAAGGTTAAAATCAATATGTATAAATGTTTGTAAAATAATATACAAGTATTTCTAGTATGCAGCTGGACAACACAAGATCCTGTCCTAGGCCTGCTACTCTTCCATATCTTCCTAAATGAGTTAGAGGAGGGGATAGAAGGGGAACTCATTAAATTTGCAGATGACACCAAGCTGGTGGAAATAGCCAATTCTTTAGAAGATAGCTTCAAGATCCAGAAAAATCTTGAGAGATTCAGACTCTGGGCCCAATCCAACAAAATAAAATTCAATGGTGAGAAAAGTATGGTAAAGGTTTTACACTTAGGCAAGAAAAAAACAAATGCACAGGTATAGAATAAATTCCTGGTTCAATGGCAGTAACTGAGAGGGATCTGGGAATCCTAGTGGACAACCACTTAAATATGAGCCAGCAGTCCTAGGCTGCATTAACAGAGAGACAGAATCAAGATCACATGAAGTGTTAGTACCACTTTATAATACCTTGATAAGATCACACTTTGAATACTGCATCCAGTTTTGGTCACCATGATATTAAAAAAAAACGTTGAGACAATAGAGTGCAAAAAAGAGCAAAAAAGAAGAGCTAAAACATACAAAAACAGCTATAGGAACTGGATATGTCTAGTCTAAGAAAAGGACTAAGTTTAACATGATAGCATATTATTTGAGGGGCTGCACAGAGAAGATGAGATCAACTTATTCTCCACAGTACCTGAAGGCAGGAATGGAAGGAATGGAAGTAAAATTATCAAAGAGAGATCCAACCTAGAACTAAGGAGAAATTTCCTGACTTTAAGAACAAATAATCAGTGGAACAGCTTGCCTTCAGAAGTTGTGGGTGCTCCATCACTGGAGGTTTTTAAGAAGATATTGGACAGACATTTGTCTAATACGGTATAGGGTCTCCTGCCTATACCCCCATCCACGGTATGCAGGTAGCATGCAAAACCATGCCCCTTCCAGTCCACAGAAAAAACTTTGTCCACGGAACTGGTACCTGTTGTGGTCTTCCAGCAGCCTGTGGAGCTGGCAGCAAAGTCGGACAGTGAGGAGGCTGGAGAGGAACATGGGCCAGTCCTGGAGTCTGGGAAAGGATTGGACAAGGGCTCTGCATCGGAGGCAGAGATGGGGCCAGGGCCATCTGGGAGTTATGTGTGGACTCCAGAGCCTCCAGAGTCAGACATCAGAGAGACAGAGGAACAGAGGGAGCCTGTTCCTAGTGCGTGCATGTGCAGAGCTGCCAGAAGGCAAGAACAGTTAAAACAAAAGGGACAACTCGGGAGTAAGGCTTGGAGATGATTGGCCCCTTCCATAAGACAAAAAGAAAGGGCAAAGGCACGTGGGTCTTTGCAGGAAGCAACGTTGTGGATGGTGTCAATTTGTACTTTGAAGCTCCGTTTTTGACTCTGTGTTTCCTTGTGGCCTTGCCAAGATAATTGCCAATTAAGTCTTTGGCAGTGTGTCAAAGAAGTTAAAGGTGGGTGTTTACCAGCCTTATCCGAAGGACTGTGGCAGACTTCTGTTGGACTATTTATAAACTCTTGGTGATTCAGCACGTGCTGTGAATGAAAGGAATTCACAGCCATTAAAATAAAAAGAAGGGTTTTGGGGACTAATTGTGTGCTTTTTACTATATTAGGAAGCCCTAGGTCAGAACAATGCCCAAAAAGTTGGGGGGTGGGGGACGATGTTGTAGATGACTCCTAGTTTTGTTTTGTTTTGTTATTTTGTGCTAGTGGGTCTTTTGGTCTACTTAAGATGTCTTAGAGGGGTTTAATTGGTTTGTATGCTATGGCAAAGCGATATGGCTTGGAATAGTCTGCTGGTTATTGAGTGTTTTTGATGTATGATAGTATTATCCTTGTTAATAGCTTGTGTTGGTTATGCTGTAGTAGATTGAGTGGTGAGAAACATTTGATAAAGTTGTATTCGTATCTATTTTGCTAGAAGATATAGAGGCAGTCAGTATTATTTTTCTCATGATCTGGATTATTGCAATTCATTTGTACTCTCTAAATAATGTTTTACACAGTTCCTTTTGTACTTTGGTAATGGAACATTTAGTGTAGCTTGTAGATTCATCAATACACACATAAAGATAAGCCATATTTATACATTCTTCAAAACACACAATAAAAAAAATTAAGAACTAAACAAAAAGACCGGAAAACATCGTCTCCAGCAACCAATACCCAGATGAGCAGGGTTTAACACCAGACAAACAATTAAGCAGAAAATAACTTCTTAATCAAGGAAGTACTAAGGAGAAAAGCATTCCCCCAGCAACAATAGCAGGACATGCTACTGCATATAAACAAGGGGCAAACCCACTCACTAACATTGATTATATTATGCAGTCTGGTAGTGAAACATGTCCAAGCAAACAACCAAGCTCAGAGAGCATCAAATATAGGATAGAAAAACATGCAAGTCCAGCTGCCTCTTGAAAACGCACCTTTGGACAACTATGACCTGGATGACTGAGAATCTCTATAGACATCAAGGATAGGTAACCAAAACTTTACAGTGTATCTTAAATATATACTTAGAGATGAGTAAGAGTTAACACTTTCTCTTAAGTGTTTTTTCCTGAAAATTCAAATTAGTGTCTTTGTGACATTGACTTGTCTAATTTGAGGAATGCTAAATTGTTATGTCTTTGAATATTCTCATTTTACTTTTAAAAGGTGTGATATTTCCCACCTACTACTTACTCTGGCTGTTTAAATCACTAATTATTGCAATGATTTCAGAAGTTCTTTCATCATACAATGTATCAAATAACCAAGGAAGAACATGTGGGTTTCTTTGGGGGCGGGGAGGAACTCTCCTCTCAACTAGTTGATGGAATTAAAAGGCTTCTTCACACTGAAAACAAACAATAAAAAAAAAACCCTGAGAAATTAATAATATATCAAAAGCAAATATAGAATGCTAAAATCCATTTAAAATACCTGAAGTAATGTCTATTTCATAATTCCAAGCCCATATATTCAGATTGTTGAATACATAAAAGAAAGTTTACAAAACCAGCAAAAGATGCTAATGATGATAAAGGGAGAATTATCTAAATCTTTATTTGTCCCTGTTCATCAAAATTGTATGAAGATGTGCCATACATGTGAGTTTTTCTGTTGATGATAAATCTAAAGTGTAAATTGAAAGCAAAAAGAAGCTTTACTGCCTTCGTAGGTGGAAGATTCTACCCCACAATTTGTATTATAAAAATGTAGATCAAACATAATGTTTAAATCATATTTCTAATTTTTAAAAATGTATTTAAAGTGTTGATCGGTTGTCTAATATCCAAATGGACTATGTTAATTTATAATAATACAGTTAATAAAAACATAAGGCTAGATTCAAAGCATCTGTCATATTCCTATAATATTATCTGGAATATAGCATTTTAGAAGAACCTTCTTCCACAATTTCATATTCTTCAGATTTGTTGGGACAGCAGTTCACTGATTTCCTTATTTCCAGAGCGTAACTTTTCTGAAGAGAACAAGGTGGAGTAAGACTGGTTATTGTGATATTGCCTCTTTACAATTATCTGTGCCCCTCCAAAGAAATTAGGCAAGATTGGCATGCTTTAGATGCCATCATTTAAGCTGTGTCATCTGGTGGCACCCAGGAGGTCATCCTTATCACTCACTATACTATCATTCTATACTATGCTATGCTATGCTATGCTATGCTATGCTATGCTATGCTATGCTATGCTATGCTATGCTATGCTATGCTATGCTATGCTATACTATACTATACTATACTATACTATACTATCATTCCTCCTTAGATCTAGATGGTCAAACCCTGTCTGCCTTTCATAAGGTTTTGGCTTTTCTCCCAAACATTGGGTCAGAAGGTCTTGTGAACCTTTCCTATTTGATTTTTCAATTGCCTCTGAAAAGTATATTTTATGTATTGTTATAATTATTATTTTACTTATTTTAATCATACACTGCTCTGCGCCTCATGTTAAATGGGTAATTATTTGAATTCACAATGTACATTAAAAAAGCAATGAACTAATAAGGTTGCTCTAAGTGCTATTGCTATTGCTATTGCTTTATAGTCTTTCTTAGAATTTTCCACCCCATCTTTTTTCCTTTATATTTAATTGACTGTAGAAAGTAAGGATGTTTCTGAAAGTAACACTGGTAAGGCAACTGCGTGATCCTGCTACATAGGAACATCTGTGAATATAATATTGTTTCTTTAACATACATGGGAATCTACCTCTAGGATGTAAAATTAAAACTTTAGGTATCATTGTCAAACTATTATTGACTTAAATACATGTCACATATATGTGACCAGCATTAATGAGCAGGTAAATGAACTGCTTCAAATTTGTCTGGTTTAATATAATCCTGTTAACATTATCCACTGTGGGAAATAAATTGTCCTTCTTGCAGAAACATCTGAGGGAGGTGTCAAAAACTCAAGATGACATTTTTAATACTCCCTCCCCTGATTCCCATGCCTCCCTGATTATTATTATTATTATTATTTGCATTACAAAAGTATTGGATAATTTTAATCTGATAGGATTTTTAAGGTAAATCTCTTTCTCTTCCTCATCATATGAATATTTAGCTAAATGTATTTAATGGCATGTATTCTTATTATGTGATTTTAAAAGAAGAGAGAATTGTGAAAACCAGAGCTTAGTCACATATCCCAAAGATGCTTTAACAATATAAATAACTAAGCAAACAAACATTTGCTTCTTTCAACAAGTATTTTAATTCTTTAGGAACTGATCATACTGACACACAGGAATAAAAATAATTCTATCAATAAATCATGACATTCCAGTTATCAGTGCAACGTAGAGAAGATTATTTAAAATTTAGATTTACCAGTCAGAAGATGAAATTTTCTCTGATTAAATAAATAAACCTTCCTTCCTTCCTTCCTTCTTTCCTTCCTTCCTTCCTTCCTTCCTTCCTTCCTTCCTTCCTTCCTTCCTTCCTTCCTTCCTTTCTTTTCATAAAAATAATTTACAAGTAAAAAATGTGAAGATACGCAGCTGTTCAATGTCTTTTGGGAAGATTAGATTCTGTAATGAGAAGATATAACCCTCATTTTATAAAATCTGTTGCTGTCTTGGGAAAAACATCACTGAATAAGATTAGAAAATACTTTTTCTTGAAACCATTACAGTTTCAGGCTGATTACTTGGCATATGCTTAATGATATCTTCATAGCTGGAAAACAATAATTTGTTACAGTTAAAAGAAATAAGTGAGAAACCAAGTGAGAAAGCTCATATTTAATTCTGCATATTTATTGTTAGATTTCAATGACTTAACCTACTGCTTAAGATAAAGAGTTCAGTTTTCAGAAATATGTGTGTACATTTGCCCCAGAAAGGGAACTTAAGTTCAAGGTAGCAACAGTATGAAAACTGTGAACAAGGGGTGTATGGTGTGTGTGTCTGTATGCATGTGTATGTGCATGTGCATATGAGTGTATGTATCTTGTATATGTAAGAGTAATATTTAATGAGAGCCCAGGGTGTGACCAGGATTACAACTCTGATGGATGATTTTTTTAAAATCTTTACCCATGTTTTTCCTGTAGTTAACATCTGCACTCCAAAACTACTTAGTTACAAACCCATACCTGCTAGAATACACATACATACACACACTAGTCAGTACTTTTTGTATGTGTATCAGGGGCGGGTTTCAAAACCCGTTGCTACTGGTTCTCTCATGTGCAGAAGCGTCCAGGCGAGTGGGAGGAGCCTCCCGCTGCCGCTACTACCGGTTTGCCTGATCTGGGACGAACCGGTAGCAACCCACCACTGATGTGTATGAATTCTCACAGGCAAGGGTTGATCAAAGCCTTTATCCACCTAACAATATATTATTGACAATGACCAATATTATTTTTCCACTAATATTGATTACTGTAAACAATATCCAAGGTTAACTATAACCATTAATATTTCTTCTTTATTGTTGAATTTTCTTGTACTATGTGAGGCTTTTCTCTTCATTTTGTTATCAAAACATTTAATTCTGCCAGTTGCACTAAATAACTAGAAAGTAAGATCACTAACATTCCTGATTTATAAAAATTGTCTTATATTATTTTTTTCCTCTGAATAACGGGCTGATAAAGGTACTGCAAGACATAATATTTCCTATAACAAAAGCCTGTGGTAAAGAGCTCTTCTTTAGCTATATACATAATGTATTTGAATAGGAGTTCTATCTGTCATTGTGCCTCATTACACCCAGTCTTCTGTCATTGACTGTCTGAATTAGCAAGATTGATTGATTGATTGATTGATTGATTGATTCATTCTTGTTATATACTTATTTATCCATTTATTTATGAAATTGTGATGATGTTATGATGGAATACTCAATTATTGAAGAAAGACCAGGATTTATAGTTTATTCCCATATAAGAAAAGAGAAAGTTGTCAATTTGACTGTTATAAAGACCTTTCATAGAACTAGAATAAAGAAGAAGAGGATAGCGCTCTGGGGATATTAACAAAATTGACAGAGAGGTTGCAGAGGAATGGAAAAAGAAGGCAAACTTAAAGAAAAGAATACTAGAGAAGAAGACTTGAGAAAATACAATGAAACAAAAATGAATTCTTTAAGTGGTTTAAGAGTTTTTGCAATTTCAAGGTAAGTGGAAATAAGAAGTGGAAGAAATCACCCTCAGCACCACGGGTCACTTCAGGATGTAAAAAGTTGACCAAAGCATGGAGAATAAGGATATTGTTAGATACAAACATCTAATCTGACACATGCTTCAAGGTCTTTCAAGTCCCATGATGCCATAGGGTTTCTGTTCATCCTTGCATGCTGACCCGTGAAGAAAGTTTTCCTTGAGAGTTACAAAATGGGCAGTTTCTCACTTGTGAGAGCTCTCACCTTGTCTCATAATTCCCTCCCTGAAGTAAAGCACCGTGTCAGCCCCTTGGCAGCAGTCATTTTCTGGCTGCTATGAGAAAAAACTATGCAACAGCCATTTTGGTTTTATGTTAGTTATTTACTGCCCGCTCATCATGAAATGCAAAGGAAGAACAAGAAAGTGGATGGAATGTCAGTCAGCAGTTGTTTTAACATTCCTTCACAAATCAGCTGTAAGGAAAAATAAAAGTGAAGACATTTGGAAGAAAATAGTATCAAAATGCTACTTAAAGTTTTGAAGGGGAATGAAGCTGGTAGCCGACAAGAATTGGACGAGTAGTTTATCAATCATGGAACCTTCTTCCACTGAGCACGCTCTAGATATAATAGGTTTGTAAACCTATGAAACTAACATAGCCAGGGTGAGCAAAAGTGCAGTATAACTATACTATGTCATTAACAGTTTAATGATGGAACTTGAAAGTGTTAGATCTTTTAAAGAAGTCATATACATCTCGACCCAATTTGATTTTAGTCAATCAAATAGGGAAAACAACAAAAAGAAAAAAAATACCAGCAGTAGCTTCTTTAGTGGCAGTGTAAGCAGCGTATACTGTAAGTTTATTACCCATGCTAGCTAGAATTTCTGTAAGATGGAGCCTAGTACCACAGAGAGGACCAAGGCTGGAAAAATTAGCACCACATATGATATTTGAACCAGCGAAACCAGTCAAGGTATGTGTACTGTTGTTTTCACTTCATCTATGGGGAAATAATTTCTACAACATTTTTACCTTAAGTGTATCTTTTCTTGCAGTATAATGAATAATGCAGAATAATTGTGCATACATATCCCCATATGCTTCAGATGAAAGAGAGCTTTGGGAGACCTTACCTTTTTTTCATATTAATTAGAAATGCCTTTTGAATATGCAGAATTCATTCCTGCATACCTAAGGAGCATTTTTCTATAAACATTGGTGTTCGCCTGCTCCCTTTTAATTAAAATATTTATTATCTAAATGTTGAAATAAAGGAACAAACTCTGGCTTGTTATTTGAGAGTAGAACTACATGTTACACAGGACATCACTGATCTAGATAGAAAATGTTCCCATCCAATTGAATTGTGGATAAATACAGGTAGACCTCAACTGCAAGTTGTACGAGTCATTAAGCTAAGCTACCACCATCCCTGTTGTCCCTAATGTGGTTGTAAAGTGGGACACAGGTTGCCTCAGGGCTGGGGGAAGACCTTGGAGACCTAGTTTAGGCCCAGGCATGCCTGCTGTGGGCATCCCAAGTCCTCCACCACTCCCTGAGATACCCCATGCTCTGTTTCCCATCCTTCGGGGTCCCCACAGGCCTTGGACCTGTTTCCCAACTGCTGGATCCCACAACATCTTCCTTACCTCCCATCACAGATCAGTTACTTACCTTTTACCATAGATCTTCTTCTGGAAGTAGCTGCTGTATAGCAGCCTTCTATACAGTGGAGCACACATAGTGCTATCTGGAAGTGGCACCAATTTGGCAGCTGCCAAAATAAATTGTGGCTGCTCTGAACTGGTGCCTGCTTTGGGGACAGTGCCATGGAGTCTAGGAATGCTGAGGAATAGAGCAAGCCTGTTACCCTTCCCCAATTTGATCTTTGAAGCTCTGGAGCAATCAAAGCTAAAACTGAAAAATCATCAAAAGTGCAGATTGTACAAAGAAGCAAAAGAAAAAGTAGATCACGTACTTAGCTCATCAAAAAACACACAAACTGATGATAAATAGTGGTATAACACATTTGCCAAAATGTTTCACTGGAATATTTGTAAAAATTGTCATGTGCCAGTAATTAAAATTGGTGGAAAATATAGTTTAAAAGTAATAGAAAATGAGCAGGTTAAAATATTTGAAGAAGAGATTGGACAGTCACTTGTCTGAAATGGTATAGAGTCTCCTGCTTGAACAAGGGACTGGACTAGAAGCTCTATTCTGATTGATTGATTCATTGATTGATTGGAGGTGAAGGAAAGTGATAGTGCTTACAGTCACAGCAGATACTGGGTCTCCAACCTCACTTTCTAATAACTTTAAAAAATTGCCCTTAAAGCTAAGAACGATAAGTCTGAAAAAAACTTTATCAGATGACTTTTTTGTTTGATGAAAAGATAAATAAATTATAAGGTTAAAAACTTAAATAATTTGAAATAAATAGCAAAAAGCTAAATAAAATTTTAACATGACAAGTTATAAACAGATTAGGGGTCCAAATAAATAGAGAACATTGTTTTTTAGTATAAGTTCTGGAATTAACTAAAAAAATAATAACTTCTTGTGGTAAACATACTTAATTTGGTTATTCTAGCTGTCACAAGTCATAACAAAAGATTCACAATAACATCACTAGAGAGAAATAAAGCTTTTAAGTAGAGGGGAAAAAAGTATAAGCCTGTTACAAAATTACACACAACTTTATAACATTGCAAATATTAAAGTATTTTTGAAGAATGGAGCCAGAAATTAGTAACTACAATGTCAACAGTGTAAGTATTGCTATCTTTTTGTATGGATAAACTGTTTCTAAAAATGTCAATGACAGATGTGGAAGAATTTTTTTCTTGAGAAGGAAAAGAATAGAATATGGAAATTCAAATGGTGGGCTAAGAGAATGATTTGGGAAAAGATGCTTTACTGGATGTACAAAAGAAACTGGCTGATGTTTTAAAAATTAAAAGGGATATGGAAATTAAAATTAAATTAAATTAAAATGGAAACCAAGAGAACGACTTGGAAAATATTTTGTTATTGAATCTACAAAAGAAGCTTGATAAAGCTGTGAAGAAATCTGTAAAATGGGATAAAGAAGAATTAAAGAGAAATCAAACCTATGACAAAAATTGGCAGATAAAATTATGTACACATTGCATATTCTAGGAAGTGTATCTCATTAAAAGTGATCAAACCAATCCCGTCCTAGAAAATTCATAAGGTTTTCTAAAAGAAACCATCTGCCTCTCTTCACAGAAGGCATATGTAGATTACCAGAACTGAATATGCTTCATGTTTTTACTTTCGTTTTATATGCAGTGTTTAAACAAAAACATTTTGTATGAAAGTTTTCCTATACAGGTAATCCCCAGGTTACGAGTGTTCCCTTAGCGAATGTTCAAACTTATGCAATAAGACCCCCTAGCGTTTGAGAACAAGACCCAAAACTACAACTGTAAAGGCTCTGCAACATTCCCCTCAGAAGCCCCATTTGGTCATCCAGAGGCTTCCCCGGCCTGTTGCAGGCCAAAATGGAGCTTCCAAAATGGAGCTTTTGAAATGAAGCTTCCAAAATGGATCTTCTGGGAGCCAGATATGCCCTCCGGAAGCTCCATTTCAGCCTGCAATGCCTGGGGAAGATCCACGGAGGGCCAAATGGAGTGTCATAGGCCCGATCTACCCCTGGAGGCTCTATTTCACCTGCAACGGGCTGGGGGAGGCCCAAACTGACTACCAGAGGACAAAATCTGCCCTCCCCGATGGCTCCATTTCAGCCTGCAATGGGCCAGGGAGGTTCAACCACTACTCATTCAGTGACCATTCAGTTATGAGGTTGCTGAACAAGAGGGACTACTGTTCCTAGTAGTTGCAGCTCTCACAGCATTCTGCAGTCACATGATTGCAATTTGGATACTTGTCAACTGGTTCACAATTATGATAGTCACAGGGTTCCAAAGTCACGTGATCACCGTCTGTGACATTCACTGCCATCTTCAAAGAAGCAAAGTCAATGGACAAGCTAGCGGGAGATTGCAAATGTGGATACGATGACTGCAAGGCACTGTGATGATGGCAACTGTATCAGCCAGAACTGCCAGTGTAAATTGGCATAGTAATGTTACATTGCACTTTATTACTATGTTACTTAGCAATGGAATTGACCATCCCAATTACTAGCATTAAACAAGGACTGTTTGTATATATTGGATTGCATAAGTTACTTAATGTCAACAGCAGAGACCTTTAGTTTGGCCTTATTCCAGACTTGAAGGAAACCTGGTCAAGCTACTGCCCAACATTCTTCTTGTGCTATAACTGCATTTTTAGCAATAATTGTAGTTTTCTAAAATGGGTTCTCTGAAATATATCATTCGTAGCAAAAAGTTATTGCTGCTGCTACTATTAAGCTACTATAACTACTACTATTGTCTTTAACATCATAAATCAATAACATCTACCTAAGTCAGGTCCTTGGAGAGTTTCAATAGGTGGATAAAAATGCCAAATCCAATCTAAACTTCTGGTTGACTGTGCGAATAATAATAATAATAATAATAATAATAATAATAATAATAATAATAATAATAATAATAATAACAACAACAACAACAACAACAACAACAACAACAACAACCTCCATAATTTTAGGACATTGGGTTTGATAGAAATTAAAAAGCCTCTGATCTGCCCCCCTCTCCCCCTTCTTTAACAGCCTTCCAAAAATGCCTGGAAATTTCTAGAAACCTGGCCCTCTGACAAATGAGCCATCAATAGACATAGACATTAACAACATCTATAGACTATGCAAAAGAGACAATCAACCAGCCCAAAAGAGAAAAAAAGACTCCATCACCTCTCCACCAGTAATCAGCACCCAGATCAGCATAGATTAACTCCAAGGTTAACTTCAGACAAACAATCAAGTAAGCAATATCCGAATCAAGAAACTGCCAAAGAGCCATCAGTAAACAGCTCAACCAAAGAATCTCTAAGACACCTCTCTCCCCGCCCACACACACACAGAGATATGCAAGACACCAATATAAATTGACAGAAAACAGCACTTCTTACTAGCACTGATGATGTTACCTAGTTAGGGTAATGAAATGTCTGCAAGAAAACAAGCAAGCTCAGAGAGCACCAAGGACCCCTCATTTCAATCCTGAGCTACAAATATTCTCCTCTATTGATAACAGCCTTCCACTCTGGAGTCAGAGAAACCCTGTCTTCATTCATAAAGTACAATGTTTCCTTAAAGGCATTAGAATGCTGACCAACAGCAGTGACATCAATCAACATTTAAAAGAAAAGAGAATTTAGTGCCTGTCCATGTTTTTTTTTCCTTAAATCATAAAAATCAACCAAGAAAAACCATCTGCCTGATTAGAGAGAGATCTTTCTCTGATAAAGGAGATAAGAGGGAGAATATTTTTTTCTAACCATAAAAAGCCATGTGTTCCTGTTTTTTTTTTTCCTTCTCCCAGTCATAAAACCATATATTTTACTCACATGTCTTTCACCAAAGTCTTGGAATCATATAAAAAATCTTGCTGGTGTGCCAATCTCTGGCCAGCTGCCCCAAAAGCAAGCCTTGTATTGTCTTTGGACCAGTGGTGAAATCCAAATTTTTTTACTACTGGTTCTGTGGGCGTGGCTTGGTGGGCATGGTGGGTGCGGCTTGGTGGGTGTTGCAAGGGAAGAATACTGCAAAATCTCCATTCCCACCCCACTCCAGGGGAAGGATACTGCAAAATCTCCATTCCCATCCTACTCTGGGGACAGCCAGAGGTGGCATTTGCCAGTTCCCTGAACTACTCGAAAGTATTGCTACCGGTTCTCCGAACTACTCAAAATTTCAGCTACCGGTTCTCCAGAACTTGTCAGAACCTGCTGGATTTCACCTCTGCTTTGGACCAATGAAGAGACACCTCCTTTTCAAGCAGCCAGCTTCCAGTTATGATTTTAGGGATCTAAAATCTAAAATTCTTGGAAGAAAGGAACCCAGGGAAATTCTCACAACAATTAAAAAAACAAAACAAAATTATAGTACTAAAGAAACAATTTTATTTTAGCTCAGTAATTTGGAAACAAATACATGGTGGCTAGTGAGGCCTGAAGAAGCTTTGTCATGCACTATCCTTTGCATTGCTAAAGCAATAGCTCTAATTAGCCAACATGTGCCACCAAAAATCATCAAGCATGATATTGGACCTACTTCTAATTTTTGAACACAGTCTTTTCTATGTTTCAGTATCCTCACTTGCTCAAAAAAAGCAATACAAATAATGAATGTTTGCCTTGACATTTATTCCATCCACGAAATGCATAGAGGAATGATGCAAAACCACACTGCTGTTTGGAGAATCTATTCCTATGATAGATAGTTTCCTGCATGATTAGATTGTGGGGATAGGTGCCTGAGGCAGAAGAAGACATGAAAGTATTGTTACTCAGTCTCTGTCTTGCTTGGATAAGGGTGATCAGTGATGCATGATACAGTTAGGAGCTGCAGATTGTGAGTATACATAAGAGCAACTACTGCCAAAATTCTTAGCTAAAGGCTTCTTTGCTTGGTTTCCTTGGCATCTTGGCAATGACAAAAATATTTCTGAAGTTGCAGGTATTTGACTTGTTTGTGATTTGTATTTCACTATATAATGTTGTCAGATTCTGCCTTTAAAAATACGTAAAGCAGTTATCACTGATCCTATATCATTTTGGAAGTCTTGGATTTCAAATGGTTTATCTTTAAATTTTGAACAGCTGATATAACCTTATACAGTTAATTTATATAATTTTAAAGTGCTTGTAGCCAAACATTACTATTATATAAACCCTTCTTTCTTCAACATTTGTAAGTAACAAATTGATGCAGTAGATCTTTGTGTGCCTCACTGACCTTGATAGTAACATGGAGGTCACATTTCCACATGGCGAAGCAACTCCAGAGCACCTTCTCCATCTTGATAGATACAGACTGTTTTTACTCCTCCCTGAAATCAATCAAGGAGCGCGTCTTCTCTGACTTCTTTTTTTCCTCTGACAGGGATGATAAATACAGGCAGGGCAAAGAATTTTCTGCCAGCTCTCCTCCACGTTTGGAGTAAAGCAGGAAGAAAAAGAGAGAAACGGGTGGCTTCAATCATTAGGAATTGTAACGGCAGACAAATATCCTGACCTGACAGATGACTTTGTTGAGTAGATGTATAATGCTGAGGCTTAAAGCATGTAAACTGCTTGGTGAGCTGGATTGAGTAATTTAGAGAAACGAGCCTAACTGTGGCATAGAAGAATGATATCATCTAGGACAGATGGATGGGCTTGTTTCTGGCAGGAAGAACCAGTAAAAAACAGAAGTGGATAGGAATGGCATTGTACTGAATCCAAAATATATTTAGCCTTAACTTGCCCTGACAAATCAGAATTATCTCTGTTCTTCAGTATTGACATGAATGTCTTGTAACACTGGAAAATGTTTAATCCTATGTAGTGTACTGAATGTGGCTGAAAGTTGTCTTTTTAGCATCAAAGTATGATTCATTGTTGTACATTTCTAATAATAAAATGTACAACAACTATGAGATATTGTAATGTATATATCTCCTTAATTACCAGATCACACGCTGGTAACTCCATGTTTAGTTGCATGTTCTCTGTGGTCCATAGAATTTGGTGGCCAAGCTTCTGTTCTTTCACATGTTACATGGTTCATGAAGCAACTGTATTGAAGTTAGCAACTGATCCAAGATAAAATCTTTAAACAATTTGAATCTGAAGTATGTGACTGCATGCCTTTGCGTTATCAACGTAATGAATTTTTCACTTCAGGGGAGTATGTGCATTTGAAATTACTTGTAGATAGGTCCTCTACTTATCTATATAAGTAGAGAATCTATCCACTAGCCTTCCTCCACTTGAAATATACTCTCCCCGGAAATCTAAGAGGCATTTGCTAAATATCTCTACCTTCCCTCTATGAATGGAGAAGTCTGGATGATTTTTATTTTCTCTTGTCGTCACCTTCTCTCCTTTTGCTCTCTTTGTAATAAAACCATTATTTTTATATTGCCTTTAACTTATTACTTGCATTATGGTACTTTTATTGTTCTATTGCAAACCATTTTGTAATTTACACTAATGGGAAGCAGAACATTAAACAATGATTATACCCAATCACACAGCTGCATTATTGATGGTATAAGAAATACTGTTGAAATGAATTTCCCACAAACAGGAAAACAATGGGGGTTTTTGGGGTCACCTGGATGTTTTATCTTATGTTTTCTGCACTGAGGATATATCGCATATAAAATACTGTGGTTCCTATCCTCTGGGTACTATTCCTGGATAGAACAGGAAGAAAATATAATATATCTGTTACTTCTAGCTTTCAAATGCCACAGGATTTTTTTAAAAACAAATTAATGTATTGGATAAAAAAGATTGTGTATTTAAAAGTAATCATACATAAATCTGATTTGGAAAGCAGTTTGCTTACCTAGATGAGGCCATAATCTCTCTGAGACATCAGACAATTTATGTGTGAGTATCTTTAATCCTATTTAGATGCTAAATTCCTAGGTGGAAATAAGTGGAGGTCACTGACAATTTTAAGGAGCCTGGATAGCTCAGCAGACAGAGCTCTGTAATTTAAGACCAGCTGTCTGCAATTAAAGTAAGATCGAATCCCGCCAGGCTCAAGGTTGACTCAGCCTTCCATCCTTTCTAAGGTAGGTAAATTGAGGACCCAGTTTGTGGGGGCAATAAGCTGACTTTGTATAAATATACAAAAGTATGAAGGCTATTGCTTAACGCATTGTAAGCTGCCCTGAGTCTCCGGAGAAGGGCGGCATATAAATCAAATTTAAAAAAAAAAAAGATGGCACCTTTATTCCTTATTATGACACTATCTATTCTTAAATCCTATAGTAGATTGGCCACAAAGATGATTTGAAAACTACATCCGATGCAGAATTCTGTGGCCCATATCAAAGCGGTCAACAAAAAAACATTTTATTTTGTTTAATTGCCCAGACTGCCAATTAACTAGTACCTTCAGTTAAAGATGCAAATTGTCTATACTTTGTATAATTGAATCTCTTTTTTTGTATATGCCCTTCTTCTCTAAGGCTAAATGTCTTCTTTCAATGTTTTTGTTTTCAAATTGGATTAATGGAATTCGGGTTAATTATTATTAGAGTAATAGCCTCAGGTGTTTTCTGGTATATGCTAGGATTCCTTGTAGCTTCCCATCCAGGAAATACTATTTTGGCACCTTTATGGTGACTTTATTTTTCTTTGAAGCATTTTTAGAGTTAGATATGGTTTCTTTGAATTAACTTGGAAATTACAGGAATACCAAAATCTAGATGAATTTATACCTTAACTGTAGTTAAATCTTACAGTTGAGATATTTTTTCTAGAATTTAAAAGCAGGCTGCTTTTTTATTATGATTAAGATTGTGATTATGATTATAATTCTCTTTTTCTGACTATTCCATAGCAGTCTTAATTCTTTTTGCTTTTACTGTACCACACTGCTGTTGTTACTGCTAGAAATGGTCAATGTAATATTCTTATCTCAATTGCACAAAGTAAGTGAAAACCTCTATGGCCAAAAATACGTGGCATTGTTTTTACAACAGGTTAAAAGATCCTTTTTGCCTTTTGTTGTCATTTTCTAAAGTTACTATAGATTTGAGTTGAAAACTGAGTTTTTTAAGGGGCTTAAAATAAGCCAATTTTTCTAACATTAATAATGGGGGTCGTTGTTAATGATGATGTTCTTAGTTCAGTATAAAAAAAGACAAGTTACAAAATGTTTTCCAAGTGGAATTAAATTCTTCTGTTGTGGCCAAAGGATAATTATCATTCTATGAATCTCTTAGAAAATATCATTGATGGCAAATCAATTGATGGATGCACTTCCTTGCTGATGTTTTTCTAAGCAGATTGTGTTCTGTGCAATATGGCATTATTCATCCAGCATCAGATGAAGTACATGCTGGTGCTATAAAGACAAAGTATGAAGATGCTGTCCCTTTTTCTTGGATTGATCTTGCTTAGCACAGCTGGTCCTATTGTCTTGAACATGATGCAAAGGGAAATCAGACCCAATAGGCACCACCTACTTTGATTCAGTCCCAGCTGTAATCCTGTGTGGTAACAAGCAATATCAAAGTTACTGTTTGTATTTTCTTTCATTAACATTCATTGATGAAATTTGATCCCTTTGTCCTCTTTTTCAGGTCGACCCATTCCACCTACGTCCTCGTCTAGCCTTCTCCCATCTGCTCAGCTGCCCAGCTCTCATAATCCACCACAAGTTAGCTGCCAGATGCCCTTGCTAGACAGCAACACTTCTCATCAAATTATGGATACCAACCCTGATGAGGAGTTCTGCCCAAATTCATACCTGCTAAGAGCATGCACAGGACCACAGCAAACTTCCAGCAGTGGTAAGGAAATGTTATAATTATTTGTAATATTATAAATGATTATAAATATTATATGAGCAAATTCTAATTGTTACAAGAACAGTGATTCAAAATAGGGACACTAGAGCAAATGAATATATATATATATATATATATATATATATATATATATATATATATATATGTATGTATGTATGTATGTATGTATGTATGTATGTATGTATGTATGTATGTATGTTTTTTTTTTTCCCTAGCCAGGTTTTCCCTACGTAGCCAAGGTTTTTTTGTAGCTCCAGCTCAGTAGAATCTCATCTACTCGGTTCTGGGCTTTTTTCTTTTCTAACACCTAGCAAGCTCTCACTGCTAGGTGGGAGACCTAAATAGATCCATTTCTAGCTCGTTAGCTGTCATCAGTATGCCACACCCATATATATATATCTGTGAATTTGTTGTGGTTTGAGAACTTTATTAAAGTCTGATACATCGATAAATGGATATTTGTTGTTGTCAAATTTCATTTTAGGGTTTCTTCTGAATTAATAGTTATCTTCATAAAACTGAAACTATGAATGCATTTTATTACTTGATGAACATTGCCTTGTATTTCTGGAGAAATATATACAAAAGGTATTGCACTGCTTTGCATTTTTATAGAATAGAACATTGCCTTTCAAAATGCAAAATGTTATGCTGGCCCTGTTGTAATATGTTTTATATTTTCATATTTGTTGTATTTCTTTCAGTTTTCCTATCAGAATTGCAAGTAATCCTAACTTTCAACCTTTTATGAAGTATTGATATCTCTCAAATTACCAACGATGCATTTTTTAAATGAGGAAATAGATTCTATTCTGACTATCTCCATTTTTGGGGAAATCCTTCTACTCCAATCAGATTTTCAAAAAGCAGTGTGGACTTTGTAGATAAAGTAGGATGAGGGAGGACTAGATCAGACAGAGCGTGCATGGAAAATTTGACTGATGTGCAATGTGATTTTTCCATTTCTATACTTTACAAATTTTGAAAATATTTGAGAAGTTGCATTAGGTGTTTGGGATTTCTGTTAATATTACTGATTTTGCTTCTTTGGCACAGTTTTCTTGGCTATGCA
The DNA here is from genome assembly GCF_059756535.1 of Pantherophis guttatus. Taxonomy (NCBI): domain Eukaryota; kingdom Metazoa; phylum Chordata; class Lepidosauria; order Squamata; family Colubridae; genus Pantherophis; species Pantherophis guttatus. The sequence continues at coordinate 179,518,495 of NC_142064.1, forward strand.
TAAATCATTTGAACAGTTTTAGAGGAAGAAGTAAAGCATTTTAAATTACAAATTTAAATTACAAAACAAACAGCAGGATACAAAATATGGACCACTACTAAATAAATAAATACATAAATAAGCAGTAAAACAGGGGTGTGAAACTCAAGGCCCGTGAGCCAGATCCGGCCCACGGGGTGCTTAGATCTGGTCTGCAGGGCCGCTCTGGAAACAGCAAAGGGCAGGCCCGTGGTGCCTCTGCCAGCGAAAATGGACTCCCGGTCTCCGTTTTTGGCTGGGACGGCGTCCTGCAACCCTTTGCCAGTGAAAACAGCTCAGGAGGGCAGCTCTGTTTTCTCTGGCAGAAGGTTGCAGGAGGCTGTCCCAGCCAAAAACGGAGTCCAAGAGCTCGTTTTCGCTGGCAGAATGCTCAGGCCACCACAGGCTCCCCTGACATGAGTGATGTCAAGCTGGCCATGCCCACCTCGGCTGCCCAAGGTCAAACATGACCCTGATGTGGCCCTCAATGAAATTGAGTTTGATACTGGAGTAGACCAATGAAGTTTCAAGAACATTTTTAAAATGTCTATGATAATAATAAAATAAAAGGGGAGAACATCCATGGGAAAGTTTTGTTGTTGTTGTTACTTCCTGTCTTGGCTCTTCTGATTCAATTTTCTTGTTATGTTATTTTTTTATGTTCCACAGTATGCTTGTTATTGTATGCTATTCTTTTGTCACAATAATTAATGAACATAAGATCTGTAATTGGTAAGCACACTGCTGTTTTGCCTGAACACATCTTACAAAAAACTGCTTGGCCAGCAATTTATGCCCTCTAAGCCTGAAAAAAATTATGTAGAGCCAGAAATCTACATTTGGCAGAAGAAAACAAAACAAGATTTCACAAAACTCTGCTGATTCTTTTTCTTTTAACATATATCCTCATATATCAGAATGATAAATCTGATAAATCTTAAGTCGCAATTCTAAGCACATACATGGAAGTTTAAAGTTATAGTTATGGTGCTTGCTTGTAGATAAATCATTCTAGAATTGAGGCTTTCCTGAAGTCTCAAAAAAAAAAATGAAAGAAAAGCACTGTTAGATCAAAGTGAACAGCTATCTAGGTCAGCAACTTCTTTCTTAAAACAATCAAGTAAAGGCATCTGAGAAGCAAGCATGACATGATGGCAGTAGCATTTTTTTTTCCTCTCCAGTTACTAAAGTCTCCTCTGCTTGGAGCATGATATAGTGCTCCATTATGTCCATTATGAATATAACCCCCCCCCCTTCTTTAGCCAGGTATATAACTACTTTTTGTGCCAGTATATGACACTAATTACTTACGAAATGCTCTCTTAGGACTGTCCTGTGTCACTTTGCAGTCAATTTTACTGGGTCACTTTTAACATTGTGAAAATTCAGAAAAAGAAAAGAAAAAACTTTCCAGCCAATTTAGCTACACCATCTGCCCATGGGATTTTGAACCAAAACACATATCTTTCAAGGTATTCCTATCCTATTAAAGTACAGTGAAAGTTTCCAGAGTTCTGTCTGCTTTTGGCTGTTCTAGAATGAATGAAAACACTTTCAACTTGCTGTTTTTTCACAGAAACCAAAGTAGTGTCCTGTTGCAAGTTCCACCCTTTATATATGTAGGTGGGCACCCCCTTTGCCCCCCTCCACCAATGCTGCTGAATAGTAGCTTTCTTCGAATATTCTTGCTCCTTGCTGGACCATTGGAAAAGTTGAAATGTTCAGGAGTATGATCCTCATCTGTTGACACTGTACTATCCCTGGACAGTGATCCCAATAATCAAGACATTCAGCTGGTTTCATAGTGGAACTATATTTATATTTATATTTATATTTATATTTATATTTTATATTTTATATTTTATTTGATTTCTATACCGCCCTACTCCCGAAGGACTCAGGGCGGTGCACAGCCAAACAATAAAACACATACATACAAAATTTAAAAGTAGAATAAAATCAAATTAAACAATTTTGGCTCCGACAAATTTAAAACCCTATGAACTATGAAAACACTTAGCATTCAATGTTTGTTAATTAGTCTATAAAATTATATTTCTCTCAGTTTCCACACATACTTGGTGGAGAGAGGCTTTTGCTCATTAACTGACTGCCATGATAGATGTTGCCTCCTACTAAAGTTTTTACTTCTATTTCCAGGATATTCATTCTCAACCATGGGATATCCTACCTTTCTTAAGAGAGCTAGACACATTTACAACCCATTTATATCTTTTTATTTTCTAAGAACACCTATGAGGAATCTAGATTAAATATTAGCTAGTAAAAAAAATGCCAATACAAAATCATACTGATTCATACTGTCAATTTTTATTCAAATGAAAAATTTGTCTGATTTTTCCACTTGTCTGATTCTTAAACCTTAAGCAAAAAAGGATTAATCTGAGCAGCCACCTTCTTACCCTAAATGGACCAGCATAACGGTGCATTATACTGTCTGGCTCATATGTTGATCAGTCCATTATTCTGAAAGACCAGACTTTAGAAAGATAGATGATAGATAGATGATAGATAGATAGATAGATAGATAGATAGATAGATAGATAGATAGATAGATAGATAGATATCCTGTTTTCCCCAAAGTAAGATATCCCCTGATAATAAACCCAATTGGGCTTTTGAGCACATGGCAATAAGGCTAAGCACTTATTTCAGGGTTGAAAAAAATATAAGACAGGGTCTTATTTTCATGGGAACACGGTAGATAGATGCTACAGTGTACATATTTGAACTCGCCAATGTGCATGTGCATGTATTTCTAGCACATCCTGTCCTTTGATTTCATCAGAAATTCTAATCTATTTTATTATGCTGTTCATCCTGATCTAATTTTGGACATTAATAGAATTCTAAATCACAAGAATTTTGTTACTGGAATTCCTTCTTTTAAATTCTATCAATAAATGATTATAATTGTGCATGATGTATGCAAAATGTGTCCTGCAGGATAAAAAAAATCATGTTTTTCCAGTGCTTTACATTATGACTATTCAAATATGAAAAAAAAAATGTTGCAGGCAAAATACTCAAAATTGGGATTAGTCTCTACATATAAGTATTGATTTTTTTAAAAAAATAGTTCATTTAATTTGTTTATCTCTATTTTAAATTTTGTATCTATATGTTTTATTTTATGGCTGTTCACCGCCCTGAGTCCTTCGGGAGTAGGGCGGTATACAAATTTAATAAAATGAAATGAAATGAAATGATTCTATAGAAAAAAATACTGCATAATTCTTTCTATATTGCTAGGAATATGTGCCATTTACAAAACAGCTTATTTCTGTATCTAATTTTAATTTTATTTATTTTTTCTTAATAAACAATTTATCATAGCCTATCTATCTGCTGGTGTATGGCCAAATAAAGATTGATTGATTGATTGATTGATTGATTGATTGTTTATAGCCTATATTTTTTTGATTTGAGGTACAATAAACAAACTTTATATTTTTATCCTGTTTATTGCTCCTTTTAAACATCATAATATCCAAGCTTGTCATTATTATGGATACAGGAGCAGGAGAAGAGATGAGGTTCCTTATTGGATTTTGAAATTAAAAGATTTTAGATGACATCTATCATGTTTATGGGTAGATTGTTCTGATTGTTGTTCTAATTTAACAGATGGAGTTGTTATGTGTAGGTTTAAAATAATTCGGTATTTGTGAACTATTATGTTGGTTACATTATGTTTAATAAACTAGCACTTATGGGAATGAGTGATCCTTCTAGATGAAATATATATTTATGTTTGTGTTAACCTGAACAATTAGATACTAATTTCTAAATTGGCTTATATGAACCTTTCCAAGGATAAGATGATAGTTATCTTATTACATTGCCCTGCACCCTTTCTGCTAACTGTTTTTCATATATGTGAAAAATTCATGTGCTTAAAAAAAAATACCTAATCAAATCTTCCATCAGGTAAGCAATCTATTGTTGATATTATGAAGACCTTTAATCTACAATGAATCTTTATTAGAACTCATCAGAGCTTCCAGTTTGAGAAAAATTAGATTATAGCTCTTAAAATGACATTACATCATTGGGGTGACTGGCTTATCATTTGGTGAAGTGACATCAATCATAAGTAACATAACTACATAGCAAATAAATGCAACCTTTTTCACTGCAGTTTAGCGACACTTTGATGGCTCAAACTGCAGACTAAAATAAAATGGAAAAATGAACTTTCTTTGAATGTGAAACTAAGCTAATTGAATATTTTATTGAAAATAATATTTGGTAGATGTAGAAATTAGTATATAATATGTAACATTTCTCATTTTCATTTTTCTTTTATTGATCTGTATTCTGTTTGGAACAATGTATGCATGTGTGCTATCATGAAGAAATACCAGGTATACAAATAGTATAATTTATTTTGTTAATGACATTTTTGGACAACATATGAATAAAGATTAATGCTCAGATTTAAAGTCCTGTGTTTGCTCTAATACATCAACCCAAAGCTTTGTTGAAGAAAATACCTCCTAAGTAAGAAAAGCAAATACTATCATCCTACTGGATTGTTACACTACCACCCCACAGAATTGCCTATGGAATGTCGGCTAGATCATAACCACTAGATTTCTGACAACCACAGACAAAACTGATTAAAAACATTACAATAGGTACAAAGTAGAAATATATGCACTGTACACCATTGCAGTCTAATAGGGGTTTTAGAAGAATATGAATAGCTATGAATATAAATAATTGGGGAAGAAGGGCATCCACAGTGAGGACAAGTGGATCAAGTTGACAGACACAACCACAAATCAAAGCTCTGCCCTTTTATAGAAATGCTGGGACTTCAATCTGCTGTCATCCTTTTGGACCTCTTGGCATCAGATTTACAGATGCTTCTGGACTTGCATGGAAGTCTTTAAGATTTGCTGTTAAATTAGCCATAGCTTTGCTAGTGAATGTTAATCATTCTCTGGAGCTTCAACGGGCTTTTCTTTCTCCTTCTGTCTTCCAAGTGCAGTTGATTTCCCTTTTGCCCATTTCTATTTCCTTCTCCTTTTTCTCAAAGAAGGCTGGAATGGGTTCTAGTATTCTTGTATTTATAAAATCATAAAGCTGGAAGAGAGCATCAAGGTCATGTCCCCCTGTACAGGGAAGGATACATTAGAGAATTTCTGACACATGAGCCTCCAGCCTCTGAAGACTTCTGATGAAAGAACCAAAGGTGCTTTTTCAAAAGGCAACTGGACTTTCTTTCTTTGTGCTTCTTTTGCTGAGAACTGAAGAAGCTTCTTGGATGTGAAGCAAAATGTCTTCAAGCAAAAACAAAGGAAGTCTGTGTTTGCCTTTTGAAAAGCACTTTTGGGACAAACATGACTGGGATTACTGAGAATCTCTATAGACTCTGATGAAAGAATTCACCACAATCATGCAGCAACCTGTTTCATTAACTAAAAAGTTTGAGTACCTAGGAAATTCCTCCGGATACTTCATTTGAACCTATTTCCTTATAATTTTAACTCGTTGGTTCAATACTTGTCTTCTGTATGACAAACACCCCCTTCTCTCCCCATACACACACATATTCCTGCATTCTTCTATCATATCACCCATCAGTAATTCTATCTATAAGCTAAACCGGCCCAGACCTTTTAATTGCTTCTTATGGAAATTGTTTTCCAAACTTTCATTTTCTCTATAGCCTTCCTGTAGACATATTCCCATTTCACTATTGTTTTAGAACTGTGATGCTCAGTACTTCAAATAGGGACTGATAAGACAAAATATAGCAGACCAATGACTTTCAAAGATCTGAATTTCTATGCTTCTATTAATGCATCCTAAGATACCATTTTCTTTCTTAATAACTTTATTACTGTTCTGCTTCCTGTTTATCTTGTAGTTGATAAGACAGCCATATATAATATTATATTACCTTTATCCTGCTAAATCCCATTTCAGCTCGCTTCTCAAACTGTTTAGATTTATTTTTAATAACTTCTCTTCACTCTGAAATACCAGCTATGTATCATCTGCCCATCTAAGTGTCCCCTTAATTCCTTCATCAAAGTAATTGGTAAAACTATTGATCAGCAAGGTCTCCAAGAAAGAGCTGTGTAGCTCTCTTCTCTCCATTCTAAAGTGAAGCCATTAATGATCATTCTTCAGCTGCAGTCATTTAGCAAAATGTGAGTGGTATTATATAACCCACAGTTTAGTATTTTATGAAATAACTTACTATGGTGCACTCTGTTGAGAATGTTGATGAAGCAACAGATACACTTTGTTGACACTGTCTTGATTATGAGCCATTCAGTTGGGTTCAACCTTTGGCCACTCTATGGATCAGCACTCTCCATGACTCTGTGTCATACTGCCTTTTCAGATCTGCCATGGGCACCCTGGTGTCATCTTTAATAATGTCTAACCAACAGGTTCTAGGACAGCCCCCTCTCCTTTTTCTGCTGATCACTCCAGCATGATTGACTTTTTGAGTGAATCATCTCGCATGACATAGCCAAAGTGTGATAGCCTTTGTTTGGCAATTCTGGCTTCGGGTGATATTTTTGGTGAGGTTCAGTCTAGGATTTCTTTGTGATTTTTACAGCCCAATGGATGTGTAGTAGTCTTCTCCAGCACCACAGTTCAAAGGTGTTCACCCGTTTCCTATCTGCCTTTTTCAGAGTCCAGGTTTCACAGCCATGAGTAGCAATTTGGGGAAAAAAATGTGTTGATTACAATATTCTATGATTTTCACTGGGTTTAATAAGCTAGTGTCTCTATCAAAAAAGGAGATGAGCTTCATTTGGGATAATTGGTTTGCAGCATTTCCATGCTGACTTCTATTATTTATAGCTTTCAAGTGCTTATAAATATATTACCTGATAGTTTATTTCAGGACCTTGCCCAGTTCAGGGTCAAGCTGACAAGTCTGTAGTCTCTGAGGTACAACTTTTCCCTGTTTGAAGGATGGTCTTTGCCCTCCTCCTGGGACTTTGCTAAACCTCTCAGAGTTCTTAAACATTATTGTTATGTACGTAGGTTTGGGCGGGCAGTTTGAATTAACTGACTATCAGCTGATTGGCTGGCCACCACAGCTGCAAGGTATATAAAGGGAGCTGTTTCCCCTGGTCAGTCGCTGGGTTCTCACCCTACAATAAAGAGCTGTTGTCACTCACTGCCTGGCTTGCTGCGTCCTCATTCACCCAACTTAACAATTATCAGGAATGACTCTGCAATCATCTATGAGTGTTTTTTCACTAACTTGGATTACAATAATCTGGGTGTGGAGACATTTAAATTAGCTTCTCTTTTCCTTCCCTTAAATCTGCTATTCCATTGTTTCCCCAATAGCATAATGATAACTGGCCAAGTTCCATGTCCCTTCTGTGAGAGAAGACAGGAGAAAAAATGAGTTCTGCCTTTTTGCCATCATCCATTATTGATTCATCACTTGCTTTTCATAGTGGATCCAACCTGGGATCAAGTCCAGGATAGCAGAACTCTTTGATCTTATTTCTGTTTTGGAGAGCAGTTTGCGTGTGAGGCAGAATCATCAGTAAATATAAATAGGGAATCAATTCATTTTATAATTGACATGTTTTATTTTATAGACTATTTTAATGAACAAATTATTCAATTTATATCTTTCCATACTTTTTTAAAAATCTGGCTCTACTCTTTTGGAGAAGAATAGTCTTCTGAAGGTATGCACACATACCTACAGTATATAAGTATGTCACACACATAATTATCCACATTTACATTTACTAAGCAAAGGTCTGGAGGTGATTCTCCAGGAGTTTTTTCAGATGGAGTTGTTGTTTCAGATGGACAAGATTGTGAAGCTGGATACTATACAGCATAGTTATGTGATGTGTTTGTGTGTGTACACACACACGCACACACACAATATATGCTGCTTGTGGGTTGTCTTAAATGCAGAGTCATATTTTGCATAAATACTGTAACTTGAAAATAGGAACATATTCTTTGTGCTTCGATGGTTGCCACATATTTTCTTCAAGGCCATCACTTGTAGAAGATGGTCTTGAAGAAAACATGTGGCAATCATTGAAGTAGCAAACAGGAGAGTGTGAAAAATGTTTTTCATCTGGCCATTTGTCTCAGGTCTTTGTGATCCTCCCACCTTTCTAAAATTTGGGACAAGGGTATTTTTTTCCCCTAGTCCAGTGCCTTCTACTCAAGTAAATACTAAGGTCACAGATAAAGTCAAAACAAAATACAAAGATTTAAATATAAATTATTATTGATAATAATAATAATAATAATAATAATAATAATAATAATAATAATAATAATAATAATAATAATAATAATAATAATAATAATAATAATAATAATAATAATAATAATAATAATAGAAGAAGAAGAAGAAGAACAAATTAAAAATGGAGTGCTGGATAAAATGTGTCAGTCTTCATAGATTTTTAAATGCTGACCAACTGGAAGCCAAAGCACACAGGGCACTATATAGCCTGTCATCAACTCAGGAGAAGGGCATATCCCCTGTGCAAGATAAATGATTTCATGGAAGGTCATTATCAGAACAGCCTATCCTGCTGATTGTAATGGTTGAACAGGGAGACATAGTCTGTCATGTAGTCAGGATGTAACTTTTGAAGCATTCAGCAGTTTAACACTAAGATCTTAAATTGTGATGGTAAGCAGTTGACAGCCAAAACTTTTGATACAGGTATCAAATGATCTCAGTACCTTTGCAGCAGATTGTTGGATAGAGTTTAAGCAGCATAGGGGCCAGGACCAAGAGCAGAGACAACACAGCAAAGTACAGTTGAGTTCAATCCTTTATTTGCTTATACCAAATGGAGAGAATCTTATTAAATTCTATAATTTTCTAACCAACTAGATATCCCAAGGGATTCTAGGGTGAGGCCTCTTCCTCTGTCCTCCATCCACCTTGGGACTGCACCAGGGGTAAAATGCTCCTGGATCGGACTGGATTGCCCGGTCTGGTAGCGATCTTGGCCGGTGGTTCGGTGATCCGGTAGCGATGCCCACCTGCCCAGGTGTCATTACTTCCTGGTTTTAACCAGGACATAATGTGTTTTTTACCATCTGCACATGCAGAAGGTTTTGCATGTGCGCAGAAGGTTTTGTGCATGCACAGAAGGTCTGTGTGTGTGTATGTGACATGTGCGTGAGCACACGAGCGAAGTGCATGCACGCATGGAATGTGCGCTTCTGAACCGGTAAGGAAAGTAAGTAGATTTCACCCCTGGATTGCACAGCTTTTTAATCTGGGCTTTTCTCCAGAAAAGCTTTGTGTTAGCAAAACTCCGTGCCACTGCTTCTCTAGATGCACATTCCATCACAATAGGGAACAAGATTGAATTCTGTTAGACTCCGTGTAGCCTAGATTTCAAGGAAAGTCTGGAACCATTTCAAAATAGTTGACCCAATTTCTACTTATGTCAAAAGGGAATCATGCTCAGTGGTTGTAGAACTAAGAACATCAAGTGTCATGCTGTCTGTGAAAATAACACATGGGAATGTTACAGTTTATAGGAGCTTGCTCTAAAAATTGTTCTTTTTCTGCTATCAGGCTAAATTCAGTACTTAATCATCACTTAAGAAAATACTTTTTTAAACAGGCTAGTACCACATGGAGTAATTGAGGGTTAGGTCATCAAGTGCATGTGTGAACAAGAAAAGAAATCCCATATCTAAAAATCTAGAAACACAGAATAGCATAGTACAGTATAACAGGTGTCTGGGAGCACTGAAAAGCAGATAGTTCTTTGTAAAATATTTGACGTATAGAGCATCAGTTCATTCTTCCATTATCTTTTTCCACTCAGAGCCCATGACCCTAGATACCTGTTATACTATGCTATATTCTGTTTCTAGACATTTTTTTTCGATATGGGATTCTTTTTTTTTTCTTTTTGTCCAAACATGCACTAAAGCCAATAGGAAAGATCTAGATCTAACTTCCGATCTAAATCTCATCCCATTTTTTTTTCTTTTGAGTGTATCCTATTTTAAAAAGCACTGAAAAATGTTGTATGAACAATTGTTCTGCATCATCCAGAATTCAGGTCTCAGAGTGGTAAATCAGGTAACTCTGAGAAGCCCCAGTGCAAGACATGAAGATAATAATGCCCTCTGGCTTGCATTTTCTAGTGGTGAAAGACATGCTATATAATTGTCATGACTAGTAGCCATTAATGTGTATTGCCACAAATCTGTGTATCTATCAGAAACAAGCCAAAGAAAAATTTAGAAAAGTAACAGTTCTAGAGATACAAAATTAAAGATGAATTGCAAAATGAAGAATTGTTTCCTTCCATGACAAATTGAATATCCATTTGTACTGACATCATATAGGGGTTTTGTCATCTATTGGAAAATGGAATAGGAGAATGTAAAAGAGAGCATATTTCAGTCACTTATCTTCCTGGGCAGGCTGTGCTTCACAAATAAGTCTCTTATTTGAAGTCACAAGGTCCTGTTGGCATTTATCATTTCATTTAACTTTTTAAATGTTGAAAATGGGAGGTGCTTAATGGCTCTTTCCATTATTCAGATTGCATCTTGAATTATACAGAAATGTGAGGAAGCCAAGAGACATCAAATTTTCCACATGGATTTTTTCAGTACGAGCTCTGGAATTGAGGACAGTTCTCATAAAATATATAATGATTGCTGTTATATCGTATTATATTAATATTATGGAAAAAATTGCATTGAATGTGGAGCAGAGTTGCAATTTGAAATAGTCCCTGACACTGTTTTTATATTTAAATGCAGAATGACATGCCACAGATATGCCTGCTTTGGTAACCATCTTTAGACAAATGCATCTCTCAAAATAAGAATCCTTCTGAGAACTGTTTGAATACTATAATTATTTCAGCAGGCATATGCTAGATTTCTAATAGATGCTTATTATTGAATATATATCTTGCCAATGGCATCTCGTCTATTTTCATTCAATGTGATAGCACTCAGCTTTCTGGGATCAGAATACATAAGGGCAAACAGATTGTCTGAGCTTCTGGGACCTTGAAATCATCATCATCAAATTGATTGAGGTGACCAAGTATGCCAGGATCAAATATTTTCTTTTATAAAACCCTCACAAGCAATATTCTAACTTCCCATCCTTCAACCCCATCTGTTTCATACAGTAACACAAAGTTCATTATATCAGAAATCTTTAACTACTTATTTTCTTTTTATTTTAAGAATTTATTTCCAGCACTTAGAAACATCTTCAACATATTTTTTTAAATAAAGCATCTATATTAATTCTTTGTCAGTCTTATAAACATATAAAATGGTTTACTCAGGTTACATTTTGTAAATGTGATACAGCTTAAAAAAATGTAATGAACTTTATATATGTTTCCATTCACTGAAAATTATGGTAGTGACTTTGTCTGGCTATTGAATATAAAATTACAACAGCGTCAGAAAGTTCAAGTTAGAAATTAACAAATAAATATAAACAAATGTCACATACAAATTTGTTCCTAAGTATTTCTATAATTCAAACCCAAGCAGACCATCATGCAAGGGGTGAGGGGCAAATAATTTTGGACGTTAAGTGAAGGCCTAGGGTAACATCCATATGTAAACTACATTGTGAACTTTATGAGCAGTGGTATGCTCAAAATTGTTTGGCAGCACATGGCCACATGAAATTTCATATTTGTGACTATCTTGGTTTTGCTCTATGCAAAAAGAAAAATAGCTTTCAATAGTTTATATTTGTTAGGCTCAATCGCACACATTTGGGATATACAAGTGAAAAAGCAATACGTAAGACATGGCAAAGTCCTAGGTAAAGTTGGATTAAAACAAGAAAAGTAGAATAAATAACAAATCTCCCCTCTAATAAATAAATAAATAAATAAATATATATATATATATATATATATATATATATATATATATATATATATATATATATATATATATATATATATATATATATATATATATATATATATATATATATATATATTTACTTACATCATCTTCTGGGCTCTCAAATGTTCTAGAGAAGTGGTTCTCAACCTTTTCTTCAAGTAGCTCTTTAGATCTTAGTTTAGAATCAAGATCAGGTGAAATATTAGTACCACTTTATAAAACCTTATAAGACCACACCTAGAATACTGCAACCAAAAAAGATGTTGAGATTTTGGAAAAAGTTCAGAGAAGAGCAACTAAGATGATCAAAGGCCTGGAGACTAAAACATATGAAGAACGTTTGCAGAAACTGGATATGGCTGGTCTAAAGAAAAGAAGAATTAGAGGTGACATGATAGCAGTGTTCCGGTACTTGAGGAGTGCTCCAAAGAAGAGAGGGTCAGCTTGCCTTCAGAAATTGTGGGTGTTCCATCACTGGAGGTTTTTAAGAAGAGATTGGACAGTCACTTATCTGATATGGTAAAGGTTGTCCTGCTTGAGCAGGGGGTTGGACTAGAAGACCTCCAAGGTCCCTTCCAGCTATATTGTATTGTATCATATTGTATCATATTGTATCGTATCGTATTGTATTGTATCAAAATTTTTTACTACGGGTTCTGTGGGTGTGGCTTGGTGGGCGTGGCTTGGTGGGCATGGCAGGGGAAGGATACTGCAAAATCCCCATTTTCTCTCAATCAGTTGCAACTTGGGAGGCAGAGAATAGATGGGGACAGGGCCAGTCAGAATTTTTACTACCGGTTCTCCGAACTACTCAAGATTTCCACTAGCAGTTCTCCAGAACTGGTCAGAACCTGCTGAAACCAACCTCTGTATTGTATTGTATTGCATTGCTTTCTTTCTCTTCTGAAACTTTACAAGTGGAAAAAATTCTTAGAAAACATATTCTACTTTTTAAATATTTCAGAAATGTCCTATTATAAATGAGCAAATTATAACATGCTTTTTTTAATCTACTGTTTTTAGTTCTGTTTTATTTTGAAAGAATATGAGTGTTTTTCTTTGAAAATCATAGCTCAATTCCCAGTTCTGCAAAAAGAATGACCAAAGTAAATGCAATTGTCATATGCTGTTAAAATTAATCAATTATTCTGTTTTATTTGTTAAAATGGTTGAAATTGAATATAGTGCTATGAAAGCACTATTGGATTGACAATGATTTTTGCTGTATAAAATTGATTCACACGTCAGGGGTGAGTTTCTCCAGGGATTCTAGTTTAGCAGTTATCTTTCAATTTTATTTGTACTTACCACACAAATAACAACATTTGTATTTTAGGTAGGTTTAAGTCAGTTGACTTAAATTTTGTGCTTTGTGAAAGTTTTGAATAGAACACAACTACTTTAGGAAAATAAGTGTAAAGATGAATAATCAGCAAACACTGCATATCCAAAAATATTTTTTTAAAAAAATCTACCTACAGTATGTGCACTGTATAAATGTTTATACATTTATACACAGCATAAATGTTGCAGGGTTATATTTATAATGGCTGCAAGTTTCTGAAGTGTTTTGTACTCTATGAAGTTGATTGTAGACTCACATACTTTGAAAGAAACTTAATTGCACATAATTGTTTATGAACTTTTCATTTATGCAGTTGTCAAACTAAATTTGGAACGAATTAAGCCATAGTGCAATGGAATAGTGACCGTTGAAAATGCATTTGAGCTACAGTACTAATGAAAACACCAGTTGCTCTTTTTAAAAAAAAATAGGATTGTAAAGTTTCAATTCAGTATTCTGTTTACTGTATAAACTTAAGAGTAAAAAAAGATCCAAACTTTTTCTCATAATTTTCTTGACTATCCTGTTTGCATATTTTTTTCAAAAAGTTCTGAAACTTTTGGGTTTCAATTTTTTTTACTACTGGTTCTGTGGGCGTGGCTTGGTGGGCATGGCAGGGGAAGGATACTGTAAAATCTCCATTCCCACCCCACTCCAGGGAAAGGATACTGCAAAATTCCCATTTCCTCCTGATCAGCTAGGATTTAGGAGACTGAGAATAGATGGGGCCAGGGCCAGTCAAAATTTCTGCTACCGGTTCTCCAGAACAGGTCAGAACCCAACTCTGAAATATACTGTATATATTTTCATTCTTTTCAGGAATTCCCAACCTCTGTTCTTATATTTAATGTATGTTAATTAGACTGATAGGTCTAAGCAATATTGTAAGATAGTTTTGTTCTGAGATAATGGCCAGTCCAAAGTCACTTAATATATTTACATAGTATTTGAATATGTATCTCTGTATCATGAGTAACCTCTTTAGAAGCATTAGTTGCTTCTAATGCTTATCCTAATTTTAGTGCATTTTTAAAAAGAATAAATTGATTCCCTTTATTATTAATTTCTAGTCTGGTCTTTAGAAGTTGAAAAGCATTGCCATAAGGTATATTCCACCACCACTGCCCCCGAAAAAGAGACATCCAATATATTTAATTCCTTGAAATAATCCCCATGTCTTCATCAGATACTCTTTGCTTATACATTTTTCTTAGAGTTCAAAGCCCTTTAGACCTTTGTGAGTGATCTGAAGGGATTTAGTCTTGTTATTGCCTTAAGCATCTTTATTTTAACACTGGAATGGGATATTATCCTTCTCGATTTTGATTTTCATAATCTGATACTTTCATTCATTTATCACAGCACGGAGGAAACCCTGTAGTACATGTATTAGCACACCAAAGCATGTGAGAAATGTGTTCAGGATTATGGGAGAAGCTACTTTACTGTGATAAAAAAAAATCTCTTCAAAGATACTATTGAACTAATTCTTTGCTTTAGTATAACAGAACACAGCACAACCTGAGGCAGCCTAAAGTTTTGGTTGTGTCCTTAAAGTCCCTCTGAAAAGCAGTGAAAATGGTATTATTTAAACTGACATGCGTGCCCATCATGCAATTCTATTTCAGGAAGACAAATATTATGGGAACCATAGTAAATGAATAAGAAGTAGGAAGTGAGGACATGGAGAGAAAGAAAAGGAAAGGAAAAGAAAGGAAAGGAAAGGAAAGGAAAGGAAAGGAAAGGAAAGGACATGTAGCTGAAATGATTTTCTAGCAATACCATCTTTTATATCTTTCCATATTTTTCTCCCTTGTAAACTATCCCTGCTTCCACAAACTTCATAAAGACCCTTTGCTTCATTAACCCTCTGAGGGTTACTCCTCTGATACTCCTGATACTAGATACTCCTCTGAGTATCTAATTGAGTCCATCAGATCATGACTTTCTATCTTCCCCTTCTCAACTCATTCATTTTTCCTTCATATATTTGTTTTTTTTGTGTGCTCATCATTCATTCTTGTTTTCCTTTTCTACACTGTATTATTTCAACACAGATTTCAATGTAGTAATATTTATGTAATATGATTAAAAATTAAAAACATAGATTAAAAACATAGCAAGCCTAAAGTATTGAGAATAAAAGGAGAAAAATAAAAATTCTATCATATTCATTGAAAGTTGGGATGTCAGTGTTATGAACATAAAATTAATCCCAAATTAAGTATAACATAAAAAGAACCACTACAATTTACATCAATATTTAGTTATATAATAATAATTTCACTTCACATACTTATTCAAACTAGTCATTTTTATATTCAATCCACATTTATTTAGCATTCATTTCTTCTTGATCCTATTCTTTTCTGTTTGTTATACTATAAAGGTAAAGGTTTCCCTCGTACATATTTGCTAGTCATTCCTGACTCTAGGGGGCGGTGCTCATCTCCGTTTCAAAGCCGAAGAGCCAGCGCTGTCCAAAAATGTCTCCGTGGTCATGTGGCCGGCATGACTCAATGCCAAAGGTGCCCACCAAAGATGGTTCCTATTTTTCTACTTGCATTTTTTACGTGCTTTCAAACTGCTAGGTTGGCAGAAGCTGGAACAGGTAATGGGAGCTCACCCCGTTATGCGGCATTAGGGATTTGAACCGCTGAACTGCTGACCTTTCAATCGACAAGCGTCCTAGTCACTGAGCATTCAGCTTTTAAGTTTTTTATGATGTAGCCAGCTCTAATGCTCATATATACATTTTTCTTCTTTTGAGTTATTCCTCATAACAGATCACATTATCAGCAATTACCTGATAATAATTACCAGCATTTGCATGTCCCAAAATATCTTAATCCATTTTATCCTGTGTGTGTTGTGACAATTGTTCACTTCACTTTTGCCATCAAGCTCAGCTGTCTTGACCTTTTCATGCAAGGACATCTGCAAATACGGTACTTCCTGCTTTCGGTCAAGATAACAGAAGTAAATTTATATCATTGCAATACAAAATCTGCCCCTTTCATTCAATGCACATGCAAAAGGGGTGGAATTTAAGTTATGCTAGCATGATAGCACTTTCAATATTCTGTTCCTCTTTGATCTTTTCATGGAATGCACTCTGTTCATACTCTGTTCTTTGCATCATAGACTATTGGGTGCAATCATTTGGATTCTCAGTAATGTCATCTGCATACAAAAGTACACTGACATCCCTGTCCCCAAGTAATACATGTCTAATGTCATGCAAACACTGCTGATAGATTCATACACACATACATTAAAGCATAAAGGGGACATAGCTCTGTCTTAGCATTTGTTCAGTGATGAACCATTCACTAAGCTATCCACTGATTTTTAATGGATGTTTCATTTTCATTATATATTCTTACTGTATTCAACAACCAGCCTTCAAGTTCATCTTTGCACAAAACAGTCCATAATAGATACCTATGTACTTTATTACACACTTTTTAAAAATCATACCACTTAAATTAATTTTTATATTCATACATTTGTCAATGACCCTTACAAAATAATCTAGTTTGCACATCTGCCGCTTGGCATAAAGTTGCATTGTATTTCTCTTTCTTTGATCAGAATTGTGCCAAATATCTTTCCGTAATCATTTAAGCTAAGCCCCGTGTAGTTTTTGCATTCACTCAAACTACCTTTCTTTTCTATAGGAAATAATAACAGCATTCTTTCAATCATAACGCCCCACACACAAATTTCCACACACACACAAATTAACAGGTACCTGTACGTAAATTGCATCCCTATTTTAACTTTTATCGATATCTGGACCTGCATCCTTACAATTTTAAAGATATTTGTAATATTTGTGATACACTTTTGTTTCCACCACCACCACCCTGGACACTTAACGTTTTAAGCTTCCCTCTTCAATATAATTCCTATAAAACTAATCTTTTATCATTCCTTCCCTTCAGTTTAATTCCCAATAATTTCATTGTTATTCTTTTTAATTTTACTCATTCTGCTGGAGGCTCTTTATTTGTTCTCTTCACTCAATTCCTAATTTTGTAGTTCCTTGAAAACCACTTTGCATTTTCTTTGTCACTTTTCATCTTAACCACTTCTTATCTCTTTGATATTTTTGACAATTGTATTTTGCTTTTTAAAGATATTATTCATAATATCTTTTTGTTGTCCTTATTTCATAACAGTCATTCTCTTATGTGCATTTTATCAGAGCAATGGCAATGTGATCTGATGGGGGAATCTAATTATATCCCCTGTCATGGTCAGATCACACCCTGGTATCCTTGAGATTCTTTTATGCTGCCCCCCTCCATAGGGAGGCCGGACCCATTTGGATGATCTGCCTCAATGATTGATGGATCTGAATGGGTTCCAGGGAGAAGTGGGGGACATCCTGGGGACTTTGCTGCATAGACTTGCTGAAGCCTTGGTAACATCCTGGAATCAAAGAGTAGCCAGGGCTTTGGAAAAGACCATGCCTATGTGGCTTCTCTTGACCTGTTATCGCATCTCTACCCATGGGCGATGGAGAAGTTGCGAGTTTTGGAAAGGATTAAGACATGCCTAAAGCTCTTCTGGAAGAAAATAAAGGATGACTTCTAGATGATTTAGACCTGCTATTAGGACATACCTTGTGGTGGTAAGAGTGGCAAAATGCATCTAACTCTGCTAGTTGGTTTGGGGCGCCAGTGGAGAAGTTGGTTGATGAATTAAGAAAAGATCCCACCTCCACATTCTGCACATCCTGCTCCCTCCCTCCTCATCTTTTAATTCTAATTTTGTTCTTTATTATAATTCTATTTTTATTGTTTTTAGAAATATTTACTTTCTGTCAAGCTCCTGGAAAATTAGGAGATTCAAGCAGTTCAAATGAGTATAAAAGTTTATTGAAGCTTAAGCTATCTACAAGAATCTGAACTACTAAGGATCAAGGGAAATTAGCAGGAGTTAAGAATAGAAAGGAATTCAAGGTGGGCTGGACTTAGATCTCTAGTGGATGCACAGGGACTCATGACTGATGATGCGTTTAACCCCTCCCTCGGGCTCAGCCTGGTCATCTCCTACATGGTTTTATTGCTTTTAATGTTGTAAACTGCCCACAGTCACTTGAAATGATAAGGGTGGCAAATAATAAAATAAAATAAATAAAATTTTCTCATCCTTTTTTCATTTTATTATTCAACTTAGCATTCTTTTCCATATTTTTTCCTAGTATCATTCCATCCATTTTTGTACCAATCTGTAAGATAATTATTTTCACTCTGCCTTCATGTCCATTCTTTTCTTATCATCCACTTTTGATACTATGAAAGTAATGGTCTCTCCCATATTCAGAGCCTTTTGTCATCATTATATCTTTTACTAATTCAGTTTTTAATTATATACAAATCATGTTATTAATAATTATTTGTTGTGGTTATGATTACAGTAATTGTTTGATTGATATATGGATTTGCTTAACCCCTGAATTCAAGACAGGATTCAAGATTATGTTTAAACAAATATCAATCACTTTTTGTACAGTTTCTCATTTTGATTCCACTATCCATTCTTGGCACCTAACAAAATATTTTATTGTTGTTTTTCCTGCATCACTCTGTTGGTGCAGTGGTTAGAATGAAATATAGCAAGCTAATTGTCCTCACTGCCAGGAGTTCGATCCCAATGGTGCTCAAGGTTGACTCAGCCTTCCATTCAGACAACTGAATTATGTGTATGTAACAGCTCTGTCTAGTCTGAAAAGAGCTGGTTCCCATCTTGCAAGCCTGGGGCATACATTCTCAGGCCTTACACACTGTTCCTAAAATGATTAATATCTGCTTTTGCATTGGATCATTTTATGGATCACTCTTGTTCTATTAGGTTCTTGTCTGCTTACAGATCTAACAAAAGTTTCTCATAGCTTCCAAGATTTTCATAGTTTTGCTTCCTCTAATATCCCTATCCTGAATGATTATATTCAGTATCTTTGCTAGATATTGTCCTGTTATTTGGTTCTCTTTTGCTATATGTTATAACAAGCAGCAGCAGTAGCAGTTTGACTTATATACCGCTTCACAGTGCTTTTACAGTCCTCTCTAAGTGGTTTACAGAGTCAGCATGTTCCCCCCAACAATCTGGCTCCTCATTTTACCAACCTTGGAAGGATGGAAGGTTAAGTCAACCTTGAGCCTGGTGAGATTCAAACTGCCAAATTGAGGGCATATTCAGGTTGACCTTGTTTTCTGTGTTGAAGTGGCCCACTATGCCTGCAAGGCAATAATGGGGAAAGGCAGGAATTATTCCCTTAATTTAATTTCATAACATTCTAACCACTGTGCCACCACGGCTCTTTCTAGATTTTTCTCACAGAGTATATGTGTAAAGCAACTTCTTTTTCTCTGAGAACTCATCTTTTCTGTGAAGATGTTGGAACATTCCCCTATTCCCCCACACTTATTCCCCCCCAACTATATTTTCAATATAACTAACAATAGAACATCCTTTCCTAATACTTCCAATGCCTGTTATGACTGTATTTATAAATTAGTAGCTGCTAAGAATAGTGCTGTGTCTCACATTTTATATAAAGTACCATATATAGAGATAATGTGAATGTGCTTGTAGTTCCTTCCATGTTTTAAGCAAAGGGGGAAATACCATGTTAACTTCTTTCTTGTTTAGAAACTGTTTACCATTATTTCTGATATTTGAACAATTTGAATATTTTTGTATATTTGAATATTTTTGAATATTTGAAAAATTTAAAGAAGAAACTAATTTTTGCAAAGGAAGGGAAATTCTTGTTCATTTATTTGGATCATATATATAATTTATGTTCATTGAAATCAGTAAGATGTATTCATGAGTTCAGGTAAAAACAAATATAATAAGTTCTTTGTTGTGAATGTTATCTATCCATAGCCTTCTGAAATGTAAAAAGGAAAAAAACGGGCTATAAGATTAAATGTCTGCAAAATTTGAAAGGAAATCAAAAAAGATACAATTTAAATATCCCAGAAACTTCAACTTTGCATAGTCAAAGAATCAGGGCTACAGTTTCACCTTCTATTGTGCTTAGCAGGTAAATAACTTCACATGCTTAGCAAATTCATAGGAAGGGCCAGAGACACTCAAATATTTGAAAAGCTACTATAAAATAATTTACAGTTCAGTCTGAAGGCAAGCATTCTACTTGCTTCTAAACTTTCTTCTGTACAGACATTTTTCACAAGGTGTCTGTGAGTCTGATATGGGTGAAATGGAAATCTTATAATTTCTTTAAAAATATTCAGTGTGAATGAGAACAACATAATTACAAATACAAGAGACCTCATAAAGCAAACTTACTTTGAATAAAGAACTGCAGTACTCATTCTTTTGAACACATTCCTTTTATCATATGCCTGTTTGTGATGATGAAGGAAAGGAACAAGTTGCTTGATATAAAACAGCCGCTTGCTCTGCATCAGTAATGTCATCAGGGAAAAAAGGGAATAGTTTGCTGGTTTTCTTACTTAATTCCTTTTTAAGAGTGGAATGGGGTGCCTAGGCACATTAATGGAACCAGAAACTCCTACAAAGTTGCGAGGCCTAGACTTACTTTAAAAATGATCAGTCAGGGGCTATTTGAATGAGGCTTTCAATAATTCTCAAGTTAACAGAATAACAGAACAATACAATAATATAATAACAAAGTTGAAAGGGACCTTGGAGGTCTTCTAGTCTAACCACTTGCCCAAACAGGAGACCCTATACCAGTGACGGCGAACCTTTTTGGCATTGAATGCCAGAATGTGTGTGTATGTGCCAAACCAGAATGTGAGTGCATGTGCACACACTGGCGTTCCGGAAACTCAAAGACCAGCTGGCCGGCGCGTGCATGCCTGTTTTTGAGGTGTTTTGGGGCCATTTTCAGGCCACTTTTTGGGCTGTTTTCAGGACATTTTTGGCCTGAAAAACAGCCTGAAAAATGGCCCCAAAAATGGCCTGTTTTTTGGGCGTTTTCAGGCCGTTTTCAGGTCATTTTCAGGCTGTTTTTGACCCAAAAAAGGCCCAAAAATGGCATGTGTGCGCCGGAAACCAGAAGAGCAGCTTGTGACAGTGCACATGCTCACAGAGAGGGCTCTGCGTGCCACCTCTGGCATGTGTGCCATAGATTTGCCATCATGGCCCTATACCATTCCAGACAAATAGCTGTTAAATCTCTTCTTAAAAACCTCCAATGATGGAGGACCCACAACTTCTAGAGACAAGCCATTACACAGATTAACAGATGCAGGAAATTTCTTAATTCTCAGCTGGATCTCAGTTTGTTAAGCTTGTATGCATTGTATCCTCTTTTCTTGCCCTTAGATGCTTTGGAGAATAGGTTAGCCCACTCCTCTCTCTGACAGCCTCTCAAATATTGGAAAACTGCTATCATGTCACCTCTAGTCCTTCTCTTCATTAGACTAGATATTCCCAGTTTCATAACCATTCATGTATGGTTTAGCCTGCAGTCCACTAATTATCTTTGTTGCACTTCTCTGCACTCTCTCTAGAATATCAACATCTTTTTTTTTATTGTGGTGACCAAAACTGGACACAATATTCCAAGTGGGATCATTGATTACAGTTGATAGCAAATTGAGTTTAGAACTGCATATAGCACAATAATAGTTGTACATTCTCTTTGATTTCTTCAGGGATTTAGTATTATCTACCATGACATTGTTTTGAAATAACTGCTAATTTAGGTGATTGAAATAACATTTTAAAAGATATTATGGGGTTTCTGCTTAATGCTGTGGCATCTTCACTTTAAAGTCCCCAGAAATTAATCTTCTTCCCGATTTTATCGAGTATCTGTATGAATCTATAGAAAACCTCTTCTATCATAACGAAGATTAGTTCAGCTTTGTTTCTTCTATTCAGAACTCAAGAAGTTTAGATTATGCATAATCCATGTTTATTGAGGGCAAATTGAAGTTCAGTTCAGATTAAGCAGGTAGTGCTGGTAAATGTTGGGACATTTGGCTTGTTTTATAGACCACAATTTGTTTGTTTGTTTAGTTCACTATTTACTGTGGTGTAAATGATTGAATCATCTTCATAAATTTCAGCTGGTATTCCAGCTATGAATTAATTTTGAAGTGAATTAGTCTGCCTGATTCATTCTGTAGTGACCCTTTGTATGAATTATTGTAATATGTTGAATATGGATCTTCTTTAGGCAGTGATTTGGAAAATTTAGCTAGTATAAAATATGGCAGCAGAGGTTTTAATGCAATTAAGCATATTATGCTAATTTTTCTTCTCTTCGTTGACTTTAAGATAGTTCCATGGTTTAGTTCATGATAATGCTCTTGACCTATAACATGGGTCTCTATATGGTTTGAGAGTTCAATGCCTGCTGGAACAATTCTTGGCACCAGTTCCAATATTTTAAATTAGTTTAATATGGTACACATTTTATATCTATCGAATTAACCTTTTCTGAGACTTTAGTTTCTAATGCAGAGATAAGCACTCCTCTGAACAATAATAAGGGATGATGGAAGTAATAGTTCAGCAACATCTGCCCCAATTGTTTACTCATCTATTTATATGTATAAGCTATCCAATTCCATTACTAATATTAAATTTTGTGTTGCATATTTATTGTACTGTATTGATGTATGCATGTGTATGCAAATCAGACAAGATCTGAGCAAAGTTTTAAGATCTATTTATCAAGATTTAACTGTGAACAATAATGGAAAAGTATCAAAAAATGTGAATGGCATTTTATTTTATTTTATTATGTTGTGCTATGTTGTTATATAATTTTATATCTTATTTTATAGCAAAAAAAAAAAAAAAAAAGCAAGATCTCATTTGTAAGTTTTATTCCTCAAAGTGTGAACCCAAAACTTCAGAATTTCCTCATTCAAGATTTCCCCATATTCCTGTTAAGGAATATATTGTTGGCATGAAGAAAGGATGGCATAAGCAGGGATGCTTAGTCTGTTCAAGAAAAAAAAAGAAATATATAAGAAGTTCCGCTCAACTATTTAGGAAGTACCCTAATGAAACTTAAAAATCAGTGTTCCAAAACAATTCCAAAGTTGAGCTATCAGTTAATGATTGAAGACTTGTTCTCATTGGTAATATTAAGTTCCTTGTGGAAGGAAATGGAAATGATAAACCCTTTTCTCAAAGTAAATCCTAAAGTTTTAAAGGAATAAAATACTGCCTGTTCCTTTTCTGACTACTTACATTTTAATTACTCATCTTATTTAGTCAACTGTACCTCCCTACATGAATTAGGCAGCAAGAAGTTCTGTGACAAGTCTCAAGGTGTCCTTAATTTGCAGAATGTTGGCTTGCTGGCAACAGAATGATTAGATTGGAATGATAGCCATTCTGGTAGACTTAACTGCTTTAATGTAGTGCATATATACCTCAAAGCTGCTATATGTGACAGACTTGCATATTTGTGTTACTATAGACATTTTTAGAATTGAAAGTCAATTTCATGTGAAAGTTTTGGCAGTGAAGGTAAGAAAGGTTGGCTGGCAATGGTAGGTTTTCTTTTTTTCATAACCTTGACAAGATAGCCAAGAAGCGGTCTACAAATGTAATAACTGTACTGTACTGGCTAGTTGCCAAGAAAGGGCCATCATAGCATGGCTGACAAAGTGACAAAGACAATGGAGACAGTGGAATCAGTAGAGGAAGTCTGCCAGACTTGATCCTTAAAATAAATAACTACAAGATCCATTTGCAGTCTTGTTCCCTATTCTTAAAAACAGTTAACATTGGAGGGATACAGCCCATTCATAACCTTTCACTCCTGTTCCCTATAAGAGACACAGAATAAAATAAGTGTTTCTTAGATATACTGCATCCATGCTAAGTATATCTAAAGTGCATTTAGACATACTTAGCAATCATAGAGATATCAGACTCCCTAGTATCTTATATGTAAGACTGTTAGGAGGAGGCTGGCGTGGTGCTGCACCAGCAGCCTGTGCAGCTGGCGCTCGAGTCGGACAGTGAGGAGGCTGGAGAAGATGTGGTGTCAGAGGCAGGGATTCAGCCAGGGCCTTCAGAACCTCCAGAAGCTCCTTTAAGTGAAGAGGATGAAGAGGAGGAGCCTCTTCTCAATGCACGGGCACGCAGAGCTGCCAAAAGGCAGGAGTGGCTCCTCAGGAGGAGGTCTCCTCGAGAGTTAGGCTTGGGGCTAATTGGCCACTCCCTTAGCCTATTTAAGAAAGAATGCCGCTTGCAACAAGCTGTGGAGAACAACTTTAGTTTACTCTCTTTCGGGTCTGCAAAACTGCTTCTGGGCTTTCTGCCAACTCTAGTAAGACTGTGATTTACCTTATCTTAGAATTCTGGTAGGCTGTTAAGACAATTCATTAACAGCCTTTGAAATAATAAAGACTAAGTTATTTTGAGTAAATAAGTTTTGTAAAGAGTGTGTGTGCTGCGTTCTTTGGGGTCTGTAGCTGGGGCAGAACAAAGACGCAATGTGTGTGGTTCAAGCAGCAATATTGAGCTATCAGGATATTCTGTAGGTAGCCCAACGTCCATAGCTTTTTAATAATCTATAAGGAAGATTATGTTTTCAAATGGAGGTTCCTGATATTTGCATATAAGTACTTTTACAGGAGGAGCACTGGGGATTCATCAGAAACATGGGGTTAATCCACCATAGCTATTTTACACAACTAATGTAACAAATCCTTTTGCATTACTACTCTTTTGCATCTTAGTATTTAATGACTATGGGCCTCACAGTTTAAGGATTGATATTATGGTATAGTTAGGCATGTGCAACTGATTGGATGCTAAATTGTGATTTTAATGTAGATATTATCTATTATTATTTTATTCTAGAACTTTTAACTGGATACTCCTTGAGTGTTTTTATTTGTTCTCTGGTTTTTGACTGTAATAAACTAGATTTGATTGATTTGAAGCACTTTTACATAGTTTTATCTGACCATTTTATTGCCTTTTCATGCCTTACATAACTTTTCCCTTGTGGTTCTATAGCTTCTTGATCAACTACTCTTTATTTTTCAGCTATGCACTTAAGGGTGATTTTTCTTGACCTATATTCTCCACAGATCTATTGAGTTCTCCCCTGGAATCAGTTTAAGAGCTGTATCACTACCCTTTCAATACCAAAAGTTTAGATCTTCTTATCCAAGTGGAACCTGTCCTTTTTGTGATTGTGTGTGCATGTGTGTGTGTGTGTGTGTGTGTGTGTGTGTGCACGTGCGCGCATGTGTATGTGTGAGAGAGAGAGAGTTTGTCTCATAAAATATCCCAATGTATCACAAGTATAAATGGCTGGTTCTGATGGTATCGTCTCCGCAACAGTGAAGTGTGAAGTTGCTCAGTTTTGCCTAGCTAATTAGCCAGGTGTGTCGAACTGATAATGTTTTGGAAAATATTCGGAAGACTGGATTTCAACATTCTACCCCAAAAAAATTTTAAACCATCCAGGATCAGAGAACTACTATTTCTCATATCACTGGGACTCATATGTGCTGAACCACTGTTTTTTTTAAATAGGTATACTCATAAAACACTCTAGATAGCATGTGATTTCCACATCGTTGCATCAGGTAAGGAAATCACTTTGCTGTTGGCATACCTGTCAAGGATATATCTATCTATCTATGAATGATTTTAGTAATTGAGTCATACAGTATTATGAACTACAACTCCTCCTTTGACTAATGGTTCTGTATGCAGAATCAGCGAGCTGATCTCCCTGGGTGGATTTCTTACACGGGGAGAAAGAGTATGCCTGTATTTTACACCATGATATTTACTATTGTAGGATTGGTGATTTTTAAAAGCTGGCCAAGAATTTCAAACAGTTTAACTTTTTTGGGAAAAAAGCTGTCCTGAAGAAGGATCTAATAAATCTTAAAATATATTCAGCTTCTACTAAAGCCTATAAGATCATATCCAGATCCTCCTTCCTTTTCTTTGCAACCGTTAAATTTATTTATTTATTGGTTCGATTTATATGCCACCCTTTTCCAGAGACTCAGGGCGGCTTACAATGTGTTAAGCAATAGCCTTCATACTTTTGTATATACCTGCTTAGTAGGGCTTTCGCCCCCCCCCCAGCAGTGATCTTTTTTATACAAAATCAGCTTATTGCCCCCACAAACCAGGTCCTCATTTTACCTACCTCGAAAGGATGGAAGGCTGAGTCAACCTTGAGCCTGGTGAGATTTGAATTTGCAGTAATTGCAGGCAGTTGGTGTTACTTAACAGTGCTTTAGTCTGCTGCGCCACCAAGCTCCCTGTTTTAATATTGATGATGTTACAGGGCAGACAAAATGCCTGAGATGCTGCATTAATTTTAAATATAATAATTTTAAAATTCTGTTGAGGAAATCACCATTGAATTTTTTTTTCCACTTGACTTTTTTAAAAGGAAAATTGGAATGGCATAGTACAGTGCCGCCTTTTGGGTTCTTATAACTCTTGACAGCTTGAAATCCCACTCTATCTATTTTTGAGGAAAAGCTAATTATCATGAAGGATAAAGCAATTAAAGTGTTTCACTAAGCTTGCGGTTAAAGCAATGACACTTGTCGGAATGCAGTGGACGAAGAAGCTCTTCAAAACATAACATAGTTCACAACTGTCTTTTCAATCAAGTAGTTATCATAAAAAAAATATTAAATGGCTGTCAATTGTTTAAACAATGCCAATCCAATGCTGAGGATTGGAATGAATCATCAAACTATCATAGAACTTTGAAGTTGTTTTCTTAGTTTCAATATTCTATACTTCCTGTAGCTCCAGAACTTGCTGACCAATGCAGTCTTTGTGAGGATAGTAAATCCTGACTTTACATTCACCATTCACAACCATGTTGTTGTTATTATTACTATTATATAATAATAGAGCATGGCCTCTGTCAGAATGTCTGCAAGCTGCAGCGCTTCACAGTGCCTTTGGGAAAAAATCAGATGGTTACCATATAATTCTTCTTGATTATACATCATTGGAAAGTTAAAAGTGAAAAATTGTCCCCTTTTCAGTCTTTGTCATGTAGGGTCCCATGATAACTATTTGAAATGCACATTCACACAGTTCACATAAACAATGGTTCTGATAATCCAGAACATATATTTCTGGATTATATATTTGAGTGCTAATTATACCGCCATTTGAACCCAGTTCACTGCTTTGGATTCCTATGTTTTTGGTTATCCTCCATTAGGAGTGTATATATCTGGAACTTGATACTCTTTGCATTTACATCCATATTTGTTTTGGGTTTTTTTCCCCCTACAAATTTACTGCAATTTAATGACCTGCAGAAAAGAAAAGAATTTTCCAATTGCTTTCCTGTGACTTGCAATAAATCACTGTTCTGGGCTTTTTCAGACAAACACAGAGGTTGGGCTCCTCTGTCTTCAGGCAATTGGTTTCACCTGTTCAAATAATCCTTCCATACAGTTTTCTGAGTAGAAGCATCATGCATCTCTTTGTTACAATCCACAAAAGAAGAACATTTTATCAATCACATCACCCCCCCACCCCACCCCACCTAAATCTTGCTGTACTAGCCCATCATGGCTGGGGATTGTGGGAGGGATAAGTAAAGAATGCTGGGAGGGTGATTCGTCATAGCAGAGCCACCCAAGGCATGAAGGTCATCATCATGCCCAGGTAAAACAAACAGAGACTTATATTACAGTAGTGGCCATAATTGTGGAAACCTTTTGGGAAAAGTATATTTTCTAACATTAGCTAATAACACCATTTTTTGGGGGGCAGTAGTACCATAAAATTATATATCAATGGAAAGATAATTTAATCAAGAATGTAATGCAATAACTTTTATGAAGGATTTGCTACAGGGGTGAAATGCTACCGGTTCGCACCGGTTCGGGCAAACCGGTAACGGCGGTGCGTGGTTCAGAGCGTAGCAGTGATGGGTTCCTCCTGGTTCCTCCCGGTTCCACAAACCAGTAGCAGTGACGATATAATGTCATTGAACCGGTTCTGCCCCCCGCCCCCCCTGCATTATTCTTACCTTTTATTTGGCCCCACCCCCAATCTATTGCTGCCTCCTGAGTCCCAGCTGATCAGTTAGAAGGAAAAAAAACTGTTTAAACTCTTGCCCCAGGGCTTCAAAGGGCCGCCCTACAGTTGATCAGTGTTAAAAGGCAGTGTGGTGGTAGACCGGTGCATCCAAAAACAAATGAGTAGACCGGTGCCTGCAAAAATAAATGAGTAGACCGGTGCCTCCAAAAACAAATAAGTAGACTGGTACAGCTCTGCAAGCAGTTAAAAGCCTGGTAGACCAGTACCTCTGCTAAATCCTAAAGAATTGTCACATGACTATTAAGCCACACCCACAGAACCGGTAGTAAAAAAATTTAGAACCCACCCCTGGAGCATAGCAGTGGCAACCCAAAGCTCTGCCCACTTACCCAGACGTCGTTACTTCCTGGTTTTAACCAGGAAGTAACCTGTTTTTGATCCTCTGCGCATCCTCAGAGGGCTTTGCACATGCTCAGAGGGTCCAAAATCAGAGGGTTAAAAATCTACTTACCTTCCCTACTGGTTCAGAAGTGAACGCATGCGCGCACTTCTGAACCAGTAGGGAAGGTAAGTAAATTTCACCCCTGATTTGCTATTAAAATAGCAGTTACAATATAAAGAAGAAAAGTGGAACACGTAGAAAAAATGAGATATACAAAAATGATCACCATATAAAAAACAAGATATACAAAAATTATCACCATGTCAGTTAATGGTTGGGTAACCTTTAGCATGAATTATGGCCTTACAACTTCTTCCCATGGAGTGAACTAAGTCTTTTAGTTCTGCAGCTATTATAATGTGAAACCAAGATTGAATGATTGCTTCTATTAACTGGGTTTTATTGCTGGGTCGCTTCTGACTAATAAGTTTCTTTAGTTGGCTCCATAGATTTTCAATTGGGTTAAGCTCTGGGCTGTTCCCAAGCCATTCCAGCAGTGAAGTATGATTATCTTGAAACTCAAAAAAAAAAAAAAAGTGGTGTTATTAGCCATCAAACCTCAAAAATACACTTTTCCCAAAAGGTTTCCATAATTTTGGCCGCTACTATAGGCATAAGAAGATGCTAAAAGCAGATGACATTAAATTGTAGTGAGAATGGCAAAGTATCATTTCACAATTCATGCCAGAAAGCAGCCATAAACTATGCTTTTTACCAAATAAGTTATAGGAATAAAAAATATAAAGTGATTGACAATATAGTACTACCTGAAGGACCCAACAGGTTGGATTGCACTCAATGTGTTACTGAGGAAGAACTGTGGATTCTTCAGATACTAATGGTGTTTTTGACATGGTTTGATTAAAGTCTTTTTGAGCATCTAGTTACTAATGTTGCCACACAAGAAAAAGACATCTGAGGCAGCAAAGGCAGAATTACAGTGATAACGTAGATGTAAGAAGCATGAATGTGGGAAAGTTCAACACAACAAAAGACATGAATCACATATAATAACTTAGGCATCAGTGCATTTAAATGGACTGTTATTAAACCTTCAGGCAGAAAATCATACTATTACTACTTAGGAGATAAAAATTGAGAAATTATATTTTTAATATACAAAGAAACATTACAAAGACGAGGCTGCAGAACAGTCAATGACCAAATTATATCAATAGATCCATGGAAAATTATGTATCAGAAGCAAGGTTACATATTATATAGTCAGCCTGTACACAACAATAAAGAAGAGCATCTTAAGATTGGTAAAAAGAATGTCAAATCTGCACTATATGTTGATGACAGTACTCTGATAGATGAAAATACAAATGCTTTGCAAGCCTAATACTGAAAGTCAAGGAGACAGTAAAAAGAAAAAGAAGTAAGATTAAATTTAAAGAAGACCAAACTAATGTCAAAAGGTGTAACAAAGAAATTTAAAATGGATAATTTCTACTTTTTAGGATCAACCATCAATAGTAAAGGAAGCAGTAGTAAAGGAAGAGTATCACTGGCTACCACTTGATAGAGAAGCAATGAAGATCTTGGAAAAGATAGTCAGATGTGATGAACTGTCAGTATCCATAAATATCAAAATTGTACAAGAATTATTATTTTTTTCTGTGACACACTATGGAAGTGAAAGTTGGACTTTGAAGAAGCAGGATAGAAACACTTTTGAACTTTGGTGTTGATGAAGAATCCTCAGAATACTATGGATATACTGGAAAATACAAAATTAATCCAGAGTTGTCACTCAAGGCACAAATGATAAGACTCAAATTATCCTACTTCTGACATATGATACAAAGATCCATGTCTCCAGAGAAGCCTATGTTGCTAGGAATTGTGAAAGGAAAAGGTCAGAAGTGGACAATCGGAAGCAAAGTAAATGGAACTAATTAAAAAGGGAATGATTGTCCTGTTGGAAGACTTAAAGGTTGGTGACAGATCATCATGCAGAAAATCTGTCTGATTGTTAAAAATCAATATAAACTTGATGGCATGTAATTTTGAGAAACTTCTTTGGAGAATATTGAAGACTCCCTTTTCTATTAAAAAAAATTCTAAGATTTCATGGTCTTTAATTTGCTAGACATCTTATGCTGTTAATTCATATTTTTAAGTGCATTTATTGTAGACATATATTTTCCACTCCTAGAACTGTGTGACATATATTTTAAAACTGCTTCACTAATGTTGGTTTATCTATGAGTTTCACAGTTATAGTGACAGCTAAATTATGTTTTATACATACTGTATACCCATCCATACATCTATTATCTGAAAACCCCCTGGATGTAGGTAAAGATATAATGATGATAAAGATATAAATAATGTTAGGACTCTTTGTATTTCACATAAACATCTTTATAAAGAAAATATTTAATTACTGTATTTGAGGTGTAATTATACCAAAAGTTCCATCATGTCTTTAGTTTAATGGAGAACATTATTCAGGACCATATGCTCATCTTGGCATATTATATTCCCATTTTGATCCCAAGGGAACAACAGAAAAAAAATGGGGGGGGATCAGCTTTGCCGTATATTAACAGGAAAAAAAAATGGAGACGATGCAAAAGCTTATTTGTTTAGAAATTCTTCTGTTTTGTCAAAATAATTATAGAGGAGATAGATGTACATTTCATGATAGAAAAGAAAAGGCATGGTGTGATGTTGAAACATCAGGGTGAAAAGGAACATTTATTCATATTATTTGTACAGTGAGAATGCAGCCATTGTGGCATATATGCCCTAGCATATGTAGAAGCTCAGTAAAATCAGGTATGATGAATATATTCTGATTAAACTTGATGTGATGTTAACCAAGCATAATATTACAAATTAAATTTCTTTGCTGGTGGTAATGATGACATTTGAAATGAGAAATTCATTTTATGAAATTCATCCCAGCTCCTTTTTAGGGAGGCTTAATGACATGAGCTATGAGTTCCACTATTTATGAAATGAAATGGAAGCTTGACATGTACAAAACATATCCTATTGTTTTCTTTCTATCTACCTGTATATTTGTACTATTTTCATATTCTGATATTGTCAAACGACTAAATCAATAATATTTCCATTTGTTTTGTATACCTAGAATATACACTCCTCCACCCCACCTTGGATTATATCAACTTTCCTGTTTTTGAAAACATAATATTACCTTTTTAAAAAGGTTAGGGGGCCGAAATATGTTTCTTGACTGCAAACTGAATAGGAACCAATGTGGTGATGTGTGTGGGAAAATGAAATGGCTACAGTTTGGATTTCTAAACTGCATAAGAGATTGGATGTTTAAAAAAAATCATCTTTTCCAATTATTTTGGATTCTTTTTTTTTCTAGGAAGGGTTTTTCTTTAAGTTCACATTATTTATTTATATTAAATAATGTTTGAATAGAATAAAAATGATATAGATTTTGAGCTAAAGAGAGGACGAATAGGGACAACTTCAGATTTTGTCTTTTGCTGCTCAATTCCAAATATCTACTTTAAAACTTTCTCTTATCTGTGCATACGAAAACCATTTAAAACTAAATCCCTCTGAAGCCATTTGCTCTTTTGGTTTTATCTTATTTTCTCTTGTTCTAACATCTCTTGATATGTTAATCATTTCTCTTTACCTGCTGTTTCTTTTCAGTACAATGTTTCTTGTGCTCAGGCCTATAAAGACATTTTTGGGCACAATCTGGGTTTATATCTATTCCGTACTCTCAATTTGACACTTTTAATATGGTGATTTTTAAAATCTACATTATCCTTAACTTTATCATACCATAGAAATATTATGCCATCCAAATCTCAGTTTGTGCCCAAGTTCAGTTGTATTTATGACCTATCCTGATAAATACATATTATTTTATACTATTATACTGTATGCTATTATAAATAAAACATAAAATAACCAAGTTCCAAAAACATCATTTACGCAAAGTCAATACAGAAACTCTTGTGGCTCAGATTTTTTAAAAGTGGTGCTGTTTCCTAAACCCTTCACACACTATTTTAATATGATATATCTGTGTGTGTGTGTGTGTGTGTGTGTGTGTGTGTGTGTGTGAGAGAGAGAGAGAGAGAGAGAGAGAGAGAGAGAGAGAGAGAGAGAGAGTCTCTCTCTGTGTGTGTGTGTGTGTGTGTGTGTGTGTGTGTGTGTGTGTGTGTGAAAGAGAGAGAGAGAGAGAGAATTTTGTATGTGTTCTTTGAATTATGACCACTGTTGTGTGTGTGCTTTGAGAAATTCTCTTGGACAATGGCATGGAAAATGGTATTATCTGTAATTAGAAATAATAATCTGTAATTGGTTCATTTGCCATATTTCTACAGTTCTGATTTAGTTGAACAGTGTGATCATTATGCCACCAGATTTCAATAGAGGTGTCACAATGAAAAATAATTGCAATATTCCACAATATTAACTGCACCCTAATTGCAAAAGTTTTGAAATATAATTACCATGAAAGCTAATGCGACAGGGAACATTAAGCATAATTAGTGTATATTTTAAAAAATAATAAAAAAAACTGTTAGAAGCTTGTTATTGTCTTGTAAGGTAGCTTCAGATTAGCTGCATGAAGACTACTTTCATCTAGCTTTTCTAGAATTTCAATTATTATCACATAATATAATATATTTATAGCCCATACTTGCCAACCCTGTAGAAATTTGCATCATAATATAGGTTGGTCCCAAGCATTCTTGCAGAACACATAAATTGAGTATTAGAAGCATTTTAGATGTGCTTATTCTTATAAGGAAAACTCAATTTCATACTACACTGTTCTGAGATAAGCTTAATCTATGTTATATCTCATTATACACTATTTAAAAAATTCTGATGTCTAATATGCAAATAAACATTCTTCAATCCAATATTCATCATCATTGGCATCCTTCAGTCTCAAGAGACTATGGTATCATGCTCTTGAAAGAGGTCCTAAAACAGTATCTAGTGTGACTAAAAAGGCCAATTCGAGAGTGGCAATCCCTTCCACACTGAGGGCAGATACATTTTGTCCCATGCCCAGCCCCCAGATTTCACTGGTTCTGGGACTGCCTCTTTGCTTCAGCGTGCTGAACAAGTGTCTCTTCGAATTGGAGAAGGCCATGCTGCCTCTTTAGCCTCCAAGCTGAACGATCGGAGGTCGAGGTTTCCCAGTTGTTAATGTCCATTCCCAGGGCCTTTAGGTCCCTCTTGCAGATATCCTTATATCACAGCTGAGGTCTCCCTCTGAGGCGCTTTCCCTGCACTAATTCTCCATACAGGAGATCTTTCGGAATCCGACCATCAGACATTCTCACAACATGCCCCAGCCAGCGTAGACGTCACTGTTTCAATAGTGTATACATACTAGAAATTCCAGCATATTCCAAGACTGCGCTATTTGGAACTTTGTCCTGCCAGGTGATGCCAAGAATTTGTCGGAGACAGCGCATATAAAAGGTGTTCAACTTTCTTTCCTGCCATGCGTAGAGGGTCTAAGACTCACTGCAGTACAAGAATGTGCTCAGAACACAGGCTCTATAGACCTAGATCTTTGTATGTTCCGTCAGCTTCTTATTAAGCCATGCTCTTTTTGTAAGTCTGGAAAATGTGGTGGCTGCTTTATCAATACGTAAATCCAATATTATTTCTCATAAAAAAAAAAAACCTTCATAATTAACTCACAGTCTATCATGGATTTATTCATTAAATTATACATGTAATTGCACAGAGTGTTGCCATAATTCACCACCAATTCAACCTTTAATGATCATAAAATACTTTTAGATAGAAAGATCTCAAAATTAAGCACATTTGGACCTAATTAGAATTTGGATCAGAGACCATCAGAAAATTCCAAGTTTTAGACTGGAAAGTAAAAAAAAACAAAAAAAAACAACAACACTTTTCTGGATAAGGAAATAGCATGCCACTTCATTACTGTTGAAAACTATCTGGATGGTTGAATTCATCAACTATCCAATGTGGCCACATTTAATTGGTTGAATCATAAGGTAAGCAAATCATATGACCGTGAAAACCCAGTTAGTATAAATGTGGAATGGGGGCATTTTTAAAGCTCTAAACTGCACTAGCATAATTGCCTTATTTATTATTTATTTATTAAACAAATTTATATGGCTGCCCAACTCACACACTATTAAAAAAAAACCATTAATAGTGGGCAAGTATCTAATTCCCATCCAGTCAGCTCTTATTGAAAGAGAGATGGGTAGCTGGGTAATAAGAAAAGGTTTCTGAATATATTGAATCCTTGCCAGTATTCCTGATACAAGAAGTCATGACAGAACTGGAGAAAATGCGTGAAATTGTTATTTATCAGAATAATTAGTATAGTTAATATAGTTATATTAGTTAGCTAGTTAGTATACTTATGGGTTGAATAATAGACTTTAATGAAGAAGTTGTTTATAGAAGTTTCCAATTGTCAGATTTTTGTCCACTGTACTGGACTGAAAACAGCCAGCAAAAGAATCCAAATATTTATCATAAGGATTTTTTTTTTTCTGTTGAAAAGCCAAGACCTATTACAAATGTTACATACCAAAAGCACAACATATATAGTGATATGAATGTGTAATATTTTTACCTCTTTCTCCTGCTCATGCTTTGCAATAGGCTAGATGACTTAATTTTTTGGGGAGGGTCATCCAGATCAGGGGTCCCCAACCTTTCAGACCTCAGCGACCACTACATTCATAATTTTAAATCCCATGGACCACTAATATTTTCT
Organism: Pantherophis guttatus; assembly: GCF_059756535.1. NCBI lineage: Eukaryota > Metazoa > Chordata > Lepidosauria > Squamata > Colubridae > Pantherophis > Pantherophis guttatus. Next base: position 179,553,991 of record NC_142064.1, read on the forward strand.
GCCTAATGACTGGTTGGGTGAGTGTGGCTAGGTGGTCATGGCCACCTCGATGTCACTCATGTCAAGGGGTGCCTCACCGGCCTCTACTCGCCCCTTCCCTCCCAACCACTTCTCGCATCCCTGCCTGGGCTCCTTAAGCCCCCTACAGAAACCAGTTGTTGGACCTAAGCAGCCACCATGAGAAAGTTGGCAAAACAGTTGGCTCAATTCAAATTGGATCTGGCCAAGAAGAAAGCTCAGCAGAAGCACCTCACTGAGGACTAGGATTATAGGCTTTCTAAGCAGAGGGAAGACCTGTGGGAGTGCAAGGTCAGGTACCGGCGTCTGGAGACTCAGCGGGCTAAGATGGTCAGCCAGTTCCAGGCATGATGCAGTCCCATTGGACCAGCAAAATTTTCTCACGGACCACCAGTGGTCCACGGACCACCAGTTGGTGACGCTGATCCAAATCATGGATGACTGAGAATCTCTATAGACTTTTAGCTATCCAATTTGGGATGAACACCTTTCGAATGGTGTGGGAGTATGAATGGATTTCCAAAGAAAAAATTGCAGACTACAGGAACTGTTAGCACTACTCATGTGACTCTGAGGATACAGATAAACCTCCAAGTGCTTCAACAATCCTCTAAAAAAGATGCAAATAACCAGCTGTCTACAAGGAATATAAATCCTTCCATTCCCCACCATCCTGTCAGAACTGAAGAAGATACTTAGATGAGAAGCAAAACATCTTCAAAGAAAAAACAAAGTCCAGCTTCCTCTTGAAAAAAAAGCACCTTTGGGACAACCATGGTCAACCTTGGAGGGTCAACCTTGGAGGGCTGAGAATCTCTATAGAATGGACCCAGAAATTAATTTTAATAATGTCTATCTCTATAACACTTCCCTCAACACTGTCAAACTATTCACATTAGGCTGCATTACTATTGCTATTGGTCTTCTCATCATTCCTGTCGCCCATCTCCTCTCACTTGTGACTGCATGACTGTAACTTTGTTGCTTGTATCCTTGTGATTTATATTGATATTGATTGTTTCTTAGTATGATTTGATTGCTTATTGTACCATGTGACTGTCACTGGGTGTTGGGCCTTGTGTTTCTTGATGAGTGTATCTTGTCTTTTTATGTACATTGAGAGCATATACACCAAAGACAAATTCCTTGTGTGTCCAATCATACTTGGCCAATAAAGAATTCTATTCTATTCTATTCTATTCTATTCTATTCTATTCTATTCTATTCTATTCTATTCTATTCTATTCTATTCTATTCTATTCTAATCTATTCCTATTCCTATTCCTATTCCTATTCCTATTCCTATTCCTATTCCTATTCCTATTTCTATTCTATTCAAGATCGTGTTTCAAAGATGTAATGTAAAAGAGACAAGTTTACCTGATACGATTGAGACTGATCTAAAAGTAGATTTAAAAATGACAGGCTACAAGAATTAGAAAAAGACAGGCCACAGTGTAGAAAAAGATGCTACACTAGTTATAACAAAAGACATCGGCTGATGTCTTAATATTTCAAAACGATATACAAATTACAAACCAGGAAAGTGACCTAAATCATTTTCCTTTATTGGACTTACAAAAAAGTCTCAGTCATGTATCCTGACCAAACAACTGATATGGATTGTGTGATAAATGTGATTGGAGTTGCAGGACAATTTTGTCCTTAATATTTTTGGACTGTTGGGACATCTGTTCAGTGAGATGGCTTTCCTACTGATTACATCTATTTACTTCTCTACCTGCTAGATCCAGCCTTCACCATAATAGAGTAACATGGCAGCCATTGCTAGGAAAAAAGAATTCCCTTAGAATAGTTGTGCATACTTTCAGACTGAAAATATAGCATCATATGGGTTTCAAACATTAGTGTTGGATTTTTTTTCTTTCCAATTTCTTGGTTCTACTTTTTTTAATATCTGTGCTTAAATTTAAAGTTATGACTTAACTAACTTACTTTTCCATAGGTTATTTGATCATAAAAATTTAAGCCAATGGAATCAAAGTCAAAGTGCAGAAATTGAAGGTAATTTATTTCATCCTACTGTGTCAAAGGAGAAACAAAAGGATTTTCTAAAACAGATAATAAGATGTCCTGATACTCCTTTTTATGGGTCATTTGTGACTCATTTGTACTGCATAATATAATCACATTCTTTATTTCATATCTCTGCTATTAGAGATAGCTATTGTATTTTGACATAGTGTTTTAGCATCTACATAGAAATAACATTTTAATAGAATGTTTTATGACTGCTCTTCAGTTACAATGCCATTATTTAATAGTGAAATGTTAGCACAAGTATAAAGTTACATTTAAAATATTTAATTTATGAAAATATTTTCTGCAAAACTTGAAATGGAACATAAACATTATAGGCTGGATGGAATGCTGGAAAAGATACACTATTCCTATAGAAATGTGATTATTTTTTTACAGATGTCTAGTTTGGAAGGGGAGAGTAAAGAACACCAATCCAATAGCAGATAACCATCAGGAATGATATTCATAGCCATGCCCACTATCTACCTACTTAAGGAAAGAGTTAAGCAGGTTGATCAGAAAGTATCTTCATAAGATAATGCCAGTGTATTGTCTCTTGCTTTCCAATATCAGTAACATGGTGTATGAGTTGAGCTCTCTCCCATATATTTTTGTTCGAGATTCAAACCAACTATCAGGATCTGAATTCATGGAGCATAGTACGTTAGGTGAGCATATAGCTTTAGGAGCTCTCCAGATATTGAACCTGGTGTTTAGTGGTACTACAGAAAGGGATATATAGAATCTATCTTTAGTATGATAGTTATATTCCTAAGGTTTCAGACCAGAAATATATTAATTTTTCATTACTTCATGCCTTTGTGTAACTGATTGTATAATACCTTCTGTATTCAAAATGAATTAAAATACCATACAGGGTATGCACTGTGTAAAACTGAGAAATCTCTCCTCCCCGTCTGGAGGTTGTGAAAGTCAATCTTATCAACAAGGGCATGACTTTCAACTACTGTAATATAATGGGGTCATCGACATATTTCCAATTTTTAGTGTTTCAGCCTCCAGTTTTGATTCCTTCTGTTGTGTCTTCTAATATAACCAAGTTAAACTGATGTGAGAGTAATAAGTATCCTTCTCTCACTCACATCTATAATCTGAGCCACTCTGTTTCTCCAAAATCAATTCTTGTATAAGCTTTTTGTACTCTGTAAAAGTTTCTGGGAATAATCAAGTATCTTGGTATCCTCACTAGCCTTAATATTCTATTTTGTGCCATGACCTGCACACTTAAAGGCCTGGCGATGGACAATAAAGTTATCATAAAGCTCTTTCTTAAATTCCCTTACTCTCTTTATTATCTATATTTGATCCACTATTTTTTTCTGAGGCTTGCCTGCTTATTGGAATTGTTCTCTTCATTTATGGCTCTGTTATTCTTCAGGCAAAACTTATGTGAGGAATTAGTAGCTTGGTTTAATGATTTGCACATTGTTTGCATTTTCTTTTTCCAATATGGACACATGCAGTAAGGTAAAGGTAAAGGTTCTCCTTGGACATATGTGCTAGTCGTTCCCAACCCTAGGGGGTGGTGCTCATCTCCGTTTCAAAGCTGAAGAGCCAGCGCTGTCCAAAGATGTCTCTGTGATCATGTGGGCCGGCATGACTAAACGCCAAAGGCTCACGGAACGCTGTTGTGAAGTTTCCTACCAAAGGTGGTCCCTATTTTTCTACTTGCATTTTTTACGGTCTTTCGAACTGCTAGGTTGGCAGAAGCTGGGACAAGTAACGGAAGCTCACCAATTACGTGGCACTAGGGATTTGAACCACTGAACTGCCGACCTTTCGATCAACAAGCTCAGCGTCTTAGTCACTGAACCACTGCATCACATGACTCTTGACTGCTATTTCGGTTTTGTTCTATATTGTTGACAAAGAGCTGTAGGCATTTTTTCCTGTAGTTTTTACAAAATTTAAATACTTTCATAGTTATTCAGTCTGCAGGTAGGCTTTTGTATTTGATGGCTAGTTCATTCCCTCTCGCACTTCACATTTCTGTGGAGATGGTTTTCTGAATATATTCTGCCTCTGAACGTTTCTGCCATTTAAAACCAATTGTAACTTTAAAAGGGTGTCTATGAGAGATGGTGCTCATGGAAGGAGACTACAGTGAAGAGGCAGTTTCCCAGGAAGAAGGGAGCACATTCCAGAAAGGCAGGAAGGAGCAAGAGGCAGTCCTGTTGAGAGATGGATAGGAGACAGAGAAAGAGAGTAAGGATAGCCACTCCCTAGAACAGTGATGGCAAACCTTTTCGACACCGAGTGCCGAAAAGGGAGTGCACGCGTCTGGGCTGCAACCGAAAATGAACTTCCGGTTTCCGGCACGAGCATGCACGCCGGCCAGCTACTCTTCCGAGTTTTTGGCGTTCATGTGCATGCAATGATCAGCTGGCTGCCGTGCATGCTCATGCAGGAAAATGAAAGACCAGCTCTTCCAGTTTCTAGCACTGCTGCACGCAAAAAGGCCAGTTCGTCATGCATGCGTGCCTGTGCACCAGAAACCTGGAAGTCATCACACGTGCCAGGCAACATGGCTCTGCATGCCACTTTGGGCACATGTGCCATAGGTTTGCCATCACGACCCTAGAATCTCCCAAGGTATTTCTGTGACGCTGAGTGTAGTAAGGATTTGGTCTATCTGTTATGTGTAAGAACTGAACTTTGACTGAATTGCTTTACATTGTGCTTAGCCTGACCTTTTCCATCTAAACTTCCCATCATCTTACAAACTTGCCTCTCTTTACTAGATCTCCTACATGATTATTATTATTATGGCTCATTGCACAGTCAGCTAGATGTTTAGACTGGATTTGGGGTTTTTATCCTCCTATAAAGGATCTGGGATAGGCAGAATGTTGTTCTTTGAGCTGTTGAAGGTGTAATCATAGGCTGTTCCAAGTAAAGCTGCTTTTTACAATTGGCTGACGGTGATTTTGTCAATGCTGATGATGTTCAAGTGATGCTCCAATTGTTTAAGAATTGTACCCAAGGCACTTTTCACTATTGGTACACCACTTGCTTTCTTTTGCCACAGTCGTTCTATTTCTGTTTTCAGGTCTTTGTATTTTGTGATTTTCTTCAGTTCTTTCTCTTCTATTCTGCTGTCTCCAGATGCTGCAACATCCACTACCCAGATTTTTTTTCTTACTTCTTATGTTTTCTTTTGAATTTCTGCTATTAAGAAATCTCTAATTTTATTTCTTATAATATTCCTCTGTTTCTTGATATTCTTAACTGAGATATCATAGTTGTCCTTCCTTACTTGATGTTGACAGTTTGTCTTTGTTTTTAGACAGTTTGTCTTTAATTTCTCTGAGGCTTTCCTCCTCTTTCTCCTGTAGGGAGGGGAAGGTACTGTGATGGTTTACTTCAAAAACCACTATGTTAAAATGTTAAGATTGCTTTTTTCTACATCAGTTCCAGTGGTGTGTTTCAAAAATTTTTACTACTGGCTCTGTGGATGTGGCTTGGTGGGCGTGGCATGGCTTGGTGGCTTGGCTTGGTGGGCATGGCATGGGAAGGATACTGTAAACTCTCCATTCCCTCCCCAATCCAGGGGAAGGATACTGTAAAACCTCCATTCCCTCCCCAATCCAGGGGAAGATTACTGCAAAATCCCCGTTTCCTCCCAATCAGCTGGGACTCAGGAGGCAGAGTAAATGGGGGCGGGGCCAGTCAGAATTTTTTCAACCGGTTCTCCAAACTACTCAAAATTTCCACTACTGCTTCTCCAGAACTGGTCAGAACCTGCTGAAACCCACTTCTGATCAGTTTCCAATATTCTCTTGGTGGCTCTAGTTCACTTTTATGAAAGTTTAAATACTGTACTTTTTGGAGTATAAGACGCACTTCCCCCCCCCCAAAAGAGGGTGAAAATTTTGGTGTGTCTTATACACTGAATGTAGCCCCACTCACCCGCTATACCCCAATAATTGTTTTTTAAAAAATTCATCATCTATTCCTGGGAGTCTTCTGGATGACAGGGTCACTGCCTACAACTTCCTTAAAACAGATTTTGGCAATAAATATTTAAAAATCTCCATGAAACATTTAACCTATACCCCAAACATATGTTCTTGTTATTCCTCTATTTCTCAATTTTTTTCTTTTCTTCCATTAGTAAAAGTATATCATTTTTGATTGTGCATTTAGCAGTTCTTGCAATTGTCATTTAGGTTAGAATTCCTCAGTTTCTTTTACTTTGCATCTGTAGTAGTCTTACATTTCTTTAATAATGTTGTTCACTAGAGAAGCACTAATTCTAATACATATGATCTTGACTTTGGGGGGATTATAGCTGAGCATATAATTATTGCTCTTTTAGAGTATCAGTACTAATCCATTTCTCTCTATGGTTCATTCCTTCCTGACCATTTAAGTTTATTTATTAATAAAACCTGCAATTTAGATGAATAAGGAATTTAAATATTTCTGCTTTCTACTTTGACAATTTCATTTTTTTTTAATTTATTTTTTTGTTATTGCTGCCTAGATTTCATGTCTTTTTGAAACAAGCTTTTCTTTCAGTATTTGCAATACTGGCATTGGTAATTAGACCTCCTTTTGGCTTTGATCACCTTCAGCTTTACTGAAAGTTTAGCAGCCAATAGCTAGAGGCATACTTTCCAATTTAGGAGCTCCTCATAATAGGACACAAACTTTTCTAAATGATTCAGACATACCCATAAAGTTTCTTGGCAATAATATAAACATTACTTTCTTCTTGGTTTGATTTTGAACTTCCATCACTTAAGGAAATTGACTTGCCTTATGCTCCTAGCTCAATTCATCCCAATAGGGGATTATTTCAATCTATATTTTTAATTGAATGACTTACACAAAATAACTCCATATCTATCTTATATTTAACAAAATTATTTATTGTTTGTTTTATAAGTTTTCTTCCCTGGTAATACTTCTTCCTCCATATTTGTCTTTTCGACGTAGGTTGATCTCATCCAGCTGGTATTCATCTGGCTAGTGTCCTTGTAGCAAACAGCAAACAGCCTGGTCAGCTTCAGCATGTTATCGCAGTCCCAGCATGTGACTCGTCAGGGCTCTGCTCCATTGTGCCCACCACCAGTCAATTGAGCCGAGCTGCTGCCGAGGAAAGATGGAACCTTCGCTGCCAAGCAGCTAATTGGTGGTTGGATTGGCCTCCTGGAATACTGCCTATCTAGGTGTCGGGGATCGCCACCTATCATCATCACCACCGATCACTGCCACCCCATTTGGCAGCGGTGATCGGTGGTGATTGGTGGTGGCAGCAAATGATGGCAGTGATTCCTGCCACCTAGAATAGCTGATCAGTGGTATTATGGGACGCCAATTCAACCGCCAATCGGCAGCGAAGGCTCCAGAGTTCCCCAGTGGCAAGAACGCTGGGGGGGAATGCTCCCCCCCCCGGCTGCAATATTCGCTCTATAAGAAGCACAGACATTTCTATGCACTTTTGGGGGGGAAAGTGTGTCTTATAGTGTGAAAAATAAATGTATAGATATAAGTTTCTAAGAAAACATTTTTTTGGTAAACAGTATTTTTTAAAATTAAATCAATTTATTTTTTGTTCTGATTTGATCATTCTACTGCTATAGAAAATAGAATAACAGAGTTGAAAGGGACCTTGGAGGTCGTCTAGTCCAACCCAGGGATGAAATCTACTTACCTTCCTTACAGGTTCAGAAGTGCGCACATGTCACATGTGCGCACAGACCCTCTGCACATGCGCCAACCCTTCTGCGCATGCACAGGGGGTAAAAAACACATTACTTCCTGGTTAAAACCAGGAAGTAATGACACTTGGGCGGGTGGGCGGAGCCTCGTACCATCATCGCTACCGGTTCTCCGAACCATCTGCCACAATCGCTACCGGATTGCCTGATCCGGTCTGAACCGGGAGCATTTCACCCCAGGTCCAACCCCCTGCCTAGACAGGAATAGTTCCTCATATTCCCATAATTATGGGACAGGTTTTTGTCAGGCACAAGTAATTAGGAACAGGAGTTTAATTTAGTGGAGTAACTCCAAACTGATGACACATTTGATCCTGTTCTTGGGCTCAGCCTAGTCATCTCCTACATCTTTTGCTGTGTGTTTCCCTCATAATCTACTCCATTCCACTCCACTTCATTCCATTCCATTGCTGCCCATGTACCAGAAGAAACTCTGGAAATTGCCAGGATAAAACAAATCATTATTTTTTATATTTTGATTTTTGCCCAGCTGACATAATATTGTACTGAAACATAGAGATTCATTGTTAACATGCCACTTCTATTACTGCATCACATGCTTGGAACACCCCAATGTTCTTTCTATCCTTTAGCTGTACTCCATGTTAGAATACAAGGAGAGGTCATTTACTAGATTTCAATGCAGGTCTTGCTTTCCTACATAACAGAGTGTATAGTTAACACTCACACAAGAATTTTGTGAATGGGTCAGTGTAAACAGCTAGACCTTGAAAACACCTTCTTATACCTTTTAAATATTTCTTTGAATAAAACATATTGTATATTGTCTGCCCATTAATTGTAGTCTTCAACAACAAAAATGGTGGTGAACAATTATATGAATATTTTAATTGATGTTTGAATGCATATTTAATATAATATTATACACACACACACACATATACACACACACAAATTTTATATATAATCCACATTTCTCATATTAACCCAATGTATTTTTAATGTAGTATCTATTTTATTATACAACCAGTTGAAGGAGTTCTAGTATTTCCTTGAACATGAAAGCCAGCTGAGTGACTTTAAGCATGTCACTCTCTTTCAGCCCACTTACAAGGTTATTATTGTGGGAAAATAAGCAGAAAAGTATTAAGTATGTTCACCGTCTTGAATTAACTAAGTATATGACCAAAGAAGAGGGACAAAAAATATTATAATATTTAACTTCTTATTTCACTTCATAAATATTTATATATGTGATTAAAGACAAATCATATAAATTACAATATTTTCTAAGCATTCAAAGATGCCACAACTCTAGTGAATTAGGCCATAAACAGATTGAACTGTAGTGATCAGCTTTCAAATAGAATAATTCCACAAGTTTTGTTTTTCTGAATTATATATAGCTCACTTTCTTTTGGTCCCAATTTCATAATATTGATGAAAATATTCCATATATTAATATAAATTAGAAGTTTGGACATATGTTATTTATTTTTATTTATTATAGCTTTTCTGTTATGTTTTATCATTCAGATCCAAAACCAGCATACAGATAATTTTAAAAAAGTAACCTTTGACTTAGCAGTAATTAAAAAACAATTAAAAAACATTCCACTAAGCACTAAAAAGCATGTTAATGTTTTAGATAATATGAGACAATACAAAGATATGCAACAAAGACAAAGCAACTGTAGTAAGTGAGGAAAAACCCTGATGAACAGGTAGGCCTTAAGTAGTCCTGGAAATTTAACAGGCTTCATGCTAACTATGGTTAAATAATTGTGTGACAACTTTTGGAGAAGCTTGAGAGAGTCATCTAAGTCTCTGGAAATTCACATGCAACTCTGGGCCTATGAATGGTTTCTGCTTTTCTGCTTCTTTTATTACTGCAGCTCAACTTTTTTTTTTACCCCTGGCAAATGATCAGAAACTTGGGATTCTCTTCATATCTTTTCTTCAACACTGGTTTTATTGGATACCTGAAAAGAAAAAAGAGCATTCACCTACCTCTATTATGTTTGAGTCCAATATTTCGGAAATCCTTCTTCCGCTCCAAGCTCAGCTAATCACCATTGTTAACAAGGACACTGAAGAAATAGATTTTTATAACTTCTGCATTCCCTGTAAAAGCTATTTAAACAGCTTATAGCTGCTTAAAGACATCTTGGGTTACACTTTGATTTTCATCCATATAAAAGCTGGTGCTTGGAATTGACATTGGTATAATTAGAAATAAGTTGATTCCACTGGCAAACGGCTGGATTTTTATGAGTCTGCATTGAATAGGATGGAGACAAAAAAACAGGACGAGATCCATTTATAAAATTGAGATGAGATTGACCTTGTTAAAGTGCCCTTGCTCAGAGTTTTTCTACAGGATAAATAGCAAGCATTTGGCCATGCTCACCTGTCAGAAAGAATGCATAGACATCACAGACATCTCCCCCGGGGCACTTATTCTGAGATGCTAATGCAGAAGGAGCAGAAAGAGGATAGGGAAACTGGAGAGATGGGAAGGCTTTTGAGCATTGTGATAAATGTACTGATAGGGTAAGCAAAACTTTGGAGTACACGCACTACGGCCTTTTTTTTTAAGGAAGAGATTGTGCTAATCTGTAATCTCCATTATTGAGGAATTAGCCTTGCTGTTTGGATTGCTTTGCCTGCACAGTGCACACTTATGTGTAAGTCTGTGTGCTAGCGCATGCATGCCCTCACCATGTTGGGCTGTTTCAGAAATGTGTAATTTCTATTTCTTGCTTTTGTCTGGAGGCCTCTCACATTACATTTAGATTGTATCCTTTATCATCCCAAATTGACGTTTATGCTTTTACTTCCATTGTTTGCCTAGCTCCTCTCTGGTGTGGATCAACAATTTGTTTGAATCTGTGTCACTTCTCTTATCTTCCCCAATGCAGAGATGCACTCATTTTGCACTACCATCCGCCTCCAGAGGCTATGTTAGCAACAGTGGAGAATTTTTTCCCCCACATTCCTCCCACCCCCCCCACACCACGCACCTCAATCGAAAATGCTCGTGAATGTTAATTGCTTATCCAGTTGGTTTATAAGACTGCAGAGATGACTGAGCACATGAAAACAGTTTTGACAGAAGTAATGGAATGCTACTGCCTGCAAATAAATAAATCTGATTTCCATAAAAGAAAATTGTGGCTGTGGAAGTCATAGAATGCAGAAAATTATAATTTAAAGATGAGCTATTCACCATTCTTGGAAAGAACAGGCTTGGCTTAGATGAATACAGTAGAGTTCTTCCCCTAGCAATAAAGAACTCTTTTATTAGCTCTGATATTTAGCTGAAACAGTGTTGTTTGTTTTTCTTCCTTTTTCCTAAATGCCTTTAGTTGGTGTTTTTTTTTTTTTTTAAGAAAGTGAAAAATGCATATAGACTAAATAAAAGAGATTTATGTTTGGGAAAGAAAACTGGTACAATTTCTGAAGTTAATCTGTCTGGCTGTTTAGTGGTTTTTGGTTTTTTTTTCCTTCTCTACTTTCAGTAGCTTGCTTTATGTTTTCATAGTCACATGTAAGCACTGTGGTTAAACTCTGTTTTAAAAGCAATGGATCAGAAAATAAATAAGCAATTATATCTCCTACTGTGAAAGACAACACAGTTTTTCATATACTGACAAAACTTGAGAGTCATCTTCTGGAAAAAATGGGTTTTTTTTTTTCTGCCTTGATAAAGAAAGGATTTCTTCCTCCCCCTCCTCTGGAACATTAATATATTTTCTCTTGGAATCTGACTTTTGCTACTGATTTTAATGGCAGATGTTTGTAGGAGTTTAGAGGAGTGTATTCCTTGAAAATGCATAATATGGGGAGCAATGAAAACAAGAAGTTACTATTCCAAACCACAGGGGGAAAAAATTGAATTAACCTTCAAAACTCTTCAGATTTTAGAAATATTAAATATAGAATAAAATGGATAATTTCACTGTTCACTTTTCTATTCAATAGAAGCTGTCTAGTGAGATTTCTTAGAGCATCACCAAAACTGAGCTTCAATCTGTTCAATCCTTCAGAATTCAGAATGGGTGTTGAACAAGGGTCAGATGCAGAGGTGGCCTGCTGCCGATTCGGACCGGTTCAGATGAAGCGGTAGTTCTGACCAGTGGCTGGGCCTGCCCACCCACCCTGGCGCTATCCCATCCTATATAATTGCCGTTTTTTCATGTGCGCGCTCACATTTTTGGTTCTGGGCAAACCAGTTGTTAAACTATGTGACGCCTACCTCTGGTCAGACGGATTCAGGTTCAAAACTCACTGAGTGATCTTAGTCTTTCTCTCTCTCAGATCATCTTACTAAGAAGTAAGAATTTTTTTCTTACTTCTAATTCTTTCTAAGAATTGCTGCTATGGGGATAACATGGAAATCCCCATATAAGCCACCTTGAGCTCTTGCTTGAAAGTCAGAATCTGTAAAATTGATGTATTTCTTTTCATGTTGCTGATATGACAGGAAATGAGTTGTTTTGTTAATTATAAGGACAACTTTGGAATAATATATTGCAGGACTATTCCACTGCTCTTCACTCTGCTGTACAGGAACAGAAATGTTAAGGCATTATGGTGAACACCTGATGGAAACATCAGGTGATGGCTTGAAAAACACTGCAAGTTCAACACTTCCTGCCTCTGGCTCTGCTTGTTTCACATCATATTACATAGAAAAGATAAGTTGAAAAATCACCCAAAGTGAAGAAAGCCTGTATAACATTCAGTTAACTTAGCTACAGGAACTCCACAAGTTACAACCACAGTGGAGCCCAAAAATTCTGTTGCTAAGCAAGACAGTTAAGTGAGTGGTACCCCATTTTATGACCTGTTTTGTTACAATTGTTAAACGAATCACAACGGTTGTTAAGGGAATAATGCGGATGTTAAGGGAATCTGGCTTCTCCCATTGATTTTGCTTGTCAGAAGCCAGTTGGGAAGGTTACAAATGATGACTATATGACCCCAGGACAGTGTAACTGTAATAAATGCATGCCAATTGTCACATACCTGAAATGTGATGATGGGACCATGGGGATGTGGCAAATGGTCGTAATTGCGAAAAATGGTCGTAAGTCACTTTTTTCAGTGCTGTGGAATGGTCGCTAAATGAGTGGTTGTAAGTCAAGGACCACCTGTATTTAAGATTTTTCTTAGACTCTGCTCTGATTTTTTAAGGGAATTCAATACTGTTCCAAACTAGACCGAAGATTGCTTCTACTTTGTCAAGATTATGTTATCAAGATTACTGTTCACGATAGTTTGACTCAGATAGCAAAGAGAACTTGGGTATCAAAGAACTCTAATTCTCTGAATGACATTTTCCTGCAGGATCTCTTTCCATAAAAGCCTGTGGGGGCCTGTAAATGAGGATGGAATTTACTGCATTGCCATACCGCTCATTCAAATTACATGGAATTGTTTTAGGGAAATCTCATAATCCCTATTGTCAAATGTCAACAAGGTAATTTTAATGTCAGAGCTAGGTTTGAAATGATCTCAGATTGTGTCAAGATCTTCCATTTTATTTAAGAGTGCTAACTACTCAAACGATTTCCTCTTATATGATTTCTAAGAAAAATGGGGGAAGGGCGCGCACACAACCGCACCATGGCATCTGGCATCATCTCATCTTGTACAGAATCATTTCCTACTATATTGTAGATATACCTCTTAAATGGAAGGGAAGTAATAGGCATTAGCAGGAGGACGCAAGTAATAAAATATGCATTAAATGCAAAAAGGCTTTTTTCTATCATCACCATTTGATTGGATACCTATGAGATACATAGATAGATGTTCAGTTATTGCTTTCATTATCACTACTTGCATTCTTGGTACAAAGAAGGAGATACAATGGGTACCATCACTAAGCAGTGCTCACACAATGTTGGCAGGAAAGAAAGTGTCCCAAATTTATATACGTGTTAATATTGGAGTTCAGATTATTCTGATCACTCTTCCTGGTCTACACCAAAGGGTTTAGCAGGGGCATTGCATCACACAGTACTCTGAGCAGATTCTATTAGCCATCAAATTGTGTGTGGCTGAGTGAATCCAGGATTGCCGGCATAATGCTCACATTATGCAGTTCCTTTCATTACTTCTCCTCAGTCTACTCCCTTGGCCAGAAGGGAAATGGGGAGAGTCATGCTGTGATTATGAACCATAGATTGCTTTTACTTCTTCCCCAGTGCCTTCCCACTCTATCTTTCCCCTCTCCCACCCTCTTCTCTTCTGATCAGGCTGAAGATAAAAAAATCAAAAATCACCTAGAAAGCATTGAACGAAGCACTTATGCATTTCCCATTGTTACAAGAGGAGAATAATAGTCATAATCTTCCAAGCAAATGCCTTAACTTCTCTCCCCACCACCACCACCATCACAACACACTCCACAAAAACCTACTGTGGTTTACTGTGTATATCCATTCCCTCAGAATAATTTGGTAGGCAAAACTGGTGTTACGTATCTTATTTAACTTTCATTATTTGCTTTTATTATTTTATTTCTTTGAAAGATGACTAATATAAATTTCTCTGAAAAAGAAACTAAAAATGCAATCTAGCGAAGCAAATGCATTTTCATGTGCATAAGACAAATATGTGTTAGCACAGTTATATAATTATTTACAGCATTCCTGTTTCAGTGTGACTCTTTACTAGTGACTATTTCGGTACAGATAGTCTTCAACTTACAACAGTTCATCTAGTGCTTTCAGAGTTACAACAGCACTGAAGAAAAGTGATTATGACCATTTTTCACTCTGATGACCATGGCAACATCCCCAGGATCCCCATGGCTGGCAACTGACTCATATTTATGATGGTTGCAGTGTCCCGTGGTCATGTGATCACCTTTTGCAACCTTCTGAGAAGTAAAGGCAATGGAGAAGCCAGACTAACATAACAACTGCAGTGATTCATTTAACAACTGTGTGGCAAGAAAGGTTGTAAAATGGGGCAATACTCACATAACATTTGTTTCACTTAAGAACAAAAATTTTGGGCTCAGTTATGTTCATAAGTCGAAGACTACTGCAGTAGCAACAAGAAACATTATAATGCCAACCTTGGATATAGTAATGTATTAATATTATTAGCAACCATCAGTTTTTAGCAATACCATGTTTCCCCGAAAATAAGACCGTGTCTTATATTTTTTGAACCCTGAAATAAGCGCTTGGCCTTATTTTCGAGGAGGTCTTATTATTTTGGGGTGTGTGGAGCAAGACAAGGCTCCTCTTGCCGTCTTACCTGATTTCTAGCTCTGTCTCCCTAACCCTAACCAGAGGAAATGGCGAGGACCGGCTGTGCATGCGGTTAATTATTTTCGGGGGAGGGCTTATTATCCGGAGAGGTTTTATTTTTGGGGAAACATGGTATTAGAAGCTAGAAATATTGTATGGTACTCGGGGATGTAGGATTGGAATTATACAATGGGTCACTGAGATTTCTAAATGGAAAGAACTAATTCTAATGCAATTTAGTGACAGAAAAGGCATAGGAACTGCCGGAACTAGTGAGAAAAGATTTATGAAACTTTCCTTTGATTGCTTAAAGCTCTGTTCTGTAGAGAGATAAGGCTGCTGCCCCTCAGACAGGCATATGAGTGAACAGTTATTCCTTGCCTTTCTGTCCTCTTCATGCTCTGGTTCTCAGGACAGCACTGTTATCTCTGGAGAAAATACAGCTCAAAGCATTACAGATGTCTAGTACAAGTGGAAGCCATATTGATGGTTATTGCTTTAAAAAGAAGCAAGTTCAGATCAGTTCAGTGAGTCTGCAGGAGATAGCAAGTGTTTATTTTCCAGGAACTATTGAAAACACTTGGTATCTACTGCTGGTTCATTTTGTTCTGATTCTAAAAGTCATTGATGTATAAATATATAATTATGTACGTAGAAAGCTAATTAAAGCTTGGAAACATTTTTTTTTCTCAAAAGAACGCGTAGGCTTGTTATAATATACCTTCTCCTATTTTCTTTTTCCTTTTTTTTTAATTAGTGCCACCTTTCCATTTATTTAGAGGCAATATATTTATGTGCTGCTTTACGTGAATGACACAAATTATTCCAATTGCACCACTGATGTAAATTACCTTATGATGCAGATGATGTAATTGGTGCGGGAAATTAGTAAGATGAGTTTCTAGTTTGGTGTTAACAGTTTCCAATTAAGGCACCAGGACACTAGAAACAATGACACTATGAATTGCAGACCTGCTTTAGACACAAAAGCAGCTGGATGACCTTGGGCCAATCACTTTCTCTCAGCCCTAGGAAATAAGGAATGGCAACCACATCTGAAAACCTTGTCAAAAACACTGCAGGGACTTGTTTAGGCTGTTTCCAGGAGGCAACACTGAATTGAAAGGGGGGGAGGAGGAGGATGAGGATTTCCAGAGTACAGATAATTTTCAGCTTATAACCATTTGTTCAAAAACTGACTGAAGTGATGACAGAGCTGAATGAAGGTACATACTACCTGTGTCTCAAATTACAGCTCTTGCAGTGCCCTTGCAGTCACATGATTGAAATTTAGAAACTTGGCAGCCCGCCCACACCTATGACCCAGTGATGAAATCTGAACCGGTTTATTACTGGTTTGCTGGCTGCACATGCTCAGTGCGCACCATGCACCAAATGTGAGGTGCGTACATGCAGTGCACACCAAAAGGAGGCATGTGGTAAGTAGAACAGCGCACGAGGGGGAATGATCAGCTGTGGCGTGCAATCTATTTTTTTTTTACTTTTAAAAGCATTGCTTTTAAAAGTAAAAAAAAGCTTCTGACGATCGCGCTGCTCATCTGGGATCGTCAGAGGCCTTTTTAACTTTTAAAAGCATTTTTAAAAAAAAGCCTCTGATGACCGCGTGGTTCAGCTGGGCATAGGGGGTGGGCAGGGATTTTTGCTACCGGTTCTCCAAACCACCCGCTGCCATCGCTACCGGATTGGGTGATCCGGTCCGAATCGGGAGCATTTCACCCCTGCTATGACTGCAACAAGGATTGCCAGGATTGCAATCCCTAAGCAATGTGATGTCTCACATTGGTTACAGCACTTATCAACCAACAATCCAGACCCAATTGTGGTTCTAACTTGAGGACTATCTGTACTTGAATCTTCTAGGGTCTTCAGCTGCTCCAGCCAAGACGGAAAGTGATAGGATTATTTATCTTGAAATAGATGCTGCTCTACAAGACAATTCTGCATGTGCCCTAGATAACTCTACATAAGAAAAAAAAGAATGTTTGGATTATTGGCAATTTGTATTGAATATAGACAGAGAAAAAAGTTTTAAAATAAAATTATTTTAATCAGTGGGAACAATAATTGGCACCACTGCATCGGCAACATGCTCTCTACATGGGGCTCCCCTTGAAGAGCACCCGGAGACTTCAGCTGGTCCAGAATGCGGCCGCGCGGGTAGTGATGGGAGCTGCATGGCGCTCCCACATAACACCTCTCCTGCGTGAGCTGCACTGGCTCCCAGTGGTCTTCCGGGTGCGCTTCAAGGTTTTGGTTATCACCTTTAAAGCGCTCCATGGCATAGGACCTGCATACCTTCGAGACTGTCTGTTACCACCAACGACCTCCCACCGACCGGTGCGCTCCCACAGAGAGGGCCTCCTCAGGGTGCCATCAGCCAAGCAATGTAGACTGGTGGCCCCCAGGGGGAGGGCCTTCTCTGTGGGGCACCTGCCCTCTGGAATCAACTGCCCCCAGAAATACAAAGAATTTAAGACCTCGGCGCCTTCCACCGTGCCCTGAAGACCTTCCTTTTTCAGCAAGCCGGGCTGGCTTAATGTTTTTAAATGTTGTTAATATGTTTTGTTATTGTTTTTTAACTTTGGGGCAAAATTTATATATATCTTTTTAAATTGTTTTTAATGTTTGTATCTAAGTTTTTTACTTTGGCTGTACACCACCCTGAGTCCTTCGGGAGAAGGACAGTCTATAAATTTGGTAATAATAATAATAATAATAATAATAATAATAATAATAATAATAATAATAATAATAATAATAATAATAATATAACAACAGCAACAATAATAATAATAATAATAATAATAATAATAATAATAATAATAATAATAATAATAATAATAATAATAATAATATGCAATCAACATTTTCAACTTCATACCACTTTGAACATTTTAAACTAAAACTCTTTTTGATGCGGTTTTAGCTATTTCTTCTTTAATCTTCCTCTGCCCACCTCTCCTATATTTTAAATAAATCTCACATAAATCAATGCAGAGAGTATAAATCTGTGCATGCTTACTGAGGAATAAATTGTGTCCATTCGCACATAAGCATGCATAGGTTAGCAATCTTAACTGATTAACACTGGCATGATTTCTTGACCATTAATCAAGCCTGCTACCTTAAATATTTTATAATTTGCTTGATTAATCAGATAAGGTGACTTGTTGACTGTTGAATAATGTCTAAGTAACTACTCATATTTGCCAAGACATAAATTGAATCAGGAAACTGATCGTGGAATGTCTTGCCATGTGCCCTCTCAAACTGAATAGTTCAGTGTGAATTTCAAAGGAACTTCTGATTCATGTTGAATCAGAAAAAAAGACACAGATAAATGGCTTCTCATTTACCATATTCTCGAGATTGCTGGTGTGGCTTTACCCGATGTTTTTAGCAGAAACAGCAAGAGCTGAAAGAGCGTAGTGGTGTCTGTGGAAGTAATTCTTTGATGAATAAGAGATTTATCTAAAGGTGAAGGAAGTTGCTATACAGTGTTAGCATACAGCTCAGTGTGAATGGCTATAAACATGTCTCCAGTGTCATGTTCTTTATTTGGAGTAAAGCCTGTTTGGAACACACATGACTGGATGAAATAAATGGAAAAGAGTTATTTCTTGACTTAATTATGCTGTTGGATAAGCTGTTAGCCTTTAAACACAATAAAAAAAAACAAAGAAAGTTCCTCACTCTATCTATCTGCCCCTCAGCCCCCAAATAAGAAAGCATGCCAGGTACTCATAATTGATAGCAGCCCAGTGAATAATTATGACAAGTTGCACAAAGACAACAAAAAGAAGAGGGAGAAAGGACAATGAGGAGTGAACTATGCAGCTTCCCAAAATGGATTTTGACTTTCAATAAAAGGAGGAAGGGAAAACAAATGCAGTTGGATTGTGGGGGGGGGGAGGAAACAGAGTAAGAGATCAGTACAGAAAATAATCTTTCCATATTGCTCAGCCCTGAACAAAGGACTGAGCAATTATGTTAGATAAGAACCCATATGAAAATAGAGAAATTCAGGAAAATCAGGTATATTGGGGCAGAATGAAGACTTGGGTATTACAAAAGAAAGATACACTTCTGAAAAGACCCAACTTTCTATATCTCTGAGAGAAAGAAACAAAGCAATATATGCTTGCTTAATCGAAGAATAAAGTATACTGTTGTCTTTTACTATACAGGATCATCAGTAATCTGTTCAGTGGTTACTCCTCTACAATAAAGTGTTATTATATTAAAAGGCAGTGGCTTGTGCATTGTAACTGAACCTCAGTTTATTTTCTCAAGGCAAAATGGAAGCTTTGGAGTAAATCAGCATGCTAGGAAGTTCACAAAACCGTACAGATTTCAATTCTCCTGGCAGTATTGGAGAGATTTAGAGGTTTCAGTCTTCCTACTTTAGCAGCTGTACAATGGTTTGCTTTAACCACATTAGAAAATAACATTATTTGAGTTCTGACAGTTAAGTAGTATCAGTCATGTTGACAAATTACTACTTTTTATATAGATAGAACATTCTGATTCCTGCATTTGAGCTTATTTTTTTTATAGAATAACATAATAGGAGTTGAATTAAGTTTAGAGAGGTTTTTTTTCCCCCATGCAGTCTTGAAAACATACCTGCTAATTGTTTTCTTTTTCTTTTCTACTTTCAATATACAGGTGATAATTGGTTTCTTTCTCTAAGTTTAATAGATGTAACAGTCTCACTGAATATAATCTGTTTACAATATTCATGTATTGTTCTTGTTATCCAGGTGCCATATAATGTTCTCATACACAGAAGCCCATAATGAGATTATTAATATTGTTAAATGTAAACTACTCTACAAGTAGGTGTTTTCATCCTTGAAATATGTTTGGTATATGCATTGGGATGTTTAACTTGTTTTACTGTTATATATTGGGAAGAAAATATACATTTGTGTGGCTCTGTTTCCCTTAGATGGTACAAGATGGCAAAAAAGATGGGCAACATTCATTCATTCATTCATTCATTCATTCATTCATTCATTCATTCATTCATTCATTCATTTTCTATAGTCAACCATGTCACTCAATGACTCTGGGTTGCTTGGAATTGAAAAGTATATGTATTACAATCAAAACAGTAAAACGTAAATAGTGGGTTTCCCTACCCAATATGTAATACGAGAATCAGCCTTTGGTTGGTTTTTTGATATTCTCATCACATTTAATAATATGACAGATCTAGTGAATAGTGCATAGATCTAGTGCATCCTCAGTGAATAGCATACAGATGCCACTTCCTAGTTTGCTTTGCCCCTATTTTTGTGTAGTGGTCTTGAGAACATGCTTCCTAGAGCTTTCATAAAGACTTGTAAACAAACTGAAAGATAGAAACTATTGTGTGCTTTTAGGACTCTTAACACAGATGTGTAGCTAGAATCTTTTTCCAGCTTTATGGTGTATTATTTTTAAGTGCAATTCACTTTGTAGCTGATTTTGCCCTTGTTCCATAAAGAATAGTTTTGGCTTCTATATCTCAGTTCCCTCTTGTGCAAATTAGACTTTTTTATTTTAAAAAGTAATTCAGTCCAATTACTAGTACTTATCTTGTGTATTATGCAATTTTGAAAGGCTGTCATTAGCCCAAGCTTTTTCTTGTACAAGTGAATGTCTTGTTTCTCCTATGCAGGATCAGGATTTTTTTTTTTTTAGTTCAGCCATAGTAGATTATATAATTGTTTACTTCCAAACTGTAAAAGTCCAACTTTCAGGAGAGATAATATTAAACAATCAATATTTTCACATTGTAAAAAGTACTACTTTTGTTTATAAAATGCTTAAAGATTAGAAGCATGTTCTACAATGTTAAACCATGATTTATTATTTAACATTATACTATAGGTTTTTGGGTTTTTTTCCCCTGGATTGATTGTACATCCAAGTCCAACCATGCAAAGTAAGCATGATCTGAAAGCATGGGTTGAATTTGGTTTATAAATACTGAATTAGGTGAACAGTCTTTTTTTTCTATATATCCAAATATTTCTCTTAATTATTCTTAATGTCAGAAGCAACCTCACCGTTGTTAGTCCCAAAGCAGCCAGTAAATTGGGAATTTGGAAACTAGAGACAATATTAATAACACCAACAGTGATGCCTTTAATTTATTAAATGCAAAACAGATACAGACATGGCATGTGGGAACTGTGTATGTTTGACTAAATATTTTTCTTATGCTAATTAATCTATTCCAAAATGTTTCTCCATATGAAAAAAAACTGCTCTGGGCAGTTAAATACTGGCAATTCCACATCTATATTATCCTTGTATGCCATTATAGCTTTCAAGCTTTATGTGTATGGTAGAGTGAAGGAAACAATTGAACAAAGGAAAAAGATGCAGCTGTATACCATAGCTATATTATGTTTTCAGGTCCATTTGTTCATTTTCTTGACTGTCTGTGGAATTAGGAAAAGTCCTCTTTTCAAAACCTTAAATATTTTCTAAACTGCTTTTCCAAAGTCCAACTTTTGATCTTAGAGTGTCACAAGGAAAACTGTTGCATTATTTTGATTTTTATAGGTATAGATACCTCTCAGCATCTTTTCAAGGCTTTGATTGCTACTTTATCAAGTTCTTGTATACTAGTTCCTTTAATGTTGATAAAAGGCAAAACTATTAATGAGTCAGGTGCCTTATTGTTAATTCTAAGGTTGATTGCTGTGTTTGTTGTCATTAGATGTAGAGAGCCAGGGACACAACCTTGAAACAAATATACAGTATCTATTATGTAGAAAGAATAGAAGCATTTCCTAAGTTTCACCCTTTTTCAATAAAATATAGCTTTTACCCTTTATTCTGGACTCTGATCCTTGTTCTGTTTTTACCTTGAAGGGCTGATGAGAGACAGGGGGGAGGGAGGGGAGAGAGGGAGGGAGGGAGATTACTTTTCTAGCAATCAGAGTAATTTCATCAGCATAGAGAGATGAACTGTTTCTAAAAATATATATTTATATATCCAAAGAAAAAATAGCATAACATACCTTAGTTATACCTTTAGGACACATGAACTCTATGCCTCTTTGATGAGGAGAAAAATGAGACTGGTGATGGTGAAATTTTTATTCACTCTTTATTTTAGGGCAACTCAAAGTGGTGAAAATACCTAATGCACCTGCCTCTTATTTTCAACAAACTTATGAAGTGGATTGGGCTGAGAGACAGCGACTGGCCAGCTTTCTTGCCTAAGAGAGCACAAAACTTACTGTCTCCTAGTTTCTAGCACAGGATGTTAGATAATAGGTCAAAGTAGTCCCTTTAGGCACCTTGCTAAACATATTATAAAGGTATATCCTCATGATGCATGATGCAACCTTTCTCTTATCCTTAGTCCATAGCTGAAGTTTCCCAAGTCCATGCTTATATGATACAACATAACCATTTTGACTGGATAAAGGTTTCCTATCTGGGAAAGATTGAGGGCAAAAGAAGAAAGGGACGACAGAGAATGAGGTGGCTGAATGGAGTCACTGAAGCAGTAGGCGTGAGCTTAAATGGACTCCAGAAGATGGTAGAGGACAGGAAGGCCTGGAGGAACGTTGTCCATGGGGTCGCGATGGGTCGGACACAAATTCGCAATTAACAACAGGTTTCCTATATATATGATTTGTAGCATTTTGGTGGCATGACACGGTCAAGTAGAGACCGCCTTCTGCTGCCAATAGCCTCCCACCGGCCAGTTCGCTCGCACAGAGAGGGCCTCCTCAGGGTGCCGTTGGCCAGACAGTGCCGGCTGGCGACCCCCAGAGAGAGACCCTTTTTTGTGGCAGCACCTGCCCTCTGGAATGACCTACCCCCTGAGATACGCACAATATCAGACCTCCGGACTTTTCGTCGGGCCCTAAAAACACACTTATTCCATCTAGCCAGGCTGGCTTGATCTCATCCTCTCAGTTTTAATTGAATTTGGTTTTAATTGGCTTGTTTTAATTACTGGGCCGAAATTATTTAATTGTTTTTTAAACTGTTTTTAAATTTTATATGTTATGTTTTATCTCGGTTGTGCACCTCCCTGAGTCCGCAGGAGAAGGGCGGTATAAAAATAAAATAAAATAAATAAATAAGTATGGAATCTGTCCAATTTCTATTAGCTTCTTTTGGCAGCAGTATACCAAAGTCACTGGACACTGTCAACCTTGGCCATTACAGTGAGTAATATTGGACTGACCAGATACCACTAGTAGCTGCATGTATTATATTACTTTGAACACATATTTTAAGTGGTTGGTAAAGGGTATTATTCTCCTCCTACAAACAAAGATAACCCTTTTTTAGGAAAAAAAAGGGGGGGGCTTCAAAAGTGGGAAAACTTGATCTCCCCAGAAAATAAAATTGTGTACTTCAATTAATGCCTTTAAGGCAATTAATGCCTTAAATACCTTAAACTGTCTACCGTGGACCTCATCCCATTCTTAAGAGGTCCGTAAAAGGGACCGTAAAAGGGACCTTGCATAAGCGCACCAGTGTCCCTGTCCTATTGTCCCCATTTATTTGTATTCATTTTCTTAGTTCATGTCCATGTACATATTCATACCTGCTGTTTTGTACATGTTTGACAAACTAAATAAATATAAATAAATATAAATAATGCCTTTGTGATCTGTGGAAGAAAAAAAAATCAAGTATGGATAGCAGGCTTGCTGTGAGTACTATTCTTCACTAAGCATTGGAAACAGCACTGTGGGTGATTTTCATGGTGATTCTGCTTTCAATCCTTATATAATCTACTTCCAGATACTATTCATATTGGGGGAAGAGGGGGTTAGAGGGGACAGCATATTTCATTGCCATTTTCCTGAGCTTCATGTACCATTTTTATCTCAGCCAAGACTATACAACTGGGTGCTTCCTACATATCTTCTTGCTGGTATTTTATGAACTGCATGCATGGTGATCAACAATTTGATTTTCCCCATTGGCATCATTACACAGTTGTACAAAAGCACAGTTGTATGCAGTTGTGCTCCCTTACTTGGCCATTATAAAAGGTTACACTTCAGTGCTGCCAAAGCCAAGCAATGGGAGCAGCAGTGGAAATTGATCCTTCTGTCAATTTTAGCAATCTGTCAGAAAGAAAAATGAACTATTTCCAGGATAAAAAACCACAACTTCTCTTAAATAAACAAGACAGGCTCTCTTGGTTTCTTAATACAAGTTGCTCATCCTTTTTTCACAGTTTTGAATTTGATTCATGGGGGACCCATGTTGTTTATACTACCTACTAATTCACCACAAGCTACCCAGAAAGCAATTTTGTGTATGTTTGCTACCAAGGGATCAAATGGAGGGGGGGGACAGCCACCTGTCACTACATCCCAACTTGACCCTGTCATGACAGCTCCATACATTAGCCTTGTTATTATGGCATAAGAGAGATCAGCCGTAACTGCAAAGAAAATTATGCTGACATACTTTTGTGCCACCTCACAGAACAGATGTTAAACTGGCTGGCTGGGCCTAAAATGTTCAGTTTGCTTTCAACACTTAAAAATATGATAAACCTGAGTTTCTTGTCATTCATTCATTCATTCATTCATTCATTCATTCATTCATTCATTTATTTATTTATTTATTGTGATTTATATGCCGCCTTTCTCCCTAGGGACTCAAGGCGGCTTACAAAATGACAACATCAATACAAATCACAATACAATACCAAATTAAAATCAGTAACCCAATTAAAAAACGATTTAAAATTATACCAGTGTACTCCCAAACGGATCAGTTTAATTGGCGGAAGAGCCACATCTTCAGCTCGCGACGGAAGGAAAGAAGGTCAGGGGCTGTCCTGAGCTCAGTGGGCAATCCATTCCAGAGGGTCGGGGCTCCCACAGAGAACGCCCTCCCCCTGGGGGTCGTCAGCCGACATTGTTTGGCCGACGGCACCCTGAGGAGGCCGACTCTGTGAGAGCGCACAGGACGATGGGAGAACAGCTGGAGATGGTCCTGCAAGTACCCCGGGCCTAAGCCATGAAGGGTTTTATAGGTGAGCACCAGCACCAGCACCAGCACCTTGAAACGTATCCGGAGTGCCACCGGTAGCCAGTGCAGCTCACGCAGGAAAGGTGTTACATTTCCTGAATGGATCTGAGAATATCTAAAACAGGGCTGTCAAACTCGTGGCCTGGATATGTCACACACTGGCCACGCCCATCCCTGGTTTAGCAAAGGGGAAAAAGTCACGATACATCACATGATGTTGCCATGACAATGTGAATTTGACACCCCTGGTCTAAAAGAAAGAAAGCAAAATGTGTAAGCCATTTCCAGTAATAAAGAGACTACAGTTGTATAGAAAACCTTTGTCCATCTCCTGTGGAATATATTCTCCCCTCCTGCCAAAGGTGGGTTTCAGCAGCTTCTGACCAGTTCTGGAGAACCAGTAGTGGAAATTTTGAGTAATTTGGAGAACCAGTAGTAAAAATTCTGACTGGCCCCGCCCCCATCTATTCTCTGCCTCCCAGGTCCCAACTGATCTGGAGGAAATGGGGATTTTGCAGTAACCTTCCCCTGGATTGGGGAGGGAATGGAGATTTTACAGTATCCTTTCCCTGTCACGCCCACTAAGCCGCGCCTACCAAGTTATGCCATGCCCACCAAGCCACACCCACAGAACCAGTAGTAAAAATTTTTGAAACCCACCACTGCCTCCTGCCCTCAAAAAAAGCAGATGGAGAACAAATAATTACTTCTCCAAGGGCACTTTAGCATATTTGAGTGAAGTTTTAGTCTTCAGTACACTTTTATTTTTAACACCATCAATGAATTACTGTCTTTTTCGGTGTATAAGACACACCTTTTTACCCCCAAAAAGGGGGTGAAAATCTGAGTGCGTCTTATACGTCGAATGTAGCCCTGCCCACCCGCCGGCCCCCACCCTTCGGCCATTTTCGGCCAGTTCCAGGCGGCAGGGATCTGGGTTGGGGCACAGCCTGAGGAACAACCCTCCCTCTTCAGGACAGTGGGGGGGGGGGAATCTGCCCAGCAGCTTTGGGGAACAAGGCGAGTGCCACGATTTATGGTTGGTCACCCCTCTGGCTGCGTTGACTTCACTCCCCAGCAATGTGAGGAGCTGCCGCCGCTGCTGCCTAACCCTCTCTGTGCCCAGGAGCCAAGCTGAGCTGAATGGGAGCCCCTAAAGGGAAACGTTCCTCCTTTCCAGCCATCGCTGCCCGGATTCCAAAATACAAACCTCAAGAGTCATGCTTCAGGTGGCGGCCAGTTCCCCTGCAATGTGCAGCGGGAAACTGGGAAGTGCTTTGGATTCGGGGAAGAGATTGTAGCGCTGATGCCTAAAAGTGTTTTTCTGCACATTGCAGAGCCACGCGCCCCCGTCCTCCTTCTCAACAGACTCTTCTCTTTCCTCCTGACCAGATCCGCCACCTGAAACATGGTACACTTTTTTTTGTCTCTGCACACCCCCCATGTTTGGAATCGGGAAGGGGATTGCGGGTTCGGGCGGCAGACCCACAATCCCCTTCCCGATTCCAAACATGGGGTCTGTGCAGAGACAAAAAAAAGTGTACCGTGTTTCAGGCGGCGGATCTGGCTAGGAGGAAAGAAAAGAGTCTGCTGAGAAGGAGGACGGGGGCGTGCGGCTCTGCAATGTGCAGAAAAATACTTTTAGGCGTCAGCACTACAATCTCCTCCCCCACACTGTCCCAAAGAGGGAGGGTTGTTCCTCAGGCTGTGCTCTGTCCCTCCCCCCAGAGCATGCTATGGGTCTCTTTGGGGGAAAGCAAGTAGTCCCTGCACCTCTCGCTTGCAGAAGGAAGAGGAGGGTGGCGCCACCTTAAATGCTGGTAGGCAGAGGTATGTATGCATCGCTTAGTAACCCCAATCCTGGTAGTCACATTGTGAGCATCATGGACCATTAAGCAAGAACCTTCTTATGACTGCCTGCTGGCTATCAAAAAGCAAAGTAACTGAGAAGCCAGAAAAAATCACGAGTCCTGGATAGTTTACAAGTAGGCCAATGGGCAGCTAAGTGGATAATGTGGGTGCAATGCAAACATGGTTGGCCAGGCCATGGCAACCACCAGCACACTGCCCAAACCTGACAGCAGCCATGACCCAGTCAGTCATATTTTCCCTGTGCTCTGGCAGCCATGGCCTGGCCAACCATGTTTGCATTGCACCCACATTATCCACTTAGCTGCCCATTGGCCTACTTGTAAACTATCCAGGACTCATGATTTTTTCTGGCTTCTCAGTTACTTTGCTTTTTGATAGCCAGCAGGCAGTCATAAGAAGGTTCTTGCTTAATGGTCCATGATGCTCACAATGTGACTACCAGGATTGGGGTTACTAAGCGATGCATACATGACATCCTACAATATAACAGCATCACTTAGCAACAGAAATTCAGTCCCAATTGCCATTTAAGTTAGAACTACTTCTATATGCTTTGAATATTTGACATGGCCAATACTGCCTGACAAGTTTTCTTGAAAATGCAAGCATTTAAAATCTTTGAAATAATAATGCAAGGTTTAAAAACCAAACCAAACAAACAAACATAACTTTCCTACGTTGATTTCAAAGAATCATTCTGAATTTTCGAAACATTCATTTCTTAAGCAATAAAGTTTGCAATTATTCTGGAAAACCTTTTTGGAGCTATGTTTTGTAATAATGTGGTATTGATACTACATTTTTACTGTTAGAATTTCTTATAAAGTTAATGAGTATGAATTTGAGATGGGAAATAAAGCAGTGACTATATGGGAGGTAGAAGAAAACATTGTGAGACGCAATGTTGATAGAGCAATTAAAATCCAGAATGTAGAATTTCCCTGGTCTTAGAGAAACAATTGCAGTTAAATACTTTGTACCTTTTAAACTACAGATTAATCGAACCATTTCAGTGTTTTCATTGTCTCTACTGAAAGCATCATTATTAGGTTCAGTCTCCAATTCTATATTATTCAATGTTTTTATAAGTGATTTGGATGCAGAGCAGAAGGAATGCTTATTAAATTAGCAGACAGGACAAAATTGGAGGAAACAGCATATATTCTAGGACAGGGCTGTCAAACTCCTGGCCCGTGGGCCGGATACGTTACATGTTGGCCACACACATGCCCGGTTTAGCAAAGGGGGGGGGGAAGTCCCAATACATCATGTGATGACGCTGTGATGCGATGAGTTTGACACCCCTGTCCTAGAAGATAGAAATGACATTCACAATGGTTTGATAGTTTAGAGAAATGGGATGAGAATAAGAGAGTGAATGGTAAGAGAAACAGCTGCAGAGTTTTGCACTTAGAAAGGAACATTTGAATAATGCAGAGGTGTTACATGAGGAATACTTATTCTGACAATAGTAATTATTCATAAGAGTTTGGAATAGTGCAAGTAGTCTTCAATCTATGATCACAATTGAACCCAAAATTTCTGTTGCTAAGAAACATTTGTTAAGTGAATTTTACCCCATTTTACGACCTTTCTTGCCACAATTGTTAAGTGAATCACTGCAGTCGTTAAGTTAGTAACACAGTTGTTAAGTGAATCTGGGTTCCCCATTGACTTTGCTTGTAAGAAGGTTGTAAAAGGTGATCACATGACCCAGGACACTGCAACTGTCATGAATACGAGTCAGTTGCCAAGTTTCTGAATTTTGATCACACGATCCTGGGGATGTTGCAATGGTCATAAGTGTGAAAACAATTTTAAATCATTTTTTTTCCCAGTGCTGTTGTAACTAAATGAACTGTTGCAAGTCCATGACTACCTGTACTTGATTACCAACTGCATATGAGTCAGCAGTGTGATTTGACTTCAAAAAGAGCAAATGGGATTTTAAGTTGAAGACCTGTAGTAGGAGTAATTGTTCCACTTTATTCTGAGTTAGTCAAAGGTCGCCAATTGAGGAAATTGGAAATATTTAACCTTGAGCAGAGGTAACAGAGTGAAGTAGGATAGCACTCTTTATATACTTGAAAGGTGGATGTCACATAGAAGAAGGTCAAGGCCAGGTCTCTTTTGCCCTGGAGTGCAGGGCACAAAATAATGGATTAGGTTGCAGGACAACAGATTCTCATTGAATGTTAGAAAAACTTCATAAAGAAGAGCCGTTTGAGTGGAAGCTCAAAGATAATGGGCTCCCCTTTCCTGTAGGGGTTTAAGCAGAACCTCAACAGCCATCTGCTTTAATTGGGACACCTGCCTGGAGCAGAAGATTGAACCTCAAAGCCTAAATGGCCCTTTCTCATGCTGTGATTCTAACACTGTGCTATAGAGGGCTATATATATATATGAATCTTTAAAAAAAAAAAAGAATTTGCATGCAGAACAAATATCCCCAATCTAATAAACTAGTGTCTTTCATCAGAATACCTTTTTGAATATTCCAGGAATATTCAGAACATTTTAGTGTTTGCAATAGGAAATAATGGGGACTCAATATTTATTTGTTTATTTCTCTATATGCATGTCTCTCTCTGGGCATATCTGTATTGTTATGTAGTGAGAAAATGGATCCCTAGGAGAAAGGGAATGAATTCCAGAGGAATAAGAGACAACTCAGACACCATAACATGTAAGAGAAAGAGGGTGAAGACAGCCCCACCCTAATAGTTCACAGAGTATATTGTAAATGCACATAGTAGAGTCTTCGGTCTGACAAGATTGTGTCTATAGGTTGAAACCAATAAAGAACTCAAGTTGGAAGAATTACTAGATGTCATTCTTGATTTTGGGGCTGACAGTATCCTGGGTTTTTTTTTCTGCTTAACTGTAGCTTCCATAGTTTATTATGCACATTTAAAATTTATAAAATAGATTTCATGCCTTTGACTGGCATTTTGATAAATAGGATGATAGGTAGCTTTTGGTACAAACTGCCACCTATGTTATGTCCTTTTGAACACAAAAAGAGGAGAGCAAGGACTTGGTTTGTATGCTGAGCTCTGGACCTAGGACATTTGAAGTACAGAACATTGTGTACATCTGCAGTGCTAATATATATTATTGCTAATATATATTGTATATTGCAAGAAGAAGCAGAGACTGAGGGCTGAAGATTATGGCAATCCTTCAAGGTGAACCCATGGTGAGAATGACGAATAGTAATCCTGCAGAGTTGTGTCTTATTTATGACAAAGAAGAGATTGCCAAAAATATCCTATACTTCATACTATTCACCAACCATTTCCCTCCCCCTCCCCCCGCCTGCCCCCGCAAAAAAAAAAAAATCTTGTGATACCTGGGTCCAACCTTTTCAGGGATTATTTTCCCTTTAAAGGGTATGAATCTGTGGTAGAAAATATTCCCTTTGTGACTCAGCATTGTCATTAGAAATTCAAGTAATCTCTACAGTATAAACATCATTTACCTGATTAGTTCAATATCCTAGTTATATGGAGATAATTGCAATTATCTGATAATATTCTGGTTGAATGTCAATGCATTGTGAATGGGGTAAACTTTGAACGTTGATATGGGAAACGCAGTTGTGAAAATAGAACAGAACACAACAGAAGACTTCTTTTGTTTCTTTAATGTGGATTAGAAGCATTAAACATATTCTGGCAACCCTGCCTTGCTTCAAACAGCTTCCAATTTGTTTCTAAACTCAGCTAAAAATTCTGGTATGGATTTATAAAGCTTTTGCAGATTTGAAAAAAAAATGAAAAATGGCTATGCATGCTTATCCGTGGTTAAAGTCAATAACCAGTCACGGTAAGCGGCTTCTTGTTTTGAACCATAAATAGTAAATATTACAGAATGAGTCAAATCCATGACCATCCTGTGATTTTAAAATGTTCTCCTCGGGCTTATATTTTTAAGAAATTCCCCTAGGCCTTTTTCTTTTTATTTCATATTTGTAGTTTTGCCTGCTTAATTGTTTTCTTTTTCTACTGAAGATTGATGAACTTATATTTATATAAATCAATACCTAAAATCACTGTATGAATGAATAAGTAACAGATTTGGAAGGGACCTTGGAGGTCTTCTAGTCCAAACCCACACTCAGACAGGAAACCCTATACAATTTCAAACAAATGGTTGTCCAATCTCTTCTTAAAAACTTTCAGTGATGGAGCATACACAACTTCTGGAGGCAAGTTATTCCACTGATTAATTGTTCTGTCAGGAAATTTCTCCTTAGTTATAGATTTGTTCTCTCCTTGATTAGTTTTCATCCATTGATTCTTGTCCTGCCTTCAGATGTTTTGAAGTATAGGTTAACTCCCTCTTCTTTGTGGCAGCCCACTGAGATATTGGAACCCTACTATCATGTCACCCCTGTTAGTGTGTTTGTGTTTGTAAAAAGCCTAGCTTATGTTCCATATAGCATGGATAGCCAGAAGGTAGATAGAGAACCATCCTGCAGATGGGGCTTTAGTTATTTGTGTGATCCAGTTTCTGCATGCAGTGGCCCAGTGCCAGTCCATGGACTGGAGGGTGGGGACCCATGCTGTAGAGCATGAGTGTCAAACTCGATCATGTCACGTAACATATTATGATATATCATGACATTTTTTGCCTTTGTGGAGCCAGGGTGGGCGTGGCCTGCATGTGACGCATCCCAGTTTGACAGGCCTGCACTAGACAATCCCAGGGTAATCCGAAAGTGATCTCACCATGATAAATGAGACACCAAGAACTCCTCCAATTTCATATCACATAGTCACTGCTCCTATGGAAATACTAAATCCAATGTGTGATCACTGTCCTGTGTAGGACTCTAGATGACTTTGGTGGCCATGAACTCCTGAGTCACCTCAGACCTCTCTCCTAAAGAAGGCATATTATAGTCCTCCAAGAACATAAATCTGGGAAACTCTACTGCTAAATTAGAAGTTGCTGTGCAGCGAGCTGGTACATCAATAATCCCAAATGGTGCCTAGAGGGTTAATGAACAGGATGTCATATTTGGTGACTTGTAGTGCAGTGTCTATGAAAGCTGTAAAGAATCTCAAATGACAATTGCCAAATGTCCAACCCTGCCCCGAGGTCTTGACTGATGCTACCCCACTTCTGGACTCACTCAGGTCTCAGCAATGCATGCTAGGTTGACTTACAGTAACAATAACAGAGTTGGAAGGGACCTTGGAGGTCCCCTGGTCTTACTGGAGACGTATAATATTTCTGGTAAATGGCTATCCTCTTTCTTCTTAAAAGTCTCCAGTGATGGGGCACCCACAACTTCCAAAGGCAATTTGTTCCATGGTTAATTGTAGTCACTGTTAGGAAGTTTCTCCTTAGTTCTATGTTGCTTTGCTCTTTGGTTAATTTCCATCCATTGTTTCTTGTCCTGCCTACAGGTGCTTTGGTAAATTAATTAGCCCCCTCTTCCTTGTGGCAGCCCTTCAAGTATTGGAAACTTCTGTCATGTTACCCCTATCCTTCTTTTCACTAGACCAGGCATACCCAGTTCCTGCAATTGTTCTTCATATGTTTTAGCTTCTAGGCTCCTAATCATTTTGTTGTTCTTCTTTGAACTCTTTCCAAAGTTTCAGCATCTTTTTTGTATTGGGGTGAACAAAACTGGACGCAGTATTCTAAGTGTGGTCTTAACTAGTCTTTGTAGAGTGGTACTAGTATTTCATGTGATCTTGATTCTATCCCTGTTATACAACCTAGGAGGACATTGGCTTTTTTGGCTGCTGTCGTACATTGTTGGCTCACATTAAGATGGTTGTCTGCTAGGACTCCAAGATCACTCTCGTAGTTACTACTGATGAGTCAGGTTTCACCTAGTGTGTACTGGGGTGGTATTCACTTACCTTCGCTACCAGTTCACAAATGTGTGTGTGAGAGAGAGAAAGAGCACCCTCGTTACGCTCACGCGCACCTCCATGCTTGTGCAGAGCCGTCTGCGCATGCACAGAGGGTCAAAAATGGAATGTGATGATGTCCAGGCAGGTGGGCGGAGTGTCCCGCTGCTGGCGCTACTGGATCACACGATCCGGATAGAGCGGCTGAATTTCACCACTGGTTTGTACTTGTACTTTCATTTTTTCTTGCGTAAGTGTAAAACATTGATGATTTTCTTATCAATGCTAAATCACTAAGGAGGGAGGCCTGGTATTAAGAAGCACAGCCAGAACCAAGGTTCATTATTTTTAGAAAACAATTTTATTTCAACAGGCATACCACCCTGAATTTTATCAATCTTGAAAGGGGGACTTGATTTCTTATTGTTGCTAGCTAGCTAGCTAGCTAGCTAACTATTTATTTATTTATTCATTCATTCATTCATTCATTCATTCATTCATTCATTCATTCTTTTAAGCTGCAATTCATCAACAACAATATTTTGACTTGGGTGGACAATAAAACCTGAAAAATAAATAAATAACTGAGTAAAAGAGCCATATATATATTCTCAACTGATTATGTATTTATTTGATTTATATAGCTGTTTACGTATTCAGAAGCAATCTGTTCTTGAATTTTTAAACATGTTGCTTTGCTTCTTTAAACCTGATTTTAGCGAGATTTTAATTAAAAAATAAAGTAGATCCACCAAATTGAACATCTGGCCAACCCTGTCCTAAAGTACCAATTTTCACAGAGTTTTTAAGTTCATTGTTTGGTTATGAATGTGTAGTTAAGTCAAGTCATGAATACAAAAATACTTTTCAATACATTGCCTTGTTTAACATCTTTCCAAATAAACCCTTCATAAATGTTTATAAAGATGTTATATGATTCATATTGCATCATGAGCATATATATCTCTTGTTTGAACTATTATATTCCATTTAAGCTTGTCATCTAATTATATTATGATTTATAGTTTCTCTGACAACAGTTTCCTAAGATAAAGATTTGTTTATAAGGCAAGAGTATGCAAATTAAAACCATTTATGGAGAGATACACAAATACACATTTAGGAGTTGCTGTCCATCTGAACTCCAAGCATATGGTATAATTATAAAAATCCTATTTATAATTATAAAAATCATATATTTAGCTATATAACTAAATACAAGAAGTTATATATGTTATAGTAAGAGTTATTTGCTTCCATCCCCAAGTCAGTAAGAAAAGAATAAGCCCTGTGGAAATTTAAAGATCTTGGAAAAGTCTGAGGTAGTGTGATATTTATACCATACAGTATGTATTGTATATGTAATTTTGATACAATGACATTGCACATTGTCATCCTTTGTGCTCTCTGAGCTTGGTTGTTTTCTTACAG
The DNA here is from genome assembly GCF_059756535.1 of Pantherophis guttatus. Lineage (NCBI taxonomy): Eukaryota > Metazoa > Chordata > Lepidosauria > Squamata > Colubridae > Pantherophis > Pantherophis guttatus. The sequence continues at coordinate 179,588,242 of NC_142064.1, forward strand.
ACATTTCATTACCCAAACTAGGTAACATCATCAGTGCCAGTAGGGAGTAGTGTTTGCTCTCAATTTTTATTCTATTGTTTTGCTTTTCAGTGTTGGTGGGAGTGAACTTTTTTGGGGGGAGGATAGGCTGTTTATTGTTTGGTTTGTTTGGCAATTCTTTAATTGGGGTATTGTTCACTTCTTGTTTGTTGGTTAAATCTTGGTTTAATCTATGGTCATATGGGTGTTGATTGCTGGTGGGGAGATGTTTTGGTCTTTTTGCTCCCTTTTTGGCTTGTTGATTGTCTCTTTTGCATAGAATATAGATTATATTTATGTTTACATGTCTATTGGTGGCCAATTTGTCAGAGTCCCAAGATTCCAGGAATTCAATATATTTGGACTTGGCTTGGTCTAGGATGGTCACAGTCTTCCAGATGAAACCATGATTAGTGTCTTCATATGCCGTGAAATTGAAGAGTTTTCATCATGTCTTCTGACTGCTGACTATATTCATGGATGTGTTCTGCAAGTCTTCTGCCTATTTGTCCTACGCAGTGACTCTTGCAGTCATTACATTGTATGTTTGTAGACAACTATTGTTTTTTCTTCTGGGCTGCTGGATCTTTAGGTGCCTCACAGTGGAAAACCAATACTCCATCAATTCCACACTATAGTATCTTAAAAGAATCAAAGATGTGACAATACATGAGGATTAAATCCTGGTATCATTTGATGTCACAGACTTTTTCACTTCCATAGACCACACCCAACCTAATCAAATACACTAAGATTGAAACACCCAAAATCATAGATCTTCTTCAACATTCTTCTAACCACATACTTTCAGTACAACAAACTTATTAACAAATCAAAGATACACCCATGGGATCTCTGATTACAGAACTCATGATTGCAGTAATAAGAACAATGTCTGAAATCAGTAGCACTCCCACACATACAACCCAAAATATTGATCAGGTACATAGATGGCACATCTGCCATAATAAAAAGGACCAATTAGAAAACACCCACAAAACCATCAACAATATCTTGAAATGAATCCACATCAGAAATGAAAAAGAAAACAACAACACCCTACCATTCCTGGATAGCCTTATCAGCAGAGACTACGATGACAAATTAGAAACACAAGTATACCAAAAACCCACCCACACCAACCAAGTACTCCACTACTAAAGTAATAACCCAGTCTCCCACAAGAGAAGCTATGTAAGAACACTACTTAGATGATCACAAACACACTGCAGCAACCCTGTACATCAGAACAAGGAAACAGATCATCTATACAACAACTTCCAACAAAATGGATATCCATGCAACTTCATCAAAAAGTGCTTGACCACTCAACCCAATATAGCACAATTCAAGTGGTAAAAAAAATAACACCGCCATACATCAAAAACATCTCAGAAACCACCAACAGACTATTTCAATCACATTACATCAGTGTAGCACACAAACCAATTAAAGTATCTCCCAAACATCTCTAAATAAACTAAAAGATGCAGCAATCCCTGAAGAAAAAAAAAACAGGAGTCGTCTACAACATATAGTATAAAGACTACAGTAGCCTCTATGTAGGACAAACAGGACGAGGCTGGCAGAACATATCCAACTAGCAATCAAGAAGACATGATGATTACTCTTCAATTTCACAATATACTGTATGGAGAGTCTTAACCATGGTTTCATATGGAAGACTGTGACTATCCTAGACCAAGCCAAGTCCAAAAACACAAGAAAATACTTGGAAGCCTGGCATTCTGACAATTGGTCATCAATAGGCATATAATCATAAACGATATCTACATATGAAAAAGACAATCAACAAGCTGAAAAGGAAGCAAAAAGACCAAAGTACCTCACCACCAGCAATAAACAATCAGATAAGCATAGATTAACACCAAGAAGTGAAAGTGGTAATAACACTACCCCAATCAAAGAACTGCTAAACAAGCCAGCAACAAATATCCTAACCAAAAAAAACCCTCCACCAAGATCACTCCTACCAACACTGACAGGGTAAGCCACCAGAATATCAATTGAGAGCAAACCCCACCCCTACTGGCACTGATAAAGTTACCTAATTTGAAGAAGAAACTTCTGCAAGAAAACAACTAAGCGCATCAAAGGTCACTCATATTGTTATTCTATAACGCAGTCTGATTATAATATTAAAGTGACCCTTTGTTATGAAATATAAGAAGCATGTGCCTCCCTCCCCAAGAGCCATGTACTTTGAGAAATTTGGGCAAAGGTTAGTCAAGCAATAAAAAGTTTACTGCTTCAGACCATGCTTTCTAGTAGAATTATTCCAAAATTTTATCTTCCAGGCCCATGCCCTTTTTCTAACTAGCTTCAGTTATTGCGAGTACTAATGACTACTGTGCGTCAGATTTGCCTCCCACCATTTGATCCAAAGAATTGAACTCCGTCATCATTTTTATTCTTTCTTGTCTTCTCAGAACTATAATAAAACCTTTCCCCTAAATAAAACCTTTAACCATAAAAATGCTACTAGAAATATAATGTATTGCAATAGAAATAAGTACATATTGCAGAAGTAGACTAACATCAGGCTTCCAAGTTCTGTTCGTGTTTTTCTAGAATCCTTGTAATCTGACAAATATAATGTATACTTAATCAACAAGAACACATGTTTAGTATTTAATAAGTGAAGTGTATAGATATATTGAGAGAGCCGGTTTAGTCTAGTGCTTAAGGCACCAGATACAAGCCAGGAGTGTATGAGTTCTACTCCTGCCTTTAGACATGAAAGCCAGCTGGGTGACTTTGGGCCAGTTATTCTCTCTCAGACCAATTCACAACACAGGGTTGTTGTGGAAAAAATAGGAAGATCGATGAATATTGTGTGTGTTTGATGCTTTGAAATATTTATTAAAAATAATGAAGGTTTAATATAAATAAATACGTTGCTCCATATGTAGTATTTGCTGATGAATGTAAGGTGTTTTACTTGTTCAGTTCATAGGTGAAACTATTTATACTTTCTGTTCTAGTGAAAAATGTCCAATAGTATTCTTCTGCCCATGTGTCTATTATCATATTATGTTTTTCATCCTAGCTTTTATTTCCTTGTACTGAAATTATGTGAATGTAAAGACATGAAATGATTTTATTCCTAAATGAAATAAATATAAACGGGAACAAGAAGAATTCAAATTTTCTATGAAGGTAAACGTTGGAAGATAATGAAAATATATTTCTAATAATAGAAGTTCCTTTAGAGGAACATTTCCTTTTCTTGAACCACAATCACAGCTAGTCGTGCCAATAATTTTAGAATCCTTTTCACTGCAGATGCTGTAGATCAAATGAATCTTCTGTACATCCTGAAAATTATCAAAACTCCCCCAAACTAATTCATACTGTTCAACTAGTTCCTTTTCCAGAAGTTGGCAAAATGCTTCAATTAGTGCTGATTTATCGAAAAAGGTGGCACTTAATTTTCCAACAAAACCTGTATATGAAAGAAAATAAAATTTTAATAGGCTCTGCAAAATTATGACTTCCAGATGATATACTATAATGGCTAAAAAAAGAGAGAGAGAGAGAGATGGCATGAAACAAAGAAATGAGCCTATTTCCCCAGTTAATCTGGCATGGGTTGACTGTTGTATATTTTGCTAATTATTACAGCTTATTTATAGACAGTTTCTAATTAATTTTAGAAAAGTCTCTTCCATTTTCGATATTTTTTCCCTCAAGGTAGTACAAAGAAATGAATTATTATACAGATTTGAAAATAACATATAGTGCTTCATTTTAAGCAAGACAGATTAAATGTAGTTGTTTTCTGCTCTTGTTTTAACACTTTGGCTATTTGAATATTTACTGAATATGGTGAATATTTCACCATTTACCATGGTGCTTGTTTCACACATAATACAAAGTCATAATAGGTGAGCTCTGTGGACTGCAGATGGTTTAAAGTTATATGTGAATAGCATTGCAAACCTAGATACCAAATTAAAAAACAGAGACATTACTTTGCTGACAAAGGTCTGTATAATCAAAGCTGTGGATTTTTTTCAGTAGTAACCTATAGCTGTGAGAGTTGAATTTTACAAATTGTTGGGATATATCCCCGTGTGGAATTAAATTCTGTATCAGAAGATGCTTTTTGTTGTTGTTAAATCACTAAGTCATGACTGTCTTTGCAATCTCATGGATCATAGTACACTAGGGCCCCTGTCCTCCACTCTCTCCTTGGAACTTGAGCAAACTCTCTTGGAATTTGCTCAACTTCATGTTTATTGCATTAATTATACTACCTAACAATCTTATCCTCTGCTGTTCCCTTAACCCTTTGCCTTCAATTTTTCCCAGCATCAGGGTCTTTTCCAGTGAGTTTTCTCTTCGTATTAGGCAGCCAAAGTATTTGAACTTCAGCTTCAGTATATAATAATAATAATAATAATAATAATAATAATAATAATAATAATAATAATAATAATAATAATAATAATAATATAACAACAACAACAACAACAACAACAACAACAACAACAACAACAATTTTATTTCTATACCGCCCTTCTCCCGAAGGACTCAGGGTGGTGTACAGCCTATTAAAAACACAAAAATATACAGACATCATTTAAAAAATAATTAAAATTATTAAATAATTTCGGCCAAATTAAAACCCAAAAATTTAAAACACCCAATTTAAAATCCTTTACATTGATAGCCCGGCCTGGCGGAACAGCGGGGTCTTGAGGGCACAGTGAAATACATGGAGGTCGGAGGCGCAATTCCGGGGGCAGTTCATTCCACAGGGCAGGAGCTCCCACAGAGAAGGCTCTCTCCTGGGTGTCGCCAGCCGACATACCTTGGCCGATGGCACCCTGAGAAGCCCCTCTCTGTGGGAGCAGACTGGCTGGTGGGAGGCTACTAATGGCAGAAGTCGATCTCAAAGGTATCCGGGTCCTAAGCCATGGAGTGCTTTAAAGGTGGTGACCAACACCTTGAATTGCACCCGGAAGACTACTGGGAGCCAGTGCAGCTCGCGCAGGAGAAGTGTCACATGGGCACAACGAATCGCGCCCATAACCAACCGCGTGGCCGCATTCTGGACTAGTTGGAGCCTCTGAGGGCTTCAAGGGGAGCCCGATGTAGAGAGCATTACGGTAGTCCAGCCGGGAGGTGACCAGGGCGTGAGTGACCGTGTGCAAGGCGTCTCGGTCCAGAAAGGGCCGCAACTGGCGAATCAGGTGAACCTGATAAAAAGCCCCCCTGGACACGGCTGTCATATGCTCTTCTAAAGACAGCCGTGCATCCAGGAGGACACCCAGATTACGAGCCCTCTCTGTGGGGGGCAAAGATTCACCCCCAATAGCCAGCGATGGCACCAGCTGACTATATCGGGACGCCGGGAGCCACAGCCACTCGGTCTTGGCAGGTTTGAGTCTGAGCCTATTTCTCCCCATCCAGACCCGCACGGCCTCCACAGCGAGACATCACATCAAGGGCATCATTGGGGTGGTCTGGGGTGGAGATGTACAGCTGAGTATCATCAGCGTACTGATGAACTCTCACCCCAAAACCATGGATGATCTCGCCCAGCGGCTTTACATAAATGTTGAACAGAAAGGGCGAGAGGACCGACCCTTGCGGCACTCCCCAAGCGAGGCGCCTCGAGGTCGACCTCTGCCCCCCTGCCAACACAAACTGCGAGCAGTTGGAGAAGAAGGAGGAGAACCACCGCAGCACGGTGCCCCCTATTCCTAACCCCCTCAACCGCTGCAGCATGATACCATGGTATCAAAAGCCGCTGAGAGATCTAATAGGACCAGGACAGAGGAACAACCCCTGTCCCGAGCCCTCCAGAGATCATCCACCAATGCAACCAATGCCATTTCTGTGTTGTACCCGCGCCTGAAGCCCGATTGGTACGGGTCCAGATAGATAGCTTCATCCAGGTACTGGGGAAGCTGTCGTGCCACCACACTCTCAACAACCTTCGCCACAAAACGAAGGTTGGAGACCGGACGGTAGTTGACTAATTCAGCCGGGTCCAGGGATGGCTTCTTGAGGAGGGGCCTCACCACCGCCTCTTTCAAGGCAGCGGGAAAGGCACCCTCACTCAGAGAAGCATTTATAATCCCCTGGAGCCAGCCTCGTGTAACCTCCCGGGAGGCCAGTACCAACCAGGAGGGTCCAATAAACATGTGGCAGCACTAATCTTACCCAGAACTCTGTCCACATCCTCGGGAGCCACAGGATCAAACTCCTCCCAGATAATATTCTCAAGACCTACCCCCTTCTCCCCCCGCTGGACTCACCCAGTCGGAGTCCAAGCCTTCCCGAATCCGAGCGACTTTATCATGCAGGAATTGCACAAAATCCTCAGCACGACCCTGCTGCTTTTGATCTGTCCTTCAAAAAGAGCAATTAGGGTTGATAGCTTTTTAGGATTGACTGATTTGATCTCCTCGCAGTCCAAGGGAATCTCTAGAGCCTTCTCCAACATCCCAGTTCAAAAGAATCAATTCTTTGACACTCAGCCTTCCTTATGATTCAACTCTCACAGTCATACATTACTACTGAAAAAACCCAAAGCTTTGATTATACTGACCTTTGTCAGCAAAGTGATGTATCTGCTTTTTAATATCTTGTCTAGAAGCAAGTGTCTTTTAATTTCATGGCTGCAGTAACCATCTGCAGTGATCTTGAAGCCCAAGAAAATAATATCTATCACTGCTTCCATTTCTCCCCTTTCTATTTGCCAGCAAGTGATGAGACCAAATGCCATGATCTTAATTTTTTTTTAAGTGTTGGGTTTCAAGCCAGCACAAAATGTTTGTTTTATGATATTTTTGAGAATGAAAAACATTTTCATAAGACGGAGATATTTCCACCCCTCACAGTGTACTCTTATTCTAGAAATGTGAGAACAGAGAAAGATGCCAAATTAAAGAAAATGCAAGTATATTGGAATCATCTCCATATTTCTTGTTATAGAACACTGTTTCTCATCCTTGGCAACTTCTGGGATTTGAAGTCTAGAAGTTGCTGAAACAGTAGTTGGTGAAAAACAGCATTGTAGAGTTAAAAATGGAATAAGAAATGATAGGGCAAGAAGAAAATTGTAAAATATTGCAGACTTGTCTTTTACTATACTGTTTCAAAATACAATAGGAACGTGGAAAATACGAAAAACTCACAAATTTTGTTTGGTAGAATGAAGTAGATGATTCACATGACTGGGTACTGGAGGATAAAACTGAAATATTAGCTTAGTGGAATAATGGAACACTTTCCAAAGCCATGTTGAAATAAAATTTCATGGAAGATAGCAAAATATTTTTGCTCAGCCCTAGTAAAGAAACTATGTCAGAGCTTCTAGGGAGTGAAGCTGGAGTTGATGATTGTGGCAAAGACCAAGGAATTGGTGAGCAGATTAATTCCTTGAATCCACTCTGGATAAGGAGAGGATGAGAGATCACCTATATATGCTCCAGACAGTTGATCCTCACAATGAGACCTCTGGGCAATGGTTTTCCATGGGTTTGAGTGCTGGAAATAAAAGGATTAGCCTTCTTGCTTACAACTGCAACAGAGACTTTTTAAAGAACACTAAATTCACAGATGTCAATTTCTCATCAATCAATTTGCAATTTTGGAAATTGTTTATTAATGTTTTCTAAGCTATTAGAGACAGTCATAATGAGAACTTTGAAAACATTGGATAAGTGTGCCTTTAATCCTCAATCAAAGAAATATTTTAAGCTTAAAAATTTAAATAATCTGACATAAACAGAAAACAGCTAAATAAGATCTTGTTCTTAAAAAGTTATACTAAGGCAGGGGTGAAATCCACCAAGTTCTGACAGGCTCTGGAGAACCTGTAGCGGAAATTTTGAGTAGTTCAGAGAACCGGCAATTCCACCTCTGGCTGGCCCCAGAGTGGAGTGGGAATGGAGATTTTTCAATATCCTTCCCCTGCCATGCCCATCAAGCCACACCCAACAAGCCACACCATGCCCAACAAGCCACACCCACAGAACCAGTAGTAAAAAAAATTGGATTTCACCACTGTACTAAGGGTCCTGATAGAATTGATAATTGAATAGTGAAATAAGAGCTGCCATTAAACACAAACATCTACTGTATATATATTATTGCAGTGCAGGCTCTGTCCCTAACATATTTGATTGTGGCAGAGCAAGAGGCAGAGCTTGCTTCACAATACATATTTTGCCTCTTCATCCCTTCTGTAGACACCCATAATGTCATCTGAATTCAGGATAAAGGATACCTCTAAATAGCACATTTAACTGTAAACAAATCACAGGTCAATCGCTTCCTAGCCACAGAAGCTGGGAAGGACAGAACAGATGACAAGTTATAGTTAAGTATTGGATGTTTATATTCATTATGTGCAATAGCTGAACCTAATTATGCTTTCATGGCTTTCGTCTGAAAAATATAAAGGTAGAAAAAGTTCCATGAATGTTCAGCTATCCAGATATAATGATAATAAAATAAGACCTCTTGTATTGCAGTAAACAGTGAGTAATAGAAAGGATTTGATGACCACATAAAACATAATTAACATCTGTATTATTTATAAGGCATAGTGAATACAGTTATCTAATAGTTGAGGAATATGAGGAAGAGTTTAACCATCTCTCCTTACTGAGCAAAATTGGCCACTGTCCCTCACCTTTGTATCATTCATCCCCATCATTACTACTTACATTATGAAAATGCTCTCCCCCATTGTCAATACTTTCTGATGTAAATAGATTTGGTAGAGAAAGATTTTCTCTTGGAGTTTTATAGCCCTGACCTCCATATGGCCCCTGTTTGCATTTGAGTTAATGTATATCCATCTCTTTTTTTCCTTCAGAATCGCTGTGTTTGGGAGAAATTCAAAGTGTGACGTTCATAAATTCTCTTAAAGTGGCAACTGAAGAGTGTTTCTGTCTTGTGCTATTGTACAATTGCCTACTGTAGACTTATTATAGAAAGTCTGAGTTTCATAAAACACTATTGTGAGGGGGAGGGGAGACTATTGTGCACCCAGTTCTAGAATTTTTCATCCTGGATGCCAGACACTTGGTGCCACTGCTCATTTTCCAAATGAGCTGGAAGAGATACACAATTATTCTTACATCACTGTGGCAATTTTCGGGGTCCCTCATGAACCATCTAGAGAGCAATCAGATTCTCAAGAATGCTCAGCTAATATTTTCATCTGAAAAAATATCAACAAACTAGAATTTTAGCCAAAAATTGGCTACAGCGGGATTTGTAGAAGAGCAAAGGGAAGTTAAAGGGATGATATGACTGTATTTTTTTTAAAGTTTATTCCCTTAGTGTTATATTCTCTGACTCTTAAAAAAAATCTTCTAACTGCCTTAAATATAAGTCTTTCAGGAATTTTAAGGAGGGAAAAAATGAAATACTGTACAATCCACCAAAATGGAATCAATTATGGCATAGAGCAGGGGTGTCAAACTCAAGGCCCACGGGGCAAATCCAGCCTGCGGGGTCCTTAGATGTGGCCTGCAGGCATGCCCTGGAAATAGTGAAGGACTGGCCCATTTAGAGCTGTTTAATTTTTTTATTTATTTTTAATAATACTTTCTAGACTTTTACTTTATGCTAATTTATGCTGCTTTCTATAATCTCCAAATAGCTTTTCTTTGATCATAAGCCTTAATAAAATGGCATTTGTAATCTCACTCACACCCTCACTCACACTGGTGATGTTATGTCATTGAGTAATGAAACATCTGAAAACAAACAATCAAGCTCGGAGAGCACTAACAATTCCAAAGTTTTAGAAATGTTTGTAATCTAAAATTGATCTGTCAGTATTGGCTTTACTATGCAATAATAAGAAGCAACCACAATAACAATACATATGAGAATTTTCTTTCTATAGCTGTGTTGATCTTTTTCTGGATGTATTTCACTACAGAATGAAGAATCATCTAACGGAGGTGCTTCACTGTGGATTCTTGCAGTGAGCAGGAGGTTATACTTGATTATCTAAAGGACAGCTTAAACCAGGGGTGAAATGCTACTGGTTCAGACTGGTTCAGGCGAACTGGTAGTAAAAAAAAGCTACCGGTTCATCTGAACCGGTATTTCCAACGATCAGCTCTGCCGCACAATTTATATTTGCTAGAAAGCAGGAAATCACGTGGCACAGCTGTATCCCCCCTCACTTTTCTACTTACTATAAGCCTCCTTTTTCCGCGTGACGTGTGAGTTTGGCATGCACTGTGCATGTGTGTGCAGCACACAGTGCACATTTGGCATGCAGCCCGCATTTGGCACACACCGCACATGCGCGGGCAGCAAACCGGTGGCAATTCACCACAACTCACCACGGAGAATTTCACCACTGGCTTAAACTCTGTAAAATTACCAAGCTCTAGCCATGTTTCACAGTGAAATAAAAATGAGTAAAAAAATAGCTTATCTTGTAGTCCTTAAAAAGAAATCCCAAAACACATTTTAGTTTTGATGGGCCCAGAGAAAAGAAAGTTAAAGGATGATTTCAGAAACATTTTGGCTACTTCTTTTTTCCCTTAAAGAGTATATTTCAAAAGGCATATATTTAGTTAAAGTAGTATTCATTTTAAACATATCCTGGACCTCTTTTTACCATTTAAAAGATCTTTTTGTTTCACCATTCTTCAAGACTGAATGTTCTGTATGGCACGGTGATGTAAATGAGGAAATTTGGGACCTTTTAGAGAACAGAACACATTTTGACTATAATTACTTTATAAAAACCTATTTCTCTGTAACATGACTTTTTGTATTTCTTTTGCGATTAGTCATACTGTAAATAAGAATTTATCTTTTTCTTTTTGTCTTTATGTCTTAATCCGCTTTGTCACTTGAGAGGTCAAGCCACCAAAAGATTTAAAGCACTGTAGCTTTCTTTCATCAGGACATATTCTAAACTCCCTTCCTTGATGATGCTGATGCTTCTTCTTCATATTGGAGAATATAAGCTGATTGAAAACAGCAGCTGCTATTATACTATACTCCTCTAAATGTTGGGTTTGTGTGTGTGTGTATGTGTTCTCTACTCAATGAATGAAACCTGTGAATAATACTTTTTCTGATATCATTTCTTACTCAAATTTTCATAGAAATAAATGTAGTTTTACCACAGGACATACTTTTATCTAGGGATCTGACAGTCTATCCTTCTCACTCCTGCTTTCATCTTCTCTAGCTACAAATGGGCACAATGGTTTAGATCCAGGTAAATGTGTATACAGTTAATTAATGTAATTCTCTTACCAGCCATTGTAAAGCTCCACATTTGCTGAATTTTCCTCCACCAGTTTGCAAGATTATTTTCTCCTTCAACTCTGATATGACAATTCACCTTATAAGGAGGAACAAATAGGAAGATTGGAGCAAAGGGGAAATTGGCCCTTTTATGCATATATTTGTTTTGATGCAAGGGTGCTATTGCTATAATATTCTGATGATTATTGACAAATTGAAAAACATTTCCCCAATTCAGATGCTATCCATTTGAAACTTCTTATGGATTGGTAAGTGTATGAAATTGTAGTTCCTCTCACAAAATTACAGAATTTGGTCCTTTGAGAAGTCTCTGTACTGAGGAAATTCAGCGGGAACTCATAACATTAAAATCTGAACTTTTAACTTTCAACTTGCAAACTTGGTCCAGATAGATCTACAATAGGTGTGATTAAAAATAATTTAAGTTTTCATTTGGTTACCTACCAGATCTTTCGTTCTGGTTTTAAAGAGACCATTACATATTCATTTATATACATTCACATTTTTAAAATAGTCTAGGGAATGCATCTTCCTATTGTTCCACAGAAGTACAGATCAATTTAACTATGAACACTTTCCTCAGCTGACATTTTCTGTCACAGTTTGATTCATTAAATACAAAATGTATCTTCAAGTTTCTCAAACTAAACATATATCATTATAATTGTGATTTGCTAATGTTGTTTTTTCTAATTATTCCTCTCTATATAAATTACAAGTTAGTATAATGATTAAATGTACAATTAATATTTCACTTGTCTGTTATGCTTTTTTTTTCTTATATTGCCTTTAATTCATTTTCAGACTCAAATAATATAGGAATATATGAACATAATAACATTATCTAATTATTCAACTTGGTTGATAGAAAAGAGACTGTTAACACATTTTGTAAGCTTATTAACTTCTGTTTATTTTCCCTCTAATACCTGTATGATATGCTTTGTTTTATTTAGTATATTTATGTCTTCCTTTCATTTGTTAAGGAGTAGACGTTGCATTTATAAACAATCTTGTATTTAGGAAGTTAATAGAGTCCAACATCCTCAGGACTAGCATGTAACTAATTCACAAGTTGCTAAACTTCTTTCCTCTTTCACAACTTTGGAATGTGTTTAAGGAAATAATTAGTTTGTAATACAAGGAGGGAAGGATTATATAACAAATTACATGACAGCTATTGATTTAAGGGTCATATTTGCAAATGCTGAAATTGGTCTATTTCTTTTGAAATGCAGTCCTAAGCCTACCTATGTGGTATAACTACCTAAGTATAATGTAGTTTTGACCTAAAGGTTTAGGATTAATTGTTTTTTAAAGATTGGATAATTCAGAGATATTTCCTGTTTCTCTTTTTCCTTTCTAGGGCCTTCAAATCATCACAGCCAGTCAACTCTGAGACCACCTCTTCCCCCACCTCACAATCATACTCTATCTCATCATCATTCTTCTGCCAACTCCCTCAACAGGAATTCCTTAACAAATCGGCGGAACCAGATCCATGCACCAGCTCCTGCACCAAATGATTTGGCCACCACTCCTGAATCTGTTCAGTTACAGGATAGCTGGGTGCTGAATAGCAATGTGCCACTTGAGACCAGGTAGAAAAATGTTGATATTTGCAGAATGATTTTAATAGCATTCCTTTTTTTTTAAGAATGGCTTTGAGACAATTCACGAGATTAGTTTGTTGAGATTTCTAGAGGGGAATCCATTCTTTGGACAGCATGTTCACATAAGTCATTTTTGTATTGTTTATTAATTTATTTAATTTGTGTAGATGCTTATCTTACATAAATGATTCTTGATAGCTTAAAATAAAATAGATTTAAAAAATAAAAATAGTATGTTAAAATACTTAATATAAAATAAAAAACCACATAGCAGTTGAGTTTCTTAAATAACTATCAATAAAACCAAGTGACAGGTTTTATTACGCTCCTGGGGCTCCAGGCCCGGCCACAAACTAAGTTTTTAGTGTCTTGCAAATGGTCAGTAGGGTCAGGACTAACTTAATCTTAGGTGAAATTAATTCCATAATGTGAGTGTCATAGCATAAAATATCTTCTTCTTGGAACCAAGTTATATGTAATTATGTATAGCCGGTCATAAAGGGCGAAGTGCTAAGGATCTGGATGTTAATACCTAATGATTTCAATAAAAGAATTTTAAGCAAGTTCATTATCATAAATAAAATCAGGACTTTGCAATGTTTCACCGTGTTTGAACCCAACTGATAAAAAGAACCTATTCTGATAAATAATAATGTTATACGTAACAATATAATGTAACCAAGATCCTAATTTTTAATATGGAGATTTATTTAATGTTAATCAGTTCAAGTTACAGTATCCTTGTTGGATACATATGTATTTGTCAGACATATTTTGCATACCTAACAAATAAAATTCATGTCACATATTCTACTCCAAAGCACAGGAAGGTGTTACAAGGGTATACTGACTAAGTGTTACTAATGCATTATGCATTTGTCTCCTTCTGAAGTAATAAATAGACTAATTTGAAAGTAAATATTTTGGAAACCTGAAAAAACAATCACTGATTCAAGACAGACCAAAGTATAATTTTCATTTATACATCCAACTTGCAGTCTTATTTAAATCCCCCTTACATACTGTCAGTTTGATTCCTGCAGGGCAAATGCTAATGTTTTGAAAAGTCTTGTGTTTGTTGACTGTGACAGAAAGGGGAAAAAATATTTAAAGAATTTTTAAAACTACTGTTATTATTTTTTGCATTTTGCTACTTCTTAAATTTCAGAGTCTGTTTATAAATGCATCAAATATATGGATGCATTACAATACAAAAATATAAAAAGTTTTATATTGTAATACCTCTACATTTTTTGTAGAGTGAGTTTGTAAATGTAGACTAAAATTTCTTAGACAGTTGTTAACTTCTTTTATCATTCCTTCTAGTTCTCTTGTGTGCATCTGTATGTGTATGTATGTATGTATGTATGTATGTATGTATGTATGTATACATACACACACACACACACACACACATATAGGCAGCCTAAAGCTACTCAGTTGTCCATTCCATCTGTGTGCTTGAGTCTTATATAGAATGAGAATTCTGAGGGCCATCCATGATGATGATGATGATGGACCCACAGCATAAGCATCCCTTTGCCTCTCCAAATTGGGATAGAACTCTGAAGCCACACACTGAGATATACTCTTGAAAAATAAGGCCAAGCTATCTACCATATATATAGATATATATGTGTTACAGAGTATAAGCATTAGCATTTCTATGAAGGAGGCAAAACCCACATCACTTGTGGGGCTAAAATATCTTCTTATCTCTGTAATTAATGCCCACATAAATCTGTAATCATTAAGACTGGGAAACACAGTTGAGACAGCTGAAGATGGAGATGACTAAGGTCATTATAGTTCTTTGACCAGACAAGAGGGAGTACATGCATTCCTTCTAATTATGCTTTCTGTTGGCACCACCTCCAAAACCAAAACATTACAGAGGATGCCACTTCCAAAACAAAATTTTACTCACCCAGAATTAGGGCCAACAACACTACTGGAAGACACAATCTGGATTTCTTTAATCCCTATGGTAACACAAATAGTGTCCCAGGTCAATAGGATTCCAGACTTATGCAATTGGTCACAACAGATGTGCAGACAATGCAAAATCTAAACAAGACACCCAATGACAATGTGTAGAGTGGAATTTGTTCCATTTGTAGCTGCAAAGAAAAAGAAATAAAGTATTTATGTAGTCAGCTTCAAAGATCTGACACCCTGCTATGGGTGGGTGCATCAGTCTTTGCGTAGGTTTTATCTAGGGTGCATCAAGTGAATATTATGGACAAATTAGTAAATCTACCACTAGGTTTTATGACTTATACTAGAAAAAAATGTGAAAAAGTTGAATCATAACTTCTCACTTCTTATTTTCTTTCATTTCTGGTATGTACATACCTAGCACAATAGATAAACATTTAAGAATATTGACTGGGGAATAAAAGAAATCAAAATGAGAACATAGGTACCTGGCTTATACAGAATTTAGCTATAGTCTAAGCCAGTGTTATCAACACTTATTTGTAGTCTCTCCAGAGCTTTCAAATCATTTTTTTCTAGTTTACCCACCCAGAAATGGTGAATATTAAATATGCATCCTGTTACTTTTAGAACTTTAGAAAATTTTATCTTCATCACTACAGTGCTGTTCAATAGATTTGAGACTGGTTCATGAAGACCTTTGAAAGTTGAGAATAGGATCCAAACGACAGTGAAATGAAAATAGAAGAAAAAGAAAGATTTATAGTAACAGAATATCAGCTCTGCTACATAATTTTCCTGAGCATATTTCTTTGACTCAAGAAGGTTGTAAGAGATAAGCATGTTTTGGCCAGTTGCCCAGACCTTGTTCATTGCTGCTGCCAAATTTGTTGAGAATAAGTCAGTGAAGATGTGTTGCTTAATCTTGGATAGTATGGTGAATCTTAACATTTATTGCTGAAAATTGCATTGATGAAAATACTGATTTGTTTGGACACACTGAATCTTTGAAGTTTCTCATTTCCTAAACTAGATGGAAAAAGGCTATAAAGCACTTAGCTATTTCAGAATTGTATGGATTTTTACTTATGTATAGACACAACCTAGCTGTCTCTAAGATTTGGTGTGAAACTTAGATTTAAGTTAATATGTTTTCCTCAAAGCATATTCTTGAATTTTCCTTGATCATAACTTCAGAATCCTTGAAGTTTTTAAATATTTAGTTGTAGAGGTCTAAGGTATAATCACAATTCAATTTTGCTCAGAAATAAATTTAATTTCTTAATCAGCCTTTCATCCCAAATTAAAGGAATTACAGTTGGAATAAGAAATCAGTGGCAGAATTTCTGTGGGAAAGATTGAAATAGCCTTTTTTAAAAATAAAAATGCTTTATTATATAAAGCTGCACCATTTATAGACTGTTATTATTTATTTATTCATTCATTCATTCATTCATTCATTCATTCATTTATCAAATTTAAAAACTGTCCATCTCTCTCATAGAGGAACATTGGGCATTATACTGATAAAATATTAAAACATTAAAAACAATGTATAAAAATTTAGACGGCAAGGATGAATTTAAAAATCTGTGTGAAAGTGAATTAAAAGATGGGAGAGAGCTTTCAGAGTGCTAATCAGCTCCACAGCTTTGTGCTCCTATGTGAGCCTCAAGCAAGGCCATAGGAGGGTGGGGGGCCTGCTTCACCTCCCAGGGAAGGGGAGAATGTTCCAGAGGGAAGGGGCAATGACTGAAAAGACTCTCTTTAATGAAAAGAAGGACCGGGGAAACATGATAGCAGTGTTCCAATATCTCAGGGTCTGCTACAAAGAAGAGGGAGTCAAGCTATTCTCCAAAGCAGCTGAGGGTAAGACAAGAAGCAATGGGTGGAAACTAATCAAGGAGAGAAGCAACTTAGAACTAAGGAGAAATTTCCTGACAGTTAGAACAGTTAATCAGTGGAACAACTTACCTCTAGAAGTTGTGAATGCTCCAACACTGAAAATTTTTAAGAACATGTCGGATAACCATTTGTCTGAAGTGGTGTAGGGTTTCCTGCCTAAACAGGGGGTTGGACTAGAAAATCTCCAAGGTCCCTTTCAACTCTGTTATTCTATATTCTAAATCAAATCGAAACCTTTAGGCCAAAGAACACTCCTGTAAACATACATAAACTGCTGGTTTCTAACTTCCTACAGGCAGAGAAAGGAAGTTCTCCCTCTATTGCAATGATGCTGTGTATACACTGTAATCTTGGTTCAAAAAGTATTGACATTCATGCTTTTGCCAATTTTCAGTCCTTTCTTCCTCTCTCTGCCCATACTTCCTGAATTTGTCACTTGCTCATATCTGCTGAATGGCAAACGTCCATCCTTTCTTTTTTCAAAGTTTGAAATGAAATTGGATATAAAAAGAATGATCACTTTGATGAAAATAGCAGAACTCTTTCTCACAGAACAATAAATTTCATAACAAGGAAACGAACATAGATAAGAAACATCTTCATTATGTTGTTCAGGTTTTTTTTGAATGCCATCCCAGATAGATTTTTTACTCCCGTTTTTTCTAAGAATAAAAGAAAAAGATATACTACCTCTTTCTACTTCAGCAGATGTCAATAAACTTTTTTAAAAAGTAACTTTTTTTTCTATGAATCACTAAACTTATATCAGCCAATTCTTGATCCATAATTTCTCTCCTCTTTTTGAGATAATTTCAGCCTATATATTTTCATCAGAGAAACAACTGAACCCTTTCACCTGAAATTTTGCTTTATGGCTTTAACTTATTGAATTGACATTCTGTTCCCAGCTGACCATAATGTTTCACGTTGCACTGCACTTTAATTTAGCAGTTTCCTTAGCCTTCCTTGAAATGTGGCAGCTTATTAATCTCAATATTGGGGCTTCTTCATATATACAACCTACTTAAAAAATATGCTGTTCATTTATTACAAAAAAGACTTTTCTATTTTGATTATGGTCTGCACATCTTTTCTCCCCTTGTTAACAAAGAATAATGCAATTGTACAGTGTATAACCTCTCCCCGGATATTTAGAGTTCGAAGTTTTAAACTCTTCAGTGTTATCTCAGTAATGAGATATGTACTTCCCCTAGGTAATGCAAAATGATAACATAAGGAAACAGGATTTCTCAACCACAATGTAGTTTGTTTTGATTTTTGGAAATTCTTTGCAAGTTTGTTAGAATTCCTTGGGAAAGTAAAACTTGTTCTTATGGGTGATAAATTATATTATGAGTAAAAGTGATATGAATATGTCAAGACACTTTCATTATTTCAATAGTTTCTTGCTGCAACTTTAATATTAGGTGCAAAATTCTCTTATATGGCATTTTATGTGGAGATCATATGAGTAGCTAAACTGAGTCAGCAGTTGTTTAAAGAGGGTCAGTTTTAACCCAAAACATATATAGTATACAAATACAGAGAGCTAAGAGCTAGCAGGTTCTCAAGGGGGCTTACTTCAGAAGAGCAGCAGATCAATTCTGTGGTGGGAATGCAGCAGACCTACCCTTTATTAGTTGCATGTTAGCCTGAAACAGGTTTTTCTTTTGCAGGAATCTCTCACCTTTTCCAGTTCGCTTCTCTTAGTTTGCAGGAGTTCAAATTATGAAGGTGCATGTTGAACAGCCCAATATGCAGTATTTAATTTAAGTAATATGATTTGACATAGAGTAGAGAAAGCAGTTGTCCTTTTAAAGACATCAATACTTTTGACAAAGTTTTCATAAAAGCTATAATGATGGCACTATATTTTTCCATGCAAGTTTACATCATTGCCTTCAGTATATTAAGCTCTTTTGTTATGGAAACTACAGATGGGGCCATTTCAAGATGCCAATCAAAGACATAATGGCTTGTAAATTAGGGCAGCCCAAAAAGTTATTATATATTTTCTTTGAAATAGTATTTGTCAGAAATTGCACAACGTCCTAATGCCAGTTCTGAAGTCTGTGTGGTGTTATTTATATTAGTATAAATTAAGTCTGCATTACTGTAATTAGCAATTCTTTAGTCTGGATGGAAAGAAAAGAAGTTTAAATAGCAAGATAAATTAGGGCTATTCTTGAGTGGTTCAAGAATATGTTCCCTTCATTTGCCAGCCAGAAGTGATTTGTGTATTTTTAAAATATTTGTTACTTAATGCAATGAATTTCAGACCATTGGCAGATCCTCAGGTCTAGGCTTCCACATAATTTATAAAGATAGCAACTTTTACCAAGAAATGTTATATTACCCACACAATTTCACATAGAAGGAGAATTAGCAGAATATATGACTGAGACAGTCACTCTTTATCAACCTAAAGTAAATTACAGAAAACCTGTTAAGACATAAAGTAGAATGCACCAACAATGTAATAAATAAAATGTATAATGTTGATAAGATGAGAACTTTATGGGCCAATTTAGGACAATTTTATAGCCTTTTTAAAAGGTTGGGTTATAAATGATAGCAATATAATTTATATGGATGGTTAGACAGTACAGTGCCTGAACATAGCAATGTGTATCTACAGATACATCCTTTGGTGTTTATCAGGTCCAGTTCTCCCACTGTATTTTAAATTTTTAATAAAAAAAAAAAAATCAGGACGGCAAACATGCTGCATAACATATCAGACCCTTAGGCATTCTTAAATGAAAAATGGGTCGCTACCACCTAGTTCTTGTTTAGAAATATGCTAGCATTTGTCCAGAAACAATGGAAAGGTAAGCAAAGGAGTTTAGAAACATTGTGGGCGAACTGAGAGGGAAGCAGAAAAATACCTCACCAATTTGTCTTCAGTAAATGAAAATGTTTGACTCAACACAGCTACTGTTACAACCATTTTGTTAATAGGCAATTCCCATGGCAACTATTGTATAAGAGTCCTTTTGTGTGTAAATTTGAAATGTGCCTATAAATCCAAAAAAGCTGGTTACTCTGATTTAAGAAAAAAACCCTCTACAGTAGGGTGGGGATGTTGCTGCCCTCAAGAACATACTGAACATTAATTCTCATTTTTCAGTATAGAGCTGGACTTTCAGGAGTGCTTGATAAAACAAATTATAAAGTCCCTGAACAAATTCAGAAGCCATAGGATATGATAGACTCTATTGTACAGTAATAAACGTCTGAAATCATGAAACAAAGCTTTGAAAGGTACACAATTTTCAAATTATAAAGTTCTTTCAAATATCCCCTCAGGGACCAATATACAATTATAAGAGCTCTGGAACTAAGAGTAAGTACTACAGTGGCGAATGCTGTTGAAATGAAAATGTTCATGATAACAGTGTAAAAATAAGGGTGCTAAGAACTCCAAAACCATGTCTGCAAGTTTCATGAATGGATGTGAGTGTGGCAGATGCAATTCAATACAAGCAAGTTAAAAGTTAACTTGGCAAAGCAATATATAAGCTTCACGTATACTTTAATGCAGTATGAGCCAGTAGTGATTGATTAGCAAAGGATGAATGGTTTCAATGCAATGGGTGGTTATGCAAGGGGAGAGTTATTAAAGTAGGTGGACTACAATCATTTTAAATAAATTAATTCCATGTTTTAGATCAGGGGTGTCAAACTGGCAGCCCACAGGCCAGATGTGTCACACACAGGCCATGCCTACCCCGGCTCCGCAAAGGCAAAAAACGTTGCAGTACGTTGCGATACGTCACCTGATGCAATCGACTTTGAAAACCATGCTTTAGATCATTGGGGAGGAAAGTGAAAATTCTTTAATTATCAATTTATGTTTAATAATGCACAGGTGAGGATGCACATTTGCTAAGAATGGAAGGGAAGAGAAAGGGAAAGGGCTGATGATTCCTTAAAGTCTAGTCTTTATAGCCGTGAAGAACTAGGCATCCTAGGGATCTTCTCACTTTTTTTTTTTTTTTGTCCTTCTTGTTCCTTCTCATGTGGTTGCCTTATTCTATAATTCTATGTTTCATACTGCTAAATGTACAGAAAAGCTAAAAAAGGTTTTAAAAATTAGTTGGGTTTATCAGTTTAATTACTTTTTCCATTTCTGCTTTATATTTGCCAGTGTGAAACGTAGAATGATAAAGTAGGGTAACCTTCATTTTCAAGAATGAAGACAGATGCCTTAAAGGCTATTACATTGACAACATGCATGAAAGTCCTTAAGGAATGCTCAAAAGAAAGCAGACCATCTTTCTATGAGGGTTAGGGTTAGGGTTAGTAGTATTAATAATTTTTCTCTTTACTAACTGGTCCCAGATGAACAGCAGAAAGGAGAAAGCAAGAACAGTGTCTTTATTTTCTGGGCCACTTTCCTGTTCCCCTTGTGACAAATTGAATATATCTTTTTGACTATTTTAATACCCAGAATGCTGGACCACGTAAGGTATTTGGCTGATCCAGCAGGGCACTATATTAACCAAAACTATATGCAATTTTAAGGGACGCGGTGGCTCAGTGGCTAAGACCCTGAGCTTGTCGATCAAAAGGTCAGCAGTTCAGTGGTTCGAATCCCTAGTCCTGTGTAATGGAGTGAGCTCCCATTACTTGTCCCAGCTTCTGCCAACCTAGCAGTTCGAAAGCACATAAAAATGCAAGTAGAAAAATAGGGACCACCTTTGGTGGGAAGGTAACAGCGTTCCGTGCGCCTTTGGCATTTAGTCATGCCGGCCACATGATCATGGAGACGTCTTCGGACAGCGCTGGCTCTTCAGCTTTGAAACAGAGATGAGCACAGCCCCCTAGAGTTTGGAACGACTAGCACATATGCTAGCGAGGGAACCTTTACCGTTTCCTATATGCAATATTAAGAGATTTGGATTTTTGGTTCAGTAAGATTAAAAAACCATAAGTACCTGTTTTTGTACTTCTGTTTCTTATAAAAAAGAAGACGAGTTCTATCTGCCTTAAAGTCTAGTTCAATAACTACAATAAGTCCTGCCTGCCCTGTTTTGCTGCTAGTTTTAAGACCACCTACCTATAAAACCTAGGAAAGCTTTAGGAGTGTTGTATTGTAAGCATTATCTGATGCTTCTCTGCCACTTTAAAAAAAAATTAAAAAGTGTTTATATTCCCTCACATCAGCTGCTGTTCTAAATGGTGGGGGAAGCAATTAAAAAAAGAAACGAGAACAGAGCTTTGAAATATCTTCAGGCAATTTATGATACTATGACGAAGGTACTTAAAAATATGTGTGCCCATCAACTTAAAAGATACTTTGCCAATTTACATATTTAATAATATATCTTTCAGAAATGTATAGAGAAAAATTAATTTCTAATGTAGGAAGAGGGAATATCCAGCTGCCACATTTGCAACTTTTCCCTCAACTCACTTGGAATAGTGTGCTTATTTTTTGTAACCAACATCTGTTCTTGTTTGATATATCTAGCTAAGCCCTGACTGAAAAAAAAAAAGTTCTACATAGAATATATTCAGGCTAAAATAGCTTAGGGGTTATTTGACACATTGGTCAATTGACAAATCAAAGATTATTGAATAACCTGTAATGTGGCAGTAGTTCAGTACTGTGAAGTGCTCCCAGAAGCCTTGATCCTAATAAAAGTTAAAAGATTGGCCAGTTGCCTACTTAGCACATGTTACTTTACAAATGGAACAACTTTTTTTGTTAAGTTGATGTCTTCAATGATCCTCAAATTTCATGCTTAAATCTATACATAATCATTCACTTTTACATTTTTTATAAATAAAAAGTAATTTCATCATTTTATAAATATTTTCGTAATTACCAAGAAGATTAAAATGTACTTTTTTGTGATTTTAGAAAAAGTAAGCTATTTTAAAATACAGGTTTTTTAAAAAAAACCAAAAACCAATTAATTGCATGGTTTTTTTTTGTTTTTTTTTTGTTTAGGCAAATATTAAATCCATTAACTTCCTGGCTTATTTAAAATAGTTGTTTTAAACCAGATAGAATTCTTTGTATCATTGCTTTAAAAAAATCCTCTGTTTACTGAGGACACCACTTTCTGGAAAATGGAAGATGTTGGAGTTCTGATTTCTGAATTAGTTTTCCTGCTTGGGTTTTGTTTTTAAGGATAGGGACTCTGCCTATGCAAATATTTTAGAGATTGAGTTGCTTGCCTCCTTCTCTTGCTTGTATGTTTGTTTGATATAGAGTGAAGAAAGACATGTCCTCCTGGGGGGTGCAAACAAGGTTGAGTTGTAGCTCTTTTCTCAGGAGAGTTTGTAAGAACTCATTAATTAACTTCAGAAGCTTTTTATGTTCTCAGCCAAAAGTACAGCAAAATCAAGCTGCCGCTGAAAGGCAGCATATGATTAATATTATTGATCCATGTTAATAAATATGTACTGTATATTATAGTGGTTATCAAAGTGACATAAAACTGGAAGAAATCTGATAGCGTATTGAAAAATATCTTCTTCAGACTATGACCTTCAAGTTAATACAAAGGGGCTGTCTAATGATATTTCTGTTCTACAATCTCCACAGTGTGGAGAACTCTTCTATTATTCAGCATATACATTGGCTTGATAATTCAAAATTTATTCTCATGAAAGTTATGTTTTTTTTTTTTAATCTTATGCTCATTCATATATATATAACTGGCCTCTCCCTGCACAGAATGAAATATAGATTACCTTCAGGGCAGTGACAAGGAGTGCTGCCTTTTGCCTCTTACCCAGTGTTACCTACTAGCAGGAAAATCAACCATAAAAAGTCTAGGAATATATAGTGGGAAGGGATTAAAAGTTCAAACAGTCTCTTTCCTGACATCTCTTTGCAGATGGTTGATATCAATTTTTAAGGATTAAATCAGGAATAGCCAACACTCCAGAAGATAGGCTCAAGATACAGAAGGATCTTGACAGACTTGAACAACTATCTAACAAAATGAAATTCAACAGTGAAAAATGTAAGGTTCTACATTTAGGCAAGAAAAACAAAATGCACAGGTACAGTATATGAGGTACCTTGCTCAATAATAGTAACTGTGAGAGGGATCTTGGACTCCTACTGGACAACCATTTAGATATGAGCCAGCAGCAGCTGCCAAAAAAGCCAACACAGTTCTGGGCTGCATAAACAAAGGGGTAGTATCAAGATCACGTGAAGTGTTAATACCACTTTATTATGCCTTGATAAGGCCACACTTGGAATACTGCATTCAGTTTTGGTCGCCACGATGTAAAAAAGATGTTGAGACTCTAGAAAGAGTGCAGAGAAGAGCAACAAAGATTATTAGGGGACTGGAGGCTAATACGAAAAATGGTTGCAGGAACTAGGTATGTCTAGTTTAATGAAAAGAAGGACTAGGAGAGACATGATAGCAATGTTCCAATATTTCAGGGGTTGCCACAAAGAAGAGGAAGTCAAACTATTCTCCAAAGCACCTGAGGGTAGAACGAGAAGCAATGGGTGGAAACTTAATTTATTTTTTTATTTATTTAAATTTTTATACCGCCCTTCTCCCGAAGGACTCAGGGCAGTGTACAGCCATATTAAAACAAACACATACCCATAAAATTTAAAAACAATTTAAAATATATTAAAAACTACAAACACCCCATTAAAATTCATTTTCTAAGCCAGCCCGGCCTGTTGAAACAAAAGGGTTTTAAGGGCACGGTGAAAGGTACGTAGGTCGGGGATCATGTGAATCTGCAGAGGCAGTTCATTCCAGAGGGCAGGTGCCCCCACAGAGAAGGCTCTCCCCCTGGGTGTCGCCAGTCGACATTGTTTGGCCGACAGCATCCTGAGGAGTATCTCTCTGTGGGAGCGTGTTGGCTGGTGGGAGGCTATCGGTGGCAGAAGGCGATGTCGTACATACCCAGGTCCTAAGCCATGGAGAGAAGCAACTTAGAACTAAGGAGAAATTCCCTGGAAGTTAGAACAATTATTTAGTGGAACAACTTGTCTCCAGAAGTTGTGAATGCTCCAACACTGGAAATTTTTAAGAAGTTGTTGGATAACCATTTGTCTGAAGTGGTGTAGGGTTTCCTGCCTAAGCAGGGGGTTGGACTAGAAGACCTCCAAGGTCCCTTCCAATTCTGTTATTCTAAATTCTAAATCAAATAGAAACCTTTAGGCCAGAGGACACTTCTGTAAACATACATAAACTGATAATAATTAATAAAAGTAAAAGGTAGATATACAGTAAAATTACATGAAACAAATTAGTGCACTAACAGTAATACAACTAACACAAGCAATCACCAAACTTTGTACTCATCTTCAATCATAGGTAGGATAGGTGGAACAAATGATAGTACACAAAAAAAAAAGAAAGAAATGGAAAGACACAGTATGCCAAAGTTAGGATCAATACAAATAACATTATTGCTATCAATTGTCACTTAAACAATAAATAGTAATTGCCACTTGCCCCTCCCTTTCTCTCCTTAGTGCATCATTCCTCCCTTAAACCCACTTGCCTTCAGGCTGCTGTTTCTCTTGCAAGCTGTGGAAACACATGCAGGCATGCACAAACCCATCCATTAAACACCTCCTCCCTTTCATCTACTGCTGTGTTTCTGCTCTAGCCAGGTGACATTTCTATGGTGTATGGGTTTGTTTTGACAGCTCTGAGACTATATTTATTTCCATTATTGAACCCCAAGCTTTGCAGGACCTCCTTGGTGTTTTATAGGAGGACCTGCTTAGAGCTTCTCTGAAAGCCCCTTTCAGTGTGTCTCACATCTCACTTGGCATACCACTCCTCAAGGCCTTAGGGGAGGTTAGTGGTTTGACTCCTGCAGCATCTTTTGTTTGTTATAGTAAGTTTGCCTTCTGGACAATTTTTATTTTTTAATGGTTCCTTTCTTTTTTTAAAGTAAGAAGCTCCTCTGAATTATTTGGAGTCAAGTGGCCCATAAATTGTATTAAAAATGCAAAAGAAACGCTGGGCCAGTTGGAATCCTGATGATTGCTAATATACAAAGATGATTCTAATGTCTTAACATCCAAATAAGATTCTAACCTCTAATGTGACAGCAGAAAAACACTATTTCCAGGCCAATACATCTTAGATAGTTTCAGCCTGTCTCAGCAGTGGGCTTGAGGATATGATTGAAGCTATGTTAGAAGGTCATGGCTTCAAGAAATGGTTAATATGGCACCTTTGTCCTACAGTAGTCCAAATGTGTAGGTGAAGCCTAAATTTTTTTTTTCTTCACCATGTGTCATTCACGTATACAGGAATCAAACTGTACAAGCAATTTGATGGAGAAATTGGAGTTCTTTCTTTTGCTGCTTTTCAAAACCCTTCTATGTGACAATGTATGTCTCTTATGGCAATATGCTATTTTGACCTCTGATTGACCAGGTGAAGACAAATCCCCTGAAGACTTAGAAGGCATCTTATTCAGGAGTGCAAGTATCTTTTCCCCTGCTTGTAAAAAACACACACAGCATTGCTACAGAAAAATAAAGTAGGGCTCTAAAAAGTGCTACTGTTCCTTAATTATATGATGCTAAGCAGAAGTTGTATTGCATCTTTACCTGCTTTAAAACCTTTTCTCAGTACACATGGTTGCTTTAGGTTCATCTTAATGCTTTTATAGAACAGTGTGCCTAAAGGCTGACACCTGCTTTAAAGTCTGACATGCCATTTTTCTTGTCAGGCATTTTTCAAACATGGTGCTTCTATGTGTCCAACTGTGTCCATGTTAAGAAATCCAAGATGCCAATGAGCAACTATTCCGGTATTTAACACAGGACAGTTTGACTGAACACTGGCATTGATTAGAAAGAAAGGTTTGTCTTTAGAGAATAGGTAACTACAATTTAACCGTTGGAGAATTGTTAATGTCTTGTATAAAAAGGCAATTGTTCGTGAAAAGCTTCAAAATGTTCCTGAGTCATATCTTGTGTTATTATTTTAATATTTTTTTACGTTGAATCTGAATGATTGTTTCTCTGCCTAGTGACATTTTGGCTAAACCACTTGAATATAGATTATGCTGCAGCCCAGAAAAGCCTGCAAATTGGTTTGTCTGTATCTATGTACAAATATTGTGGACAAAGGAAATGCATCCATGGAAGCCTCAAAATGAGGCTCCAACAGGCCATAATTCCCAGATTACTTAAGTATAAAAAAGAAAGACCTATTTTTCTAGCTCTTTGGGAAGTTTCCAGTACTTCTGAAAATTAAAAGATTAAGGAAAAGCAATATGTTTTTGCTCATTTAAGAAAAACCTGTTACTGCTTATATGTATTTTTAATCAACAAATGCCTGTTTAAACAATTCTGTAAGTTCCCGAATAACACTGTTATTCGGTTTCCCATTTGTGGGAAAGTGGTTGTAGAGTTTAAGAAAGCTGTACACACTTTGAAAATGATACAGACATTGTGTGAACCAGTGGTGGGTTGTCCCCGGTTCACACCAGTTCTATAGAAACGGTAGTAAAACCGGCGGGAGGCTGTGCCCACTGACCCCGACGTCATCAGAACACTTCTGCACATGCGCAAAAGCTTCTGCGCATGCGTGGCCCCGTTGCGAATCGGTAGTAAAGGTAAGTAGAACCCACCCCTGGTATGAACACAGCATCTCTCTCCTGTTCATTAAAAAAGCTCTATTATTGACACTTTTTGAATAATTTTTATGGTATATAGCATCCTAACATTGGCCAATCCTGCAGAGTAATCTACTATTGGGGTTTGTCTTTGTTTATAGCAAAATATAGTCGTAGGAGCTTCAGTGTATTCAAGACTAGAAAAAATGTGTGTTTCTGTGGCAATTAAGCATAGCAATTTTTTCTTTCTTTTTCTTCTTGATTGGGTCCTTGACTCTTTTAGAACAAGTGAAGCAATTCTGTGCGGTCTGGATGTTTAGAAATTGGTTCCTTCTCCCATATTGTGAAAATCCCTGATTTATTGCACGTTACACAGAGAACTGCAAGCTAATTCAAGACAAACTATTTATATATGCATTACATTTATACCCAGAATAACATACAACAGAGTTCCCTTTGAATGATCAGAAGTATTCCTGTCTAAGAGAAGTTTATTTATTTTATTTTTATTTTATATTGGATTTCTATACCGCCCTTCTCCCTAAGGACTCAGGGCGGTGTACAGCCAGATTAAAAAAAACATGCAGAACAAATATTAAAAACAATTAAAAGATATATAAATTTGGCCCAATTAAAACTCATTTACCAATTAAAAACGTTTAAAACATTTAAAAACAGTTAAAAATTTCATCTTAAGCCAGCCCGGCTTGTTTAAATAAATGGGTTTTAAGGGCGCGACGGAAGGCACTGAGGTCTTGGATTCTCCTTATCTCTGGGGGGAGCTGATTCCAGAGGGTGGGTGCCCCCACAGAGAAGGCCCTCCCCCTGGGGGTCACCAGCCTGCATTGTTTGGCTGATGGCACCCCGAGGAGGCCCTCTCTGTGGGAGCGCACGGGTCGCTGGGAGGTCGTCGGTAGCAGCAGGCGGTCTCGCAGATAGCTAGGCCCTATGCCATGGAGCATAGTTAAGACTCAGTTGGTTTTCCTATATTTATTTCAGCTGTTTTTAATACCAAAGGTGAATGAAATGAATCTGAAATTGAAAATATGACATAGGACCGAAAAACACAGTACAGTGGGTTTGTAATGTCAAATAGTAGCTTACTAGAAACCTAAACACGGTTTAGAGAGAAGAGGATGCTAGAAGAATAGAAAAGTATAATTTGTATGGCTGGCTTCTGCTTTCACAGAGTCAACAATTAGCACCACAGTTCAGCAAACATAAGGTCTTGCTCAATTCAGCACTGTCAAGCTGTTCTCTTTAAAGAAGAGCTATAACAAATGGACAGCCACAATTAAAAAATAATAATTTTCAATGAACTCATATTCAATCAATGTGATTTTAAGACAGTAGTACCTTTGTCTCTTTTGGCTTTTATTTGTAACTGCAGAAGAACTGCGCTCTTCAATTTTTTGTTCTGTTTACAGATTCCTCGCTTCTGAAATTCAATTGTTGAACTTTACTGTAGAACTTGGACGTGGTTGTTTTTATATTTAGTCAGAAAAAATTGTGGTGAATATGCTGTTACTTACTTTACATATCTTGCCAAAATTTAAAAAACCCTCTAAAAATCAAATATTAAGAATTATACTAAAAATTATTGTACAGTTCAACAATCAGTTTACAAAAAATAAAAACACAAGCCAAACATACGAAACAATAAAAAAATAAAAGTTAAATATTGCAGCTCTAACATATTAGGGTTCAACTTCAGTCTGTTATCTCCCATCAACAAAGTGTGATTGGAGGTGGCCGATCACCAGTGGATCTGGTCATGGTTTTCTCAGAAATAGGCGAACCATAATCTTTTTCAATGCCATTGGGAAGTCCCCTCTTGCAAGGCAAAAAAAAAAAAAAATGTCAATAGGAGGTCCAGTTTGAAAAAATGAGCTTCCTGCAGTTGTTTCAAGAAGACAAAAACAACCTGGTTTTTGTCTTGGGTCAGTTGTGATAGAAAATGAGATTGGATGATATCACCATCAGTTATCTGATCACAGTGTAACTTCCAGTTTTTCCCTGCCCAAGGAGATAGGATGGCCTGCCCTAGGCAACTTGCCCCATAGGTTCCAAGCCCCATAGGCTTGGAACCTATGGGGTTGGAAAGGGATCTCAGAGTTTTTCCCAAGGGTAGGTAGACAAACCTTGGACTCTGCTTGGAATAGGAGTTTATAAAGGGGCTTGAAGCAGAGGCTCCTCTGAAGCCCCTCATCATGATTGATCCTATAGTGCTTTTTGGTTGTCTGAGAAACTTTGGGACATGAACCACCAGAAGAGAGGCCTAGATTATCTTTGGAGGAACAAGGTTGAATTCAACAAAGCATGAGCAAGAGCCCATATTAGGAATTATGCTGTGGTGATAAGGACAGAAAAACTTCATTGTTTTTATGTTTTTTTTTTAAATTGGCATATAGTCATACATCAGTCCTCTTTGAAGTGACTTGCGTTTTGCTGAGAGAGATAAGCCATAGAATTATTGTGCCACATTATACCATGGATTCAAAAGGGGAGAGCTTTTGTTGTGACATCGCAAAGCATGTTTCATTATTTCGATGTCACATAGCGGTAGAATAAAATTATTATTTTAATATTAAATTTGAATTTCATTATTTTGTGTAAACTATTAAGAAGAATGAGTAAATCAGCCTTCTATGATAGCAACATGTCTATTGTGAGGTCTTTTTTTAAAGGTTTTCTGAGGGGAGTTGTTTTTATTTTTTGTTGCAAAACTTTTCCATTTTCTATGATTGGGAATAGCTGACAATTTATGTGTAAATTTACTTAAGAAAATTTGAAAACATCAATCACACACACATCGCACCATCACAATCACCACATCATCATTGTCATCCACATACTCATCACTATTCCTATTACATTGCTAATAGATTTTCATTATGCAGCAAAATCTTCTCACTTTTGAATTATAATTTAAGCTTTTATAGCATTACATTTTGATTTCTTTAATGTTCTGTACATAGCTTGTTGGTTCTGAGCCATGCTGTCCTGAAAATAGTGCAAAATTCTATGGTTTCCTGGTTGGATGGACCATTAATAAGACATTACTGATTTTCCAGAGTCTGAACTTGTTTTGTATTAAGGTTTATAAGGCTTCCATTAGCCTTGTGGGTATAATTAAAGATAGTAGATTTAGCTTCTAATACCCTGAATTGTATTAAAAAAACAGCCAGGCTTCCCATTGTCCCATGTGACAGAGAGGAACTTTTTACATTACTATTTGTTCCACAAGTATGAATCTCACAAGCATATACAGTACATTATATGTTTTCAGTTGGCATTTGTGTTACTGTCCTTTTCCTTGGGAAATTTAAGACTTGAAGGCCTGAGTGTGTTTAAAGTCATGAATTTTCTGTATGAGCTGGCATTTGAAGGAAGTATTATTATTAAGGTTAATCATTAATCAAGACCCTTAAATTGGATTCAAATCACTATCAAGCAACTTGTTTTTTGCTAGTTTGTTCAGATCATTGGCTTGGTTTTCACATAATGTTAAATCATTAGGTCACATATTTCTTTTGTGATAATGTGATCTGGGAAGCATCCATTATAGTTTAATCAAAACTGATGGTAATATGGTTTATTTGTTTTGCCTGAGCAAGATGTATGAAGGAGAAGCATTGTCAACACATAATTCTACAATTAAAATTAAATGTTGAGCAAACAGAAGCTTGCTTTCCTTGTCATGTGTGTTTACTTCATATTTCCAAATAGCTGAATTATTTGGCTAGGTTTCATCTGTTAACCATGATCTATTTATCTTCCTTTCAGGCATTTTTTGTTCAAGACATCATCTGGAACAACTCCTCTCTTCAGTAGTTCTTCCCCTGGATACCCATTGACCTCAGGAACAGTTTACACACCACCTCCCCGACTGTTACCTAGAAATACTTTCTCCAGAAATGCATTCAAGCTGAAAAAGCCCTCTAAATACTGTAGCTGGAAGTGTGCTGCTTTATCAGCTATCGCTGCTGCAATCTTGCTTGCTATACTGTTGGCCTATTTCATAGGTAAGTTGCATCTTTCAAGAAATCACACACAATCTGTTGAATAATTTCATGTCAGTCCACTGTGCTCTTACTCATGCAAAACCAAAAAAAAAGTAAGCAACAGTGCTATTTCTAAAATCATGTGCTCTTTATACTGAGAGGACAAGGACTGGATTTTTAAAATGAAATAACAGAAATACACTGCTTAAGAGACAATGCCCTAATTTTGTTCTATTTAGCTAAATTATATTCATGGCAAAAGGAAATTTACTTATACTTTTCTGATTAATCAGACAATGGTTCTTGTAGGAGCGGAGCTCATTGCTAGCCACAAGATTCAGTCCTGTGTAGTGTATAATGGTTAGGTAATTGGTTTAGTACCAAAAAAATCTTAAATCCAAGTCAACACTCAGCTGTAGAAATTAACTAGAAGACTAGAAGGAAATGCTCACTATCTCTCAGATTAACTCCCTTGGAAATTTGTCATTGTTATTGTTGAAATGATAACATTTGAGGAGGTAATACTATATGATTTCTGAGGGGAAAAAGAAGATGGAATCAAAATGATGAATGTAATTATAAGCTTTGAATGTTCATGATTTGATTGGTTATTCATAACTAATCTCTGAAGCCCTCTCAACCTAAGTTCTATCCCTTCTATATATCATAAAATGACTGAAAAAGAAATAGCACAGTAAGGCTCTGTGAATATTGAAAATAGCCTCGTATACATTCCAAGTTGAATATTATGTTATATTACATCTCTCATGTTGTTTCTGAATCATATCATAGTATACCTTCCATTTTTTTTCCTATTATACTCCATGTTTTATTATCTGTACAATAGGCACTCTTAAACTCAGTTTACATAAAGCATTTATATTACTTTCTTCTTTTACCTCTGTACTCTTTTGTTGTTAGACGGCATTGTTTACTTCTGAATCACCTTGTGAACTGAACTACTGTCTGATTCTAATACTGATCTTCTCTTTAAAATTTCGTCACCTGATAACTATACAATAGCAAAGCATTTTGGTATCTTCCTCCATAATTGTAATGAGAGCCATAAATTTGCAACTTCTATTGCTTCCT
Organism: Pantherophis guttatus; assembly: GCF_059756535.1. Classification (NCBI taxonomy): domain Eukaryota; kingdom Metazoa; phylum Chordata; class Lepidosauria; order Squamata; family Colubridae; genus Pantherophis; species Pantherophis guttatus. The sequence continues at coordinate 179,620,685 of NC_142064.1, forward strand.
TTGTTCAAATCATCATTTGATTACACAGTAAAAACACTCTTCCAGATACCAATGATGTGCAAACATGGTACTGGCAAGCTTATCATACCAAAACATTTTGTTGCTGATACATTTATTGAGAAAAGTGGAAAGAAACCACCAAAATAACTATATGTAAGGAAACTAATTCAAAGTGCATAGTATTATTTTTAATAGAAAATTGGAAATAGCACCATTACATCTTCCTTGGACTTTGTTTTGCACTTTTATGTTAGAACTGTCAATTTATCCTTAATAAATATGACTAGACCCATTCTGAGTAAATTTGTACAGTATTTCAATGTTCTCTTATTTGTCTGATTCAAATAAAAAACTCAATTTGATGTCTATGTATTTATGTGAATAGCTATTAAAGAGCAAAGTTCAGAGATAAAAACAGTTTTAATATGGATAGTGCCCCAATTGGAGGTGGTTGGGATTCTAGATAATTTTCTCTGAATTTCCTGTCAGAAATCTAAAACAGAGGGAATAAAGAATGAAGTTAAATTCTATTCTATTTCGTTGTGATTAGCATACAGATAGCATTTTCCCATCGCTTTTGCTTTTAAACATACTGTATTTGATAAATTCTAATTTAAATTGTCTGTATACCTCATTTAAAACTTTGTAAAAAAGGAAATAATTGAAAGATATTTTCTGCCCTCTTCTGGAAGATACTAAAATACTTCTATGTTCCGTATTCAGTCTTGGAAGTAATTATATTATGAGCCATACCAGTCAGATTGATCAATGCTAGCAACCCCTTGACATAGAACATTTACACAGGATTAGAGCAACATCTAGTAAAGAGCTGAGTGAGTTTACAAATATTAGTCCCAAAAGTGAAATGTACCATCACATGGATGCATTTTTATCAAGTTGCAGATGGTATGCTAATATTTTAATTGGCCCTCAGTAAGAAAAGATAAGAATTAAGGCACTGAGGTAGAATGGTGGAACCTGCAGAGATTTGTTGGGACATCCTGAGAGGTTGGTCAAGGTTACAGGTTTTTAGGTTTTTTTATATGTTTTTATAGTTTTAGTTTTATTGCTGAAAACCACCCAGAGTTGTTTTAAGATGGATAGCCATGCAAACCTTTTAAAACGAAGAAAATTCAAAATTCTCTTTTAAGGCAAGGATGGAAAACTTGTGAACCACCACAGGCTGCTGAACTACAACTACCACCTTCTCCAGCCATAGTCATTGTGAAGGGCACAGGGAATTATAGTTCAACTATAGATCTACTATGGATGGCTGCAGTCTTCTATTCTTTTGATAAGGATTTTTTCATGATTGAATTGCATAGTAAAATATACTTGGAGATAAATAAACTTAAAATCCTTGAACTTCAGTATTTGTAATGTGTTTTTAAGCCATGCAGCAAGTTTTGAAGATAACGTACCTTGCCAGCTGTAGGAAACTAACCCTATCAATTTGTTTTGCTCAAAATGAAATAATCAACAACTTCCATTATGTTTCTATTCTTATCACGGTTAAAATATAAAGTAGCAACTACAAAAATACAAATGAGTTGTGCAAAGCATTTGAAAAGGCAAAATATACCTCTTCAAAATTTTGAAACAGCTACAATTTCTGAGAATATTAAGGCAACTTCTTTGAAGACTGTTTCCAGCTGTGGACAGAGACAAAATGCCTGCTGGGACGGCCAATGAAGTGGCTCTACCTGCCCACAGGTACCTGCAAAGGCAACCTGAGAAAGCTTCATATTCTCAGAGTCTTCCAGATAGTGTGGCTGCACTTTGAGATTGGACATTCCATTCACACTATCATACTCCACAAAGAGTTCCTACAAATGTTTTTGTCAGGTCTATAATATTTATGGCTTTGTTTCAAAGTATGTTCTGCTATGTACAAATAGTACATGTGTACTCATTTATGAGGACCTTCCAGGGAATCACTTTACTTTATGGTAGTGAGGGTGGAAAAGTTGTCTTTATACAACATCTTGTATCTGTGAAATAGGTATTAATTCTTGTACCGATCTCAGCAGTATTAAAGTAGCATTATCTGGAAATAATAGTAATGAACTGGTTTTGAATATTGGAGAAAATTAAGTGCAAGAACACAAGATCAAAAAATAGTTAAAGGAGTAGTAAAAGGGAAGATTTAAAAATATGAAAGCACCATTTCTGCAAGAAAAAATATTGTTTTACAAGTATAATTCATATTACATTATGATTTCACAGCTGTGTAACACTTTCCATTTGCAATAACTTTGAATTAGGAACTGTTGAACATATGCCCTGAGCAAGCAAAAGTATTGATTTGGTCAAAATCACTCTTTCTGGAGTTTCTTACTATGAATAGTTTTGTCAATTCTGCTAACCTCATATGAGGCTATTCATGTTGTTGCATTGTGTTCTGCAACCATCAGCATCTTGTGTCAAAACCTTGTCAGCACCATAATTTTTCAAAATTCCCTAAACCTAAAAGTTATATGATTGGTATTTAGGCTGTATAGAATTGAGATACTCAGAAATAGTGGGTCGAGGGGTCTGACTGGTATAAATGCAGAATTACACTTTCAACAGTTAGAATCAACACATACTCCAGATCCTTTCTGCTGCTTAGTTGAAGCAGAGAAAGCACTTGCTGGTTCAATTTGCTTTCAGTTCTTTCCTTTGCAAACTTACAGAATTAGAAAGTCACCTTGTCATTTGTGTTGCTATAATAATTCTTGCAAAATATAAAATGCTATGTTTCCAGTGTTCCTCTAAACCACTCTGACTCCTGTCAGTCAGACTTTGAGCTTGAAAAAGCATCAGGCCATCAACATGTCACTGTGTTAAAAGCATGGCAATTTTGGGTACTTAGACTTTCCTTTGGAAACAATAGAAGTATTATTTTCAAGGGAAACTAAAAGCTTGGCATATAGTTAAGGTCGTTCTTTCAAATTGATATGTTGAGACTCATACTGATGAATTTTAGAGTGCTGGGACTATTTTGTTGCCTTCCATCATGTGAAATAAACCGGGTTTTGGGGGGGGGGAGGAGGAGGAAATGGTAAAGATCTTGCAGAGATGAGATGCTGATCTAACAGACTTAGTTTATGTACAGAATAGAAGGAATACATTATCTACTTTTTGACAGAAAATTGAGAGGTTTTTTTTAAAAAAACGTTCACTTTCCTCTTAATGTATAAATATAGTTTGTAGAGACATTTGTGTGAACTCTCACTTCTAAATTAATGTAAACCTGCTGCATAATACTTCCCATAATTTGCTAAAAAGCAAGAAATACCTTGATACACTCCCACTCTCACAATCGCATCATAGCTGTTCCCAGATATGATTATATATCCTGTCACTTCTTTAGCTACTGCCAGAGTCACATTATCTGAGTGCTGCATGAGATTCATTTTCTAATGAAGCAGAGCACATTCAGTAGTACAAGAGGCACTTGAAAGGGAACATCTTTACAACTTCTACATTTTTAAAGTAATTGATTTTTTTTTCCCCCTGGGAAGTAACACACAACTGTTAACCGAAACCACTTATCTGACAAAAACTGTCTGATTTTTTTTTAAATCTCCCCTTCTTAGATATTAACATGTCCTAATTATTTGGTCCAGTTCATCTATTAAAATGCTCGTTATGAGATAATGGAAAGTAGTTCTGGATTCTAGCCTGATCAGAAAAAGCAGCCTTCAGGTTCCCTGCCACTTGACCCTTAATAACTGCAGGAGAAAAAGAAGAGTGGATCGCTAAAATAATCCACACTTAAGCAAGGCCGATCGAACCAGAATGGGAAGCTCATGGTTTTGAGAGAAGAAGTGTCAAGATGCTTCTTTATTTTTAGAAGTTAAAGCAGTAACACTAATTTAATGTGGTATAACTACGATATCAAACCACAGTGTCCCCTTTGCTATAAGAATTCTGCTGGATCAAGCCAAACTTTCAGGTAGTTCAACATATGTAAGTATGAGATCCAGTTGTAATTACTACTCATTCACTACCATTTCAACCAGTAGTGGGTTTCAAATCCTGTCGCTACCGGTTCGCTTGTGGACTTGTGCACACTCATGTGCACACAAAACGCTTCTGCGCATGTGCAGAGACGTCGTGGTGGGTGGGCGGAGCCTCCGGTAGCAACCGGTGAACCGGTAGCAACCCACCACTGATTTGAACAGTCGCTGAATGGGTGGCCCTTAAATGAAAACCACTTACATAACTTTTGTACATTTTTTCTGTATGTTCAGTTTTATTGACTTAGGGAAAGCAGCAATGTTTTAATTTCATTAGTATAGGCTTTCTTTGTTCACTGCCACTGGGCATTTTTGCTGGTCATGTAGTCCTACCTAATCTAGAAAATTCAGAAACTCCCATATGAAGAGCTGAAAACCTGAAAAGCCAAACTCATTGAATCAGGTATTCTTGTATATATTCATAAGAACAGGCTTTAGAAGTATTAACACGCAGGTATTCATATTGAAAATTGTTATGATATGACCAAAGGGGAATGGAATATTTAAAAAGTATTTTATAAGCTCTTTGTGAAATACCTGTAAATTTCAAATAACACTGTTAGCTTCCCATTCCATTAACCTATGCAGAGATAATTTCGGCTGAGTGTTTTTGTACTGTTCAAAGTACTTTATTGTGTGCATGTAGGAAACCATTCCCCCTATTATTTTCATTTGGCTTCTTCAGAACCATTTGAATAAATTCCTCCCCTGTGGCCACTTCCATATTACTTGGAGAAACTGGCTCTGAGTTGGTTGCAAACTCTTATACACAAGGGGTTACTAGTTTTCCATAATATAATTCTGAGTACACTTTTAATGCACTTCTTTCCCTTTTTTCCCCATTTATTTCTCTCTCTTTTGTTAGATTACAAATAAATACTGTTTTTATATCCAAAGTAAATGAAAAATTATGCTACAGACCATAAAAGCCACTGCTATGCTTTTATATTTTATGTTGATATAATAAAAATTGCACACATACAAATACACATTCAAGCTTCCAATTGCACCTCAGTCTAGTAAGAATTTTTTTTACTGAAAATGGAGATGGTCTTCCTTTGCAACCATTTATTTAGACACAATTTTATGTACAAAAAAAGGGAAGGGGAAAAAATCAACTTGCCAGAAATGACAGCAAAAGTTGCTCTACCGGTTAAACAAAGATCTGGATTAATTCTCCATATGCAAATTATATGGTTTCATGTTAAACAAAAAGGAATAAAAATTGGACTACTTGTCAAGCAGTAATATACTCTGTAACTTTTAAGGAGTTAGATGCTATAAACTTGGTTTAAAAAGATAATGTCATTGATTTAAGGATTACAGAATTTATTCTAAATTCCTTAGGCCGTTGTACAGATCATCATTTCACGGGGCATTTTCTGCCCATCGGACATGACCCTCCGATACCTTGCATCTTCATTTGACCCCCATGATGTCGCTTTCTTCTTATGAAACCCACAGGGTATTGTGGAAGAGAACCTACAGCAGAACATTAGTGTCCAATACCAATGATTAATATATCCCTGGTGCAATAAGGGCAGTGTTGTGTGTGATCATTTGGCTTGGAGTGCATGACCTCCATTTTTTAATTCTATAGTTCCAAATCGTGATCTTGTTTGGAGTGCTAGATTATTCAAAGGAGAAAGAATCAGTTGCTTATTCTCTATTGATTTAATTTAACATGTAGCATAAACTTGAAGAATATATATGACATGGGAGATCCATGATTGGTTCTCTGTACTTTCTGCATATCCATTTCAAAATTCAGTATGCTACGTAAATTTAATCTGAGCAGCTAGCATAAGCTTTAACAACGTTAACAATATAATGCTAATCCTAATTGCAGCAAATATGTCTTCTTTCAGATATTTGAATTCCTTATCTTGCTAGGTCAAATTAGTGTCATTTCTGTCATTTTTCTGTTTGTTTGTTTGTTTGTTTGTTTGTTTGTTTGTTCGATTTATATGCCGTCCTTCTCCGGAGACTCAGGGCGGCTTACAATGAGTTAAGCAATAGCCTTCATACTTGCCCTGCTTAGTAGGGCTTTCGCCCCCCCCCAAGCAATGTTCTTTTTTATACAAAGTCAGCTTATTGCCCCCACAAACCGGGTCCTCATTTTACCTACCTCGAAAGAATGGAAGGCTGAGTCAACCTTGAGCCTGGTGAGATTTGAATTTGCAGTAATTGCAGGCAGCTGGTGTTACTTAACAGCACTTTAGTCTGCTGCGCCACCAAGGCTCTTCCATGTCCTAATATGAGTTATTTTATTTCTTAATCTGCATTTTCTTTAGAGTACCACACATTAAGTTGTCCCAAAGGTGCTTTTTCAAAAAGCATCTGGATTTTCATTGTTTTCCTTGAAAGCATTTCACTTCTCATCCAAGGTTCTTCAGCACTTCTTGGATTCAAGCTTCTTGGATAAGAAGCTAAACATCTTCAAGGAAAACAAAGAAAATCCAGTTGCCTTTTGAAAAAGCACCTTTGGGAGAACTTAACATGTGATACTCTAAAGAAAATACAGATTAAGAACTGAAATAACTATCAGATTAAGATATTGAAAAATGACAGAAATGACACCAATAGCAATAGCACTTAGACTTATATACCACTTCACAGTGCTTTACAGCTCTTTCTAAACAGTTTGTAAAGTCAGCGTATTGCCCCCAACAATCTGGGTCCTCATTTTACTGACCTTGGAAGGATGGAAGACCTTGCATCAACCTTGAGCCAGTGAGAATTGAACTGCTGAACTACTGGCAACAGCATTCAACAGAATTAGCCACTTCACTTAAACATTCATTTTATCTATAAGACAAATCATGTTCTAAAAATTATCTGTATGCAGTATTATTATTATTTTGATGCATATGGATTAAAGCGGCAATTAACATTCCATTTTAGCAATCCGACAAATACCCTTAGCAAGAATAAGTAGAAGAGCAAGTAGGTAAGTGAGAAAAATGCTGAGAAGGCAAACAAAGTGTAAAAAGAAGGTATGAAATAAAGAGTGTGAAAATAATAATTAGAAAGGGTAATAAAATGGAGTGTAGCTATGTGCACTATAATGTGGTAATGGAAGTGACAGGGGCTAGAGAATTACAATAAATGTTAGGCATAATTTTCTATAATGAAATGAATAAATATCTCTTCAGTAAGTTTGCATACAATAAAAACATCATCATCATCATCCACCTGCTCACTGGAATTAGTTTCAAATCTTAATATCTGTCAGGTTGTTCTCAGTTGATGCTGGACTGAGAACTTTACAGGCAGTTTCAAGTATACAGTTCTTTTAATAAGTAGGTCCATTGTAAGAAGTAGGAAAACTGTTAAAGAAGATTGACCATTGCCAGTGTAAAATGCAAATTGTATTTATAATATAACTACAGTTCAGGTATGCATCTGATTGTGCATCTGATTGTAAGGACCAGTTTTGTCTTGAATTTTTTTTCGTCTGATCTCGACAGATCTAGTTCTTATAATACCTGTGTATTTTGCTCCTTTCAATTCCATTATAGTATTATAGTTGAATATCTCCAGCTTTGCAGACATAAATATGTGGAAAGTGACATTGCCCTCAGATATGATTACCTTTTTAGTGATTGGCACATCTTAAAGTTCTTGGACATATGAGTTCATTCTCCAGTTTCATCCCACTAAGGTAGAAAAGCAATAGCAGTTAGTTTACCATCTCCCAGTAAATATGATTAGCTTGTAAGGCCAATGCTAAGAAAAGAATAAACCATAAAATCTAATCAATCCTAGGCCAGCCTTATGTAAAATGAATTACACAAGTCTTCCAGGTTGGATGGAAAGATGCTGAGATTGTGACAATAAACTGTGAGAAGAAAAAGTCAATCTTCCTGAAAACAAATGGAGAACAGCAACATTACCCGTCTATTAAAACACATTGTTCCCATCAGAGGTGGGATTCACTTACCTTCCCTACTGGTTCGCAAATGTAAGCGTACTGCATGCGCAGTAGTCACACATTACGTCCGGGCGGGTGGGCAGAGCCTTCTGCAGTCACCTCTACCGGTTCACAAGATCTAGACAGAACCAGCTGAATCCCACCACTGGTTCCAATACAGAATAACAGAGTTGAAAGGAATGTTGGAGGTCTTCTACAGGATCTTCTCACTGTTTGTGAAAAAGGCCCTATACCTATATCAGCGTCATAACTAGTATGGGTGATTTCAATCAAGGGGACCCATGAGTTCAGATTTCTATACATGAAGTTTGATTATTATTATTATTTTGCATGTTCAGGATTGTGTGGAAGCTTTTGTGTGTACAGCTGGGTAGGCAAAGGCCCTCAGTTTCTAAATTTTGAACTGTACTTATTGAGATGGGCTCTTTATCAGCATCAAAGAATAACTTTACAGAGAGAAAAATATACTTATTACTTGGTGTTGTCAAGTTTATCCTTGCTGAAATACCTGAACAAGGTTCACTCCCAGAACAAAAGTTGCTTTGGAACTTTAGAATGTTCCGGAATGTTTAGAAATCAAGCATTGTTGAATTCAAAATTCATGGTTGAATTTATTGCCCTTGGCTCTATGAGCAAGGAAAGCTGACAAGATGAAATTAATGTGTAATTTTGAGAGGTGGTTGTATTTTTAGTGTTAATACCAATTTGTAATACCTTGGTAAGACCGCACTTAGAATATTCCATCCAGTTTTGATCGTCACAATATTAAAAAAAAAAAATGCTGTGAATCTGGAAAGAGTTCAAAGAAGAGGAATAAAGATGATTACAGGGATGGAGGCTAAAACGTATGAAGAATGGTTGCAGGATATGGGTATGTTTATCCTAGTGAAAAGATGTACTAGGGCAGACATGATTCCAATATCTAAGGAGTTGCCTTAGATATTGTCAAAGATGATCGGTCTACCTATTCTCAAACCTGAAGGCAGGACAAAAAGTGATAAATGGAAAGTAATCAAGGAGCAAATTAACCTAGAACTAAGAGAAATTTTCTGACATTTAAAATAATTATTCAGTGGAACAACTTGCCTCTAGAAGTTGTGGGTGCTCCAACACTGGAAGTTTTAAAGAAGTGATTGGGCAATCATTTGTTTGAATAGTATAGGGCCATGATGGCAAACCTATGGCACACATGCCACAGGTGTCACACAGAGTCATATCTGTGGGCACATGAGCATTGCCCTAGCTCAGCTCCAGCACAGATGTGCGTGCCGGCCAGCTGATTTTTGGGCCTTCCGTGCCCACCGGAAGTCAGGAAACAGGCCATTGAGACCTCCGGAGGAGCTCCGGGAGGGGTGGGGAAGGACATTTTTTGTCCTCCCCAGGCTCCTAGAAAGGCTCTGGAACCTGGGGAGGGTGAAAAACTGACCTTCCAGTCCCACCGTGCCATCGCGTGCCAATAGTGGGGGGAGCGGAGGGGGGTCACATTCACATGCATTGGGGAGCACATTGAAATATGGTTGTGGGCATGCGTTTGCATGACCCCCCTGTACTCCCTCCGCTTTTTGTACGCGATGGCAAAAAGGTTAGCCATCACTGATATAGGGTTTCCTGCCTGAGGAAGGGGTTGGACTAGAAGACCTCCAAAGTCCCTTCCAACCCTGTTATTCTGTTAAGATCGGAACCACACCATGTAATAATTATTTGTGGTTTACCATGGAACAATGATTTTAAAATATATGGCTTAATGCAGAGAACACAACCTGCTGTTTAAAGATTAACAATAAGATCCACGGCACCTATTTTCCTGAAGGACCAGCAGCTTATTCAGTAAAGCATCACCATTCCCTTCTGATTTTATCTTGCTTATGGATGAACTTTTAATTAGCATATTCATGGTTAACAAGAGACAAGAGAAATGGATGCTTAAGATTCTGCAGCTAATTAACAACAAATAATGTGATAACATTTTCCTCCTGCTAAGCTGGTCCTAAAACTTTAAATATTTATTAGCATTTATTTCATTCTCCAACTTTCTACTTCGAGGATGGTATTATTTGAGTTATGTCTAATATTTGTATATCAAGGCCACATTTGAAGTTACTTTCCTGAAGGGAAAACTTGATAGAGTAGATTTATAAAGGTGCTTTCATATTTTTAGCATAGTGTGCTGTTTAATATGTGACTGTTTTCCTACACCACCACCACCAGAATATTGTTTGAGATAGTTTCCCCTCTGCAAAATGTGAATAATATTTAAAGGCAGTAAATTTCCTTTACTGCAGTATATATGGGATAGGAATAAGAAAGTTTTTTTCCCCTTACCGAAGCAGTTTAACACAATATGCAGACAGCAAGGCAAAGAGTAAAGAAATCTGATCTAGGAAAAAAACTTAAGGCTTAAGGCAGCAGTTCAAATGGTGTGTGTTTAAAAAGAGATTCTTATTTTTTAAAAGCTGAAAATTGGGTGCCTTTTTCATTCTAGTCTGGTTTCAGAAGCTGTCCACCTTCTCCTAATCTGAAGGCAAGGCTGTCCTCAAAAGCTCCTCCCTTTTTTTCCATAAAGAACACTTAGCAGATGGTGCAGGAGGATAGCAGAATGCATTGATGTTGTAGAAATTGGATTTCCGTTTTTTTCTCATGCATGCTACTCACATGACAATACAGAACTGGAAATGTTCTGGGACCTTTTTTTTTTTTTTGTGGGGAACACTAAAGAATAAAAACAAGAAATCTATTTTTTTTTCCTCTCATAACTCAGCATCACTTCTGTTTCCATCATGATATCAGGCTTCTTCTGACAAGCTGGACTGGAAACAGATAACAAACACTCAAGAACACAGTGTCTTCTGATAAAATGATTTATTATAGAAAAGCAAAGAAAGCAATCCCTCTTTCCAGTGATATCAAACTTCAAATTTTTGTGCCTCTATTCTCCTCCCTGCACGATGAACCAGTTTTCTTGCTAGCCGACTGCTCTGGTATCAAATTGTATGTTTGTGACTCTGTGAAATTGCTGTCACACATGATACTCAGGCTGTGTGCTTTAAGAAGGAAAAGGGATTTATTGGTAACTTTGGAATTCTTTCCTGGTTAATATTTAATATGAGAGGCTGATTAATTTGGACATTCAAAAAAACATTCTTTTGCCTGTTTGGTCAGTTTAACAAGCCTCAATTCTTATAAATGATATTGGAGTCTGTATTTTTCAGTACTGCTAAGAGAGAGAGAGAGACAGAGAGAGACACACACAGAGAGAGAGAGAGAGACACAGGGAGAGAGACAGAAAGAGAGAAAGAGACACAGAGAGAAAAGAGAGAAAAGAGACAGAGAGAGAGAGAAAAAAGAGAGACAGAAAGAGAGACAGAATGAGAGAGAGAGACAGACAGACACAGAGAGAGACAGAAAGAGAGAAAAGAGAGAGAGACAGAGACAGAGACAGAAAAGAGAGAGACAGAGAGAGAGAGAGACAGATGCAGAGAAAGAGACACAGTGAGAGAGAGAGAGAGGGAGGGAGGAAGAGAGATTTCATTTGCCTGCTGGGTATAAATACACTTTGCTTGTTATTTATTTCTTTCGTTGAAGTTGATTTGGATTAGAAGAGACTTTCTGAAAGGTCAATTGGCCTGTTGCTAATATAGGTTCTGCTGTACTTGAGCTTTAATGTGTTCTACTTGAAAGGGGGAGCTAGACACAAACAGGGACATAGGCTAAAACATTTGCTTTAAATATAACTTGAAGTAGGCAGATATTGGTGGTAACCTTCAAGGAGGCTGAATGAAGCGGCTTTTAAAATGTTTGTTCTTTATGTTTACTTGGAAGAGGGAAGAAAAATGAGGCTACTCACAAATGCTATATGTCAAATAAAAAGTATTAAAACTTGAGTACATGCATCTCTATTTCTATGGAAACTAAAAGACTTCTGTGTTGTTCACGTAATGTATTTTTTTTTCTTTTACGTTGATCGTTTGATTTACCAAATCAATACTGCTCTGAGTGCCTAATTTAGGGTTTATTATTTTACATTCACTTGTTCATTTATTTATTTTAGTCAAGCTGACCCACAAATCTTTGCTTACCTAATAGCATGGTAAGCATTTTAAAAACAAAATTACTTCATTACATATAAGCAGAATTAAGACCACTCACTCAAAACCTCCATTGAACTGACTGATGACTTTTAAATAAGATATTCAGGAGTTTTACAATTGTGAAGGGAATAGAAGTGGGTCAAAATGTCCATTCCTTACAGATTTCAAATAAAGTTTTGCTTTTTAACCAGAATCTTTTTAAAAAAATGCTAATAGAATAAATAAGTAGGTAGGGAAGAACTATTCTTCATGCGAAGATCACTGCATTAATTAAATCAATTCATTATTTGCAGCCCTTTTAATTTTGATGAAAATTAAATTCAACTAACATTATCTTTGGTATAGCTCTGAAATTCTTCTACAACTCCTAAATATAATAGTAATAGCTAAAGTAGAGCCATAAAAACTTTTGTCTGCCAGTGGCTGCATTTAATTGGGGGTTGGGAGAAGAAGGGGATGGGACAGCAGTGAATGGGATGATGCAAAGTCACACATAAGCATGCATTATATTTGTTTTGCTTTGTCAAGTTTGATCAAAATTTCTTCTTTTTGTGTTTTTCTATTTTGCATTTTTTAATAAGTATGTCTGTCAGAGGGTCTTAACATTATAGTATTTTACACCTCAGAATTATTCAAGCTTTATTGTTCTTTGCTAATTCCATGGTAATGCACAAGATAACCATGATCTAAACCTAAAGATCAGGTAGCATAGTTTAGGGTTATAGTTTCATGACATTAAAGTAACTGTCATCTTGGTCTCTATTACCTCATATCTATGTTGGTCTACAGACCCTCATAATTACATTATCCAACTGAACTGATATACAATATGTAGTTAAAGTACTATTTGTTCCCAATAATGTGATGTCTTCTGAATCCACTGAATCCATGAGATGTTTGGAAGACAAAGTTTGCAGTAAACCTGCTGACATCCCTTCTAATATAGACTATGTACATACTAGAATTAGACTCTACTGGTTAAAATGACATTGTTTTTCCATTTGTGATGACTGATTTTGTTTCTGAATTTGTAATAGGTTACAAATAAGTTACTAGAAGGAAACAATTAACTCCCTACCCCTAAATTTATTCCTATTAAAGCATATAAAATTTGATATAAGCTGGTATCAGCTGAGGATGCTTTTAGATTTGTTTTTGGAAAGTGAGATGGTTAATATTACCAAGAATGGTTTTTCAGTTATGCCTTGGTTGGCAAAGGAAGCTCTAGCTATAAAAATTAATGGCTAAATTGTTCTGAAACAATGACAGAAGGAAATTCTGTCAGCCGAACCTTCACTGTATTTTCTAAGGGAGATGCCTAACAAACTGGCATAGTTTGTTCAGACATCACTTTTGAAATTGTTGATTTCTTAGCTCACCAGGTTTTAACCATATACCCATTTTAGACATGCTAGACCCAGACATTATGTACCCAGAGATCTCATTCAAAA